>NC_091231.1:1898137-2228137 GCF_040958095.1 Procambarus clarkii
ACACACACACACACTACTGGTGGGTGAGAGGGGTCAACCACCCACACTAGCGCCAACTATGGAACAGGTCGACAAAGAAATCGTTATTATTGCAAACTTCACCTCGAAGTTGCCAGCTAAGTGTCGGTGTCTGCGAGTGCCAGTAGAGTCGGACAACTCCCACACCAATACACTCTACACACCCAAAGTCTACCCCCATTTTTCGGTGTATATTCATTACTAGCAGGCACCCGTAGTCTCCTGAGACTGATGGATGCCTGCTACTACTACTACTGTTACTACTACTGTTACTACTTTAATACTACTGTTTATTGAGAGTATACTTAACTCAGAAGTGTGATCAGGATTAAAGATTACTTGCTGGTTGGTCAATAGGCTATTGTAGTGGCCTTGATAACCCTCCAGAGGTTGATAGGCCTTGATAACCCTCCAGAGGTTGATAGGCCTTGATAACCCTCCAGAGGTTGATAGGCCTTGATAACCCTCCAGAGGTTGATAGGTCTTGATAACCCTCCAGAGGTTGATAGGCCTTGATAGCCCTCCAGAGGTTGATAGGCCTTGATAACCCTCCAGAGGTTGATAGGCCTTGATAACCCTCCAGAGGTTGATAGGCCTTGATAACCCTCCAGAGGTTGATAGGCTTTGATAACCCTCCAGAGGTTGATAGGTCTTAATAACCCTCCAGAGGTTGGTAGGCCTTAATAACCCTCCAGAGGTTGATAGGCCTTGATAACCCTCCAGAGGTTGATAGGTCTTAATAACCCTCCAGAGGTTGATAGGTCTTGATAACCCTCCAGAGGTTGATAGGCCTTGATAACCCTCCAGAGGTTGATAGGCCTTGATAACCCTCCAGAGGTTGATAGGCCTTAATAACCCTCCAGAGGTTGATAGGCCTTAATAACCTTCCAGAGATTGATAGGCCTTAATAACCCTCCAGAGGTTGATAGGCCTTGATAACCCTCCAGAGGTTGATAGGCCTTGATAACCCTCCAGAGGTTGATAGGTCTTAATAACCCTCCAGAGGTTGATAGGTCTTAATAACCCTCCAGAGGTTGATAGGCCTTGACAACCCTCCAGAGGTTGATAGGCCTTAATAACCCTCCAGAGGTTGATAGGTCTTAATAACCCTCCAGAGGTTGATAGGTCTTGATAACCCTCCAGAGGTTGATAGGCCTTGATAACCCTCCAGAGGTTGATAGGCCTTGATAACCCTCCAGAGGTTGATAGGTCTTAATAACCCTCCAGAGGTTGGTAGGCCTTAATAACCCTCCAGAGGTTGATAGGCCTTGATAACCCTCCAGAGGTTGATAGGTCTTAATAACCCTCCAGAGGTTGATAGGCCTTGATAACCCTCCAGAGGTTGATAGGCCTTGATAACCCTCCAGAGGTTGATAGGCCTTGATAACCCTCCAGAGGTTGATAGGTCTTAATAACCCTCCAGAGGTTGATAGGCCTTGATAACCCTCCAGAGGTTGGTAGGCCTTAATAACCCTCCAGAGGTTGATAGGCCTTGATAACCCTCCAGAGGTTGATAGGCCTTGATAACCCTCCAGAGGTTGGTAGGCCTTAATAACCCTCCAGAGGTTGATAGGCCTTGATAACCCTCCAGAGGTTGATAGGCCTTGATAACCCTCCAGAGGTTGATAGGCCTTAATAACCCTCCAGAGATTGATAGGCCTTAATAGCCCTCCAGAGGTTGATAGGCCTTAATAACCTTACAGAGGTTGATAGGCCTTGATAACCCTCCAGAGGTTGATAGGCCTTGATAACCCTCCAGAGGTTGATAGGCCTTGATAACCCTCCAGAGGTTGATAGGCCTTAATAACCCTCCAGAGGTTGATAGGTCTTAATAACCCTCCAGAGGTTGATAGGCCTTAATAACCCTCCAGAGGTTGATAGGCCTTAATAACCCTCCAGAGGTTGATAGGCCTTAATAAGAATCCAGAGATTGATAGACCCGAAGCATGTCAATCAAACCAGTCATCAATCTTTCCCCCCCCCCACCCCCCTCTCAGCCTTTTTCTTTGACATCTCAAGACGTGATTCCAAGGTTGTTCCATAGTCTCAGCTGTTGATATAGCTATCAGGAGGCACCCCCTAAGAGGTGAGGGGGGTGGGGGCGCTCACCCCCGCTCCTACACCCTCCCCCCACCCACACCCTCCCCACCCTATTAGAGCCCAATATATTCCACCAGGAGTGAGCCAAATCACTGTGATCTCTTGCTGCTGATGATGTACATTAGTTCTGAATAATTACACAATCTGTGTAATTATATGTTATTTAATCTTGATTTTCATGTTATTTGCGTGAGTTTTATTTTTCTGTGGCGATGGGCGGCCTGCCTTCACCAGCTGGTGATGGCTGCCTTCACCAGCTGGTGATGGCTGCCTTCACCAGCTGGTGATGGCTGCCTTCACCAGCTGGTGATGGTTGCCTTTACTAGCTGGTGATGGCTGCCTTCACCAGCTGGTGATGGCTGCCTTCACCAGCTGGTGATGGCTGCCTTCACCAGCTGGTGATGGTTGCCTTTACTAGCTGGTGATGGCTGCCTTCACCAGCTGGTGATGGCTGCCTTCACCAGCTGGTGATGGCTGCCTTCACCAGCTGGTGATGGCTGCCTTCACCAGCTGGTGATGGTTGCCTTTACTAGCTGGTGATGGCTGCCTTCACCAGCTGGTGATGGCTGCCTTCACCAGCTGGTGATGGTTGCCTTTACTAGCTGGTGAAGGCAGTCTTGGGAGATAATAATGAAACTGATTTATTATGATAATTTATAGCCATAAGAATAGGTATTAGAGCCAAAGTATACAAGAACTACGACACCATACACCAGCCACAGTATACACCAACCACAGTATACACCAGCCACAGTATACACCAGCAACAGTATACACCAGCCACAGTATACACCAGCCACAGTATACACCAGCCACAGTATACACCAGCCACAGTATACACCAGCCACAGTATACACCAGCCACAGTATACACCAACCACAGTATACACCAACCACAGTATACACCAGCCACAGTATACACCAGCAACAGTATACACCAACCACAGTATACACCAGCCACAGTATACACCAGCCACAGTATACACCAGCCACAGTATACACCAGCCACAGTATACACCAGCCACAGTATACACCAGCCACAGTATACACCAGCCACAGTATACACCAGCCACAGTATACACCAGCCACAGTATACACCAGCCACAGTATACAACAACAACAGTATACAACAACCACAGTATACACCAGCCACAGTATACACCAGCCACAGTATACACCAACCACAGTATACACCAGCCACAGTATACAACAACAACAGCATACAACAAATACAGTAAAGTGCAGCACATGAGAGTAAATCTTAGTTAGTGTTGTATTTCTGGCCATTTTTGTACACACAGAGCCACAATGATTCATGTTTTATGAAGTAAATTGTTTATTTTCTAGACATAACATGAGCCATGGGGCTGGGGAAGGGTCAACACCTGTCGATAGACACGTCAGCCACTGCAAAACTGACACCTGTAGAAACACATGCTGCAGATATATTGGTTTACCTGCGGTGGTGAAGTGTCACTAGACACAACATGTGAACTGTGAAGCTGTTTACCACCTCGGGTCAGTCACCCCGGCGCCCGGCCCGGCATGTCCTTCCCTGGGAGAGGGTATTGTGGCGGACTGTTTCTGGTGTGTGGTGTGTCCCCTCGCTGCTGGCCACCATGACCGCCTGGGGAACTGTTATAACATACTGCTACATACACACACATATACTTCACATACACACACATCACGGTGTGTGTGTGTGTACAATAATATTCTGAGGCTTGACTAGCATAGTGCTGAAAGTCCCAGAGTAAGTAGTATCAGTAGGCATCTATCAGTCTCAGGAGACTATGGAGTTGCGCTCTGATGTCGGCCTGGTCTGGAGTGGTCTCACCAGGGCGCAAAGCCAGGGTAGGTTCATTCGGGGAGAGAAGCTGTTACCCAAGCAGCTTACCCATAGTAAATAACCCCATGTTAAGTACCCTGGGAGGCAGAAGCAAGTGGTCTTACAAGATATAGTACATTTCACACACATCATATAAGGACATTTTTCATTTACAGAGGAGAGGAAAGCACTGTTTATCAGATCGTCAGGAGAGTCTGATGGAATTACCTACTTTTACCCTTCGCTAAAATCTTTCGTTTGATAATATATTTCAAGGTGTGAAGACAGTAGCGGTGGGTCCCTGTGTAGGACTGTGGCGGGACCCGTGTAGCACAGTCACCATGCAGGTCCACATGCCACAGCTGGTCGTGATCAATACTGCTGGCTGAACCTCTACTACGACTCTATGGATCGCTGTGTGAACTTGAGCAACATCATTAGGCAGCTCACTTAGGTTAACTCTTGAACTCCTGCAGGAGTGGGACTCCTGGAAGCCCCCAATGGGTGATGGCCTCCTGGAAGCCCCCAATGGGTGATGGCCTCCTGGAAGCCCCCAATGGATGATGGCCTCCTGGAAGCCCCCAATGGGTGATGGCCTCCTGGAAGCCCCCAATGGGTGATGGCCTCCTGGAAGCCCCTGACGGGTGATGGCCTCCTGGAAGCCCCTGACGGGTGATAGCCTCCTGGAAGCCCCCGTCGGGTGATGGACTCCTGGAAGCCCCCGACGGGTGATGGCCTCCTGGAAGCCCCCAATGGGTGATGGCCTCCTGGAAGCCCCCAATGGGTGATGGCCTCCTGGAAGCCCCTGACGGGTGATGGCCTCCTGGAAGCCCCTGACGGGTGATGGCCTCCTGGAAGCCCCCAATGGGTGATGGCCTCCTGGAAGCCCCCAATGGGTGATGGCCTCCTGGAAGCCCCCAATGGGTGATGGCCTCCTGGAAGCCCCCAATGGGTGATGGCCTCCTGGAAGCCCCCAATGGGTGATGGCCTCCTGGAAGCCCCCAGTGGGTGATGGCCTCCTGGAAGCCCCCAATGGGTGATGGACTCCTGGAAGCCCCCAATGGGTGATGGACTCCTGGAAGCCCCCAATGGGTGATGGCCTCCTGGAAGCCCCCAATGGGTGATGGCCTCCTGGAAGCCCCCAATGGGTGATGGCCTCCTGGAAGCCCCCAATGGGTGATGGCCTCCTGGAAGCCCCCAATGGGTGATGGCCTCCTGGAAGCCCCCAATGGGTGATGGCCTCCTGGAAGCCCCCAATGGGTGATGGCCTCCTGGAAGCCCCCAATGGGTGATGGCCTCCTGGAAGCCCCCAATGGGTGATGGCCTCCTGGAAGCCCCCAATGGGTGATGGCGTCCTGGAAGCCCCCAATGGGTGATGGCGTCCTGGAAGCCCCCAATGGGTGATGGCGTCCTGGAAGCCCCCAATGGGTGATGGCGTCCTGGAAGCCCCCAATGGGTGATGGCGTCCTGGAAGCCCCCAATGGGTGATGGCCTCCTGGAAGCCCCCAGTGGGTGATGGCCTCCTGGAAGCCCCCAATGGGTGATGGCGTCCTGGAAGCCCCCAATGGGTGATGGCCTCCTGGAAGCCCCCAATGGGTGATGGCCTCCTGGAAGCCCCCAATGGGTGATGGCCTCCTGGAAGCCCCCAATGGGTGATGGCGTCCTGGAAGCCCCCAATGGGTGATGGCGTCCTGGAAGCCCCCAATGGGTGATGGCGTCCTGGAAGCCCCCAATGGGTGATGGCGTCCTGGAAGCCCCCAATGGGTGATGGCGTCCTGGAAGCCCCCAATGGGTGATGGCCTCCTGGAAGCCCCCAGTGGGTGATGGCCTCCTGGAAGCCCCCAATGGGTGATGGCGTCCTGGAAGCCCCCAATGGGTGATGGCCTCCTGGAAGCCCCCAATGGGTGATGGCCTCCTGGAAGCCCCCAATGGGTGATGGCCTCCTGGAAGCCCCCAATGGGTGATGGCCTCCTGGAAGCCATCAGGAGGCCATCACTGAAGGAGTGGGGGGGAGGGGGTTTTGTTGGGGGTTCTCCCCCTGACCCGTTGTTGTTGTTGTTGTTGTTGTTGTTGTTGTTGTTGTTGTTTTAGATTTATCTACTCAGAAGGAAGTGTCCATGTAGCACGGGCTATGGTGAGCCCGTAAATATACCCTGAGCCGTCTACTCCCTCCACTAAGTACCTCCAGGCAGTACTGTAACTAGGTCACTACCTCCCTCCCTTCCCTCTCACCTTACCCTTGTCTCACTAACACACTTCCCTTCACTCTTTTTACTGCTTCCATCCCCTCTCTCACCCTCCTTCACTCTCTCTCACTCTCCCTCACTCTCTCACCCCCCCTCACTCTCTCATTTACACCTTCCTCTAGGTCTACCCCCTGCCCACCATTCATCTACCCCCCCTCACACACTTATCTCCCCCCTCCCCCCCCACTCCCTCCCCCCCCCCCCCACTCTCACCCCTCCTTCACTAGATCAAGTAGGCTGTAGTTACATTCTTTCTTTACATTACAGTGTCAAACTATGGGAGGATGAGTGCCAACCTGTGTCAGACATGTGGCACTCTACCTGTGTCAGACACGTGGCACTCTACCTGTGTCAGACACGTGGCACTCTACCTGTGTCAGACATACATGACACCACTGAGGTACCTGGGGTACACCACCTGCAGACCTCGGGTACACTAAGGGAGCAGACGTGCCTCTTCCCCTGATCTAGGTAAGAAAATGATCAGAGGAACAGCACTAATCCAACAGAACTATACAGTCCTTGGGAGGGATGAGTGGTAAGGACTGTGAGAGGCAAGAACTAACAGGTATATCCATGGCCAGTCAGAACCACCAGTCTATACGTAGTCAATCGTTGCAAACATTCCGGTCCTCCCTGCCCTGCGTGTTTGTAAATGGCTTGTTTAATGTGTGTAAAAAACCTGCCTAGAAGGTTGTAAGGTTGCCAGAGTGTTTGCATGTGTATAAGTGAGTCTCAGGAAGGTTTCTGGAAGGTGAGAATATAGACAGAGAGAAACAGGACAAAGAAGAGATTGAGACGCTAGGTGGTGCTGGTCTCACGTCAGCGACAGGGAATCGATCGCCGGCTCGCTCTGCTCTCGTCAACATAACCTAATCTGATCCGGCTACGTTTAGTTAACCCCCTTGTTGACGCAGTTCCTCCGACCTTCCGACACACTGAGTGGGGCAATTCCTACAGGGCAAAACACCCGCTCCTTGTATCACAGTTTAATCAACGTTGAGTAGCATTTAATTCACGTTGATTCATTATTGTATAAACGTCATTTTAGATTAGTTTAAGACAGGATAGGTAAAGCTAGGACAGGATATAGACTTGGTTAAGTTAGGCTAGGACAGGATATAGACTTGGTTAAGTTAGGCTAGCACAGGATATACACTTGGTTAAGTTAGGCTAGGACAGAATATAGACTTGGTTAAGTTAGGCTAGCACAGAATATAGACTTGGTTAAGTTAGGCTAGGACAGGATATACACTTGGTTAAGTTAGGCTAGGACAGGATATACACTTGGTTAAGTTAGGCTAGGACAGGATATACACTTGGTTAAGTTAGGCTAGGACAGGATATACACTTGGTTAAGTTAGGCTTGCACAGGATATACACTTGGTTAAGTTAGGCTAGGACAGAATATAGACTTGGTTAAGTGAGGCTAGGACAGGATATTTTAGGCTAGTGCTGTATAGGCTAGGTGAGATTAGGTGTCTAATTCAAATAGGTTGGGTTACGTTAGGTTAGGTTAGGAGAGGATAGGTTAGACTAGGTTACGATAGGGCTAGAAGAGAATAGGTTACGTGACAGTTCTGTTTCCCACAATGCATAAGACTTAAGTTGTTTGCAGCGCTGCCAGATGTACACACTATCCTCGCTGGCTATCACTGTTATGTGCTGGATAGTGAGCTTAGGTTAGGTTATAATCCTACATAATCTTGCATCTAAATCAGGGCAATCCCCCATCCGGCTCTCCAAATGGCGAAACCCCCTCTGGGTCACCCCAAACACCACAATACTCCTCTGAGTCTGCCCAAACAGCACGATACCCCTCTGAGTCTGCCCAATGAGTGCCCAAATACCACACCATCGCCCATCGGTTCTAATATATAAACTATTTTGAGTTAAATACTTAGTTTCCTGTATTGCTCCACGCAGTTATGGATCAAAGTTATCACTAAATTGGATCTTTGAAGAGTTTACCATCATTGACATGACGAAAATCAGGACAGAAGTCTCTTTACGTGGGTGGGATGAAGTTAGGGCCACCTCCAGTAAGCTCCAGGAACTGTTTCTCTTCCCCTGGAATTCTATTTTCCTGGAATTCTGGAAATACGAACTTTTACCCATTTGAGCTGAACTCTTCATGGAGACGAGATCTCTCTCTTGCTTTCTCTCTTTCCTGAATAACACTTGACTCATATTGGTGTCTCCCATGTACACCTGACTCATCTGCCGCTCCCTCGCCCACCTGTCTCTCCCACGGCTACCTCACCCTCACCTCACCCTCACTCATGTGGTGGGTCAGGTGTGAGGTGAACATATTTCCTTTTTAAAGTTGCTTCAGGCCGTCTTAACTTTGCATTCATGGCGTGAGTGAGTGACTGGAAGTCCAGGACCTCATTAATGAGGTACTGGGCAAAATGTTCTGAACCCCTCACACACTCGCCACTGTCTGAATCTCACAACCTTGAGGCCCACCACGCCCCTGAGGGCCCACCACGTCCTGAGGCCCACCACGCCCTCAGGGTCCACCAAGACCCAGCACCTCTCGTCAAGCCGGCGCCGGACACCATCTTCCCGCCCGAAGAACCTTTAGCCACAAATCGTTTACAATCTATCAACATCCCCGTGACCCCGGGCGAGACGTCGTAACAATGCGGGCCGTTGAATAGGAATGCCTGACGACAGTATCGAGACCCTGTAGTGGGCTAGATCGCGTCCCGTGATCCGGAGTCCTATCATTGAGGTATTCTTGGGCGGCCGATACGTAATCTGGTTAATAATGAAGCTACCCGTTTTCTATTTCGGTGATACGTGGAAGGTCAAGGGGGGGGGGTTAGTTATTTCTGATGCAGCATTTATTTTCTCATCGATTGTTTACCAGGCTGAGCTAGACCTTTTCCTTCACTCAGGTTGGTACAGGAGCAGACGACTGCTGACTCCTGTTAGCAGGCTGAGAGCTTTCCCTTCCCATAGCTCATGGTAAGCCTTACCCTACTAGTTTTACACACAGGAGGGTACAGGAGCAGACGACTGCTGACTCCTGTTAGCAGGCTGAGAGCTTTCCCTTCCCATAGCTCATGGTAAGCCTTACCCTACTAGTTTTACACACAGGAGGGTACAGGAGCAGACTACTGCTGACTCCTGTTAGCAGGCTGAGAGCTTTCCCTTCCCATAGCTCATGGTAAGCCTTACCCTACTAGTTTTACACACAGGAGGGTACAGAAGCAGACGACTGCTGACTCCTGTTGGCAGGCTGAGAGCTTTCCCTTCCCATAGCTCATGGTAAGCCTTACCCTACTAGTTTTACACACAGGAGGGTACTGGAGCAGACGACTGCTGACTCCTGTTAGCAGGCTGAGAGCTTTCCCTTCCCATAGCTCATGGTAAGCCTTACCTTACTAGTTTTACACACAGGAGGGTACAGGAGCAGACGACTGCTGACTCCTGTTAGCAGGCTGAGAGCTTTCCCTTCCCATAGCTCATGGTAAGCCTTACCCTACTAGTTTTACACACAGGAGGGTACAGGAGCAGACGACTGCTGACTCCTGTTAGCAGGCTGAGAGCTTTCCCTTCCCATAGCTCATGGTAAGCCTTATCCTACTAGTTTTACACAGGAGGGTACAGGAGCAGACGACTGCTGACTCCTGTTAGCAGGCTGAGAGCTTTCCCTTCCCATAGCTCATGGTAAGCCTTACCTTACTAGTTTTACACACAGGTGGGTACAGGAGCAGACGACTGCTGACTCCTGTTAGCAGGCTGAGAGCTTTCCCTTCCCATAGCTCATGGTAAGCCTTACCCTACTAGTTTTACACACAGGAAGGTACAGGAGCAGACGACTGCTGACTCCTGTTAGCAGGCTGAGAGCTTTCCCTTCCCATAGCTCATGGTAAGCCTTACCCTACTAGTTTTACACACAGGAGGGTACAGGAGCAGACGACTGCTGACTCCTGTTAGCAGGCTGAGAGCTTTCCCTTCCCATAGCTCACGGTAAGCCTTACCCTACTAGTTTTACACACAGGAGGGTACAGGAGCAGACGACTGCTGACTCCTGTTAGCAGGCTGAGAGCTTTCCCTTCCCATAGCCCATGGTAAGCCTTACCCTACTAGTTTTACACACAGGTGGGTACAGGAGCAGACAACTGCTGACTCCTGTTAGCAGGCTGAGAGCTTTCCCTTCCCATAGCTCATGGTAAGCCTTACCCTACTAGTTTTACACACAGGAGGGTACAGGAGCACCCTACCAGACGACTGCTGACTCCTGTTAGCTGGCTGAGAGCTTTCCCTTCCCATAGCTCATGGTAAGCCTTACCCTACTAGTTTTACAAACAGGTGGGTACAGGAGCAGACGACTGCTGACTCCTGTTAGCTGGCTGAGAGCTTTCCCTTCCCATAGCTCATGGTAAGCCTTACCCTACTAGTTTTACACACAGGTGGGTACAGGAGCAGACGACTGCTGACTCCTGTTAGCAGGCTGAGAGCTTTCCCTTCCCATAGCTCATGGTAAGCCTTACCCTACTAGTTTTGCACACAGGAGGGTACAGGAGCACCCTACCAGACGACTGCTGACTCCTGTTAGCTGGCTGAGAGCTTTCCCTTCCCATAGCTCATGGTAAGCCTTACCTTACTAGTTTTACACACAGGAGGGTACAGGAGCAGACGACTGCTGACTCCTGTTAGCAGGCTGAGAGCTTTCCCTTCCCATAGCTCATGGTAAGCCTTACCTTACTAGTTTTACACACAGGAGGGTACAGGAGCAGACGACTGCTGACTCCTGTTAGCAGGCTGAGAGCTTTCCCTTCCCATAGCTCATGGTAAGCCTTACCCTACTAGTTTTACACACAGGTGGGTACAGGAGCAGACGACTGCTGACTCCTGTTAGCTGGCTGAGAGCTTTCCCTTCCCATAGCTCATGGTAAGCCTTACCCTACTAGTTTTACACACAGGAGGGTACAGGAGCAGACGACTGCTGACTCCTGTTAGCTGGCTGAGAGCTTTCCCTTCCCATAGCTCATGGTAAGCCTTACCCTACTAGTTTTCCCTGGAACACGACCCGCCAATTGGTTTACAATCTAGAGGACAATTACTGTTGGATAAACGGGGGCGACGAGTTAAGGATTGGTGCCTAGTCAGTCGTCCATAGCAATGTATGGAGCCCGACATGACCGGCAGGCGCGGGGCGGGTGCCACCACCTCAGCAGCGACATCTATGATGCAATTGTTAAGCTGCCAGACTTTCATGCCCCGTCAAGCTGCCAGACTTTCATGCCCCGTCAAGCTGCCAGACTTTCATGCCCCGTCAAGCTACCAGACTTTCATGCCCCGTCAAGCTGCCAGACTTTCATGCCCCGTCAAGCTGCTAGACTTTCATGCCCCGTCAAGCTGCCAGACTTTCATGCCCCGTCAAGCTGCCAGACTTTCATGCCCCGTCAAGCTGCCAGACTTTCATGCACAATTTCGAGGAATTTCAAAAGATCTTCTGAATTAAAGATGATTATAAATACATAATTATAGAGAGTATCGGTTAGCGTTCTGCTCGACCAGGAAGAATGAGTTACAACCGACCTATAATGCGGGTAATTGTCTCATTAGTGGACCACATCCACGCGATCCTTGCCAATTATATCACTAAACTATTAAATCATTTACTTAATAAAACGTTAATTTATTGAATTAATTAATGTTCATAATAGTCGATGTCTGTCTGTCAGTTCAAGGCTTTTCTTCACCCAACTTTTCAAGACGACACTTGGGTGGTATATGACTGTCATAGACCGGTCGAGGGTGCCCGCATTGCCTCCCTTTAAGAAATATCGGCCCCTGACAATGACCCCCTCCCGGCGACTTTTATTAAGTGTGATATCGGGATTTTTTCTCCGAGTTTGTGAGCAGTTTTTCAGCTTTTAGTGATATATTTCCCCAGAGACAAACCCGGGCATTGCCGCTGGCTGGCTGGCTGGCAGGCTGGCAGGCAGGCTGGCAGGCAGGCTGGCAGGCAGGCAGGACGGCTGGGAGGCAGGCTGACACTGCTATAGAAGCACCAGGGTCACTATCTATGTCTGAGGCAGTACTATGGCACCTGAGGACAGGTTGCTGCCAACCCCTTCCTTCCCCTTCCTTCTCTTACCCTCTTATTCCTTCCCCTCGCCTTCCCTCTTGTCTTTCCTTCCTTGTCTTCCACCCCTCTCCCTCCCTCCCTCCTTCCTTGTCTTCCCCCTCTCCCTCCCTCCCTCCTTCCTTATCTTCCCCCTCTCTTCCTTCAGTTTATCAAACAAGAAGATTCACATTACCCAACCCCTTAAAGTTAGGTTATCTTGTGGATACAAAGTGGGTGAAACTTAAGATTAGTGTCTATATGTGACAAATAGTGTTGGTTTATTATTCTACACATATATTCTAGTGACTCTTACATAGTGAGAATCTCTCAGGTCGTGGCCAAGGCTGTGTCCGTCACTCACCACACATTCTGTAACTCCGCTGCTCAACTGTTGTTTCCATCTCGAATCTCCGTGAATATTTGTATCCAAGACGAACTACTGGCTATTACTGATGCTCTCCCGCAGACACCCTTCCCTTCCTCCGTAATGATACGTAATGATATAATACTGGGTTGCCAGTATTGTGCGTCTCCTGGCAACCTCTAAATGTGAAATATATTATACGTGTTGGCTGCCATATATGTTGTCTAGGCAAGAAATCATCAATTAGTTCTGCCAAATCTTCTTCAGCGTTCCCTCCTTCATGTGCCGAGGTCATTCTACTAAAACTTATCTTCTATAATACACGTGTTCTTCACGTCCTAAATATTTCTACCCAGATGTTCCTCCATTTTGGTCGAGGTCTGTTGGACTGTGTATTAGTCCAACAGAATAATATTCAGTCCAACTGTAATATATTGGACTCTTAATATTAGACCAGCGTCATTTGAATGTAAGTCTGTCTGAATAGTTTCTGCGAAGCTCAGTTTTGATTCCTGGATGACATTACATTTGATATTTTCTCTTGGTATATATTGTTGCTCCTCTCCTCTACTAATCTGTCATGCTACCTGGTGCTTTGGGAATATTACAGTGTGTGTGTGTGTGTGTGTGTGTGTGTGTGTGTGTGTGTGTGTGTGTGATATTACCAGCATGTTCTACAGTGGGTGGTGTGTACATGGGCAGATATAGACCCTCTCCAGTACACCGTTCCAGTTGTGGTAGAGACGAAGAAGACAGTCACTGTGCTCCTTCACCACACTTTGTCATAATAATGAACAGTCTTCCTGGAAGAAGAGGGGGGGGGGAGGGGGGGAGAGGAAGAGGTGGGGAGGGAACGTCAGTTGCATGCTGGGAAATTAGTGGTGGGGAAGAGATTTGTGGGTGGGGGTGATAATGAAAGGTTGTGGTGATGGGGAATGAAATCCGGGTGTTGTGAGGGAGAGTGATGATAGTGTGTGATGGGGCGGGGAGGGGGGGAATACATGGTGTTAATGGCGTTAATGGTAGGGGTAGATGACATGTGAAGACTGGGAGACAGAGAGTGAGGTAGGGAGACAGATCTGTGGTCTAGTACTTGACGTGTTTAAGACGCTAGACGGGTTGAGGCATAAACCGTGCATGTGTGGTCCACACACTGTCACTCCTGTTGTCTCAGCTCTACACCCGTCTCTTATATAGTTAATGTTGGTCTTTCTTCTTTATTAACCTCCCCAATTTGTTATGTTCTTCATTTGTCTTCCTTCATTTGTTTTGTCATGTTCTCCATTTGTTCTCTGTTTTTGGTTGATCCCATAAGCTGGTCATGGTACAGTGTGTGCTTTTAAAGGGTGGAGAGACGCGAGTTCAATCCCACCATATTACCAGAACACATCGTCCATGTTATGTGATCTACTCTACGGCCGCTGGACAACAAGGTGATGGTAGTCTGCTTTTCTCAATTATGTTTTTCTCTTCCTTGAAGACATAAATATGTTCTTATAATAACGTGTCCTTTTGTTTTCAGAGTACACCTTCGAGAAAGCCATCGGCAGAGGTTCTCAAGGCAACTACAACGTCTACATTGTTGTCCTCGGAAGCTGCGTCATCTCCCAGGGGTTCACTCACCAAGGGATTCCTGGATATTGTGTGGTACAACCACAAGGGCGGGGACACTGGGGGGGCAGAGGCCCCCGGCGTGGGCTCCCAGCACCGACCAGCCTCCGTGTGAGGATCCGTCACCAGAGACCCGAGCAGCGTGTAGAAACAGCCGTCTCTGAGTGCCCGAGTGAGGACAGGTTTTGAGCCCGGCCATAAGTGTGTAAAGGGGCAATAATAGCGGTCACTAACAAGGGTCTCATAACACTGGAAGAGCCTCGTGACGGCCTGCAGCTCCCTGGTGTGTGTGTAGGTCCCTCCCACACACAGAGAGAGGCTGTCAGCGGCACGGTGACATAGTGGTGTGGGACGAGAGACCTTCTACAGTAGTCCGGATGAGTGGTCACGCCCCCGCAGCCCTCACCACCACCACCACCAGCACCAGCAGCAGCGTCACAGCCTTGGCGGGAGTGTAGCACCAGACAAGATGGCCGCCACGCGTCAACTCTCTCTGCTAGAGAGGAAGAAAAAGCAATGGGAGGAAGAGAGAGGTAAGGCAGCCACCGTCTCATATATCACTCACTTTGATATCCTTTTTAATGTGCAATATTATGTTTACAGGTCATTGATAGACGGAGATGACATGAATAAGGTAACGCTGTACCCCAGTGACAGTGTCACCGTACTATACTGTACGAACCTACACTATTCCACTTAACGTGTTCACGCCCGTTATTACTAGTCTATAAAAGTGTACGTTAGTGGAAGTGAGGGACATGATGCAAATAGAAAATCTTGTTCTATGTCATTCTATTGGAAAGTTTTATTTTTTGTCTCGTTTATTCCGTGTGTGATTGGTGGAGAGTATGAATGATGTTGTTCCAGGGTATTCTTTGTGGCAAGCTTAGGATGTTTGTGATTGGTAGAACGTCTCAGACATGTGCCTGACCCCCAGACCGTGAAGCGCCACGCCGGCCAGGACGCCAGCGGCTGGTCACCACCCTTTCTCGGCAATTTGTCATTATTTAGAATTGAAATGTTCATAAATTCTTATATATATATATGTGTGTGTAAGAGGTACCACCTTTGTGCAGGTGTAGGGACCCACAGCCTCGTCGAAGAGAATATAGAGTATTCAGAGAAGACCTTCCTGATTCTCTTTGAACACTTGAATATTTTCTCCTACCATTTCTTCTTTCTCAATATTTTATTATTCTTCATTTTTTAATATATATATATTTTGTTACTAGATTTTTTATTGATAAGAAAACGGAGAAAGAGGTGTTACCAAGTCCAAGGAGGACGGCGCGGTGCTCCTGCAGGGTTACCAAGGCCCTGTATCTCAGGTCCTCTCACCCGGTGCCCGCCCCTCTCCACGGAGTGGGAGGGGGGGGAACGAGGGGGGAGGGGTTGGAAGAGCGGACATGAGAAGGGTGGAGGTGAGGAAGAAAGGAAGAGGTCTAGAGAAGAGGGTTGAGAGTCCTTAGACACGAAAGAATGTTGAACTGGTGGAAGGTGGGGGAGAGGTGGTGTTCAGAACGGGTGTGAGGTAAGGGAAGAGATGAGAGGGACGCAGAGGAAGAAGGAGTGAAAGAGAGGTGACAATGAAGGTGTTTGCATGGGTGGTCTTAGCGCCCCAAGACAGTTCATCGCTGTACACACGTGTGTGGAGACACAGCCTGTGGTGGCCGCTGTAGTGGAGACTGTGGTGGCTGCTGTGGTGGTCACTGTGGTGGCCGCTGTGGTGGCTCACGCTCCTCCTGCTGGTTAAAAATTCATGGGTTAAGGAGGTGCGTGTGTCTGCCTGGGAGTGTGCGCTGGCACGTCTTGTGGCGGGCTTTCCAGACGTCACCTCACGGAAGCTAAACCAATTTTAATGTACCCAATGATATTAAGGTATATGTAGCTGCTGGGGGAGGATGTGGTGTAGGAGGTGCGGCTTTAACAAGGCCACTTTAATATAGACAAGACTTGGTCAACACACCGTAACACAAGAGGCACCGGAGAGGAGGGAAAGGTCATAGTTCAGGGGTGAGTGGCTGTTGCCCCGGTGGCCGGTAGTTCACGCCCACCCAATTTGCCATCCCCACCGAGGCCTCCGTATTAGAGTGGTCTCCACATTGTGTCTGGGATAACATTACACGAACCTCCATTAAACAAGAACTGTGGTAAAATATTTACTCAGGCAGACCAGAGTACACACATAGATCACACTAACGTCATGCATCAAATGAACAAATCCACAAGGGCCGTGACGAGGATTCGAACCTGCGTCCGGGAGCATCCCTGACACTGCCTTAATCGACTGAGCTACGACAGGGAAAAGGGTTGATTCGAACGCAGGTTTGAATCCTTGTCACGGCCCTTGTGGATTTGTTCATTAGACCAGAGTATTCCAGGCAAATAATGCACAAGGCAGATGTGTCCCCAACACTACAACGGGTTGTCCAGCCACTTGGGCTGGACGGTAGAGCCACGGTCTCGCTCCATGCAGGTCGGCGTTCAATCCCCGACCGTCCAAGTTGTTGGGCACCATTCCTTCCCTCCGACCCTCCCCAAATCCTTATCCTGACCCCTTCCCAGTGATATATTGTCGAAATGGCTTGGCCCTTTCCCCTGATAATTCCCTTCCTGGTTGATACCTGGTTGATGGGGTTCTGGGAGTTCTTCTACTCCCCAAGCCCGGCCCGAGGCCAGGCTCGACTTGTGAGAGTTTGGTCCACCAGGCTGTTGCTTGGAGCGGCCCGCAGGGCCACGTACCCACCACAGCCCGGCTGATCCGGAACTTCTCTTAGAAAACCGTCCAGTTTTCTCTTGAAGATGTCCACGGTTGTTCCGGCAATATTTCTTATGCTCGCTGGGAGGACGTTGAACAACCGCGGACCCCTGATGTTTATACAGTGCTCTCTGATTGTGCCTATGGCACCTCTGCTCTTCACAGGTTCAATCTTGCATTTTCTTCCATATCGTTCACTCCAGTACGTTGTTATTTTACTGTGTAGATTTGGGACCTGACCCTCCAGTATTTTCCAGGTGTATATTATTTGGTATCTCTCTCGTCTCCTTTCTAGAGAGTACATTTGGAGAGCTTTGAGACGATCCCAATAATTTAGGTGTTTTATCTCGTCTATGCGTGCCGTATATGTTCTCTGTATTCCCTCTATTTCAGCAATCTCTCCTGCTCTGAAGGGGGAAGTGAGTACTGAGCAGTACTCGAGACGGGACAGCACAAGTGACTTGAAGAGTACAACCATTGTGATGGGATCCCTGGATTTGAAAGTTCTCGTAATCCATCCTATCATTTTTCTGGCTGACGCAATATTTGCTTGGTTATGCTCCCTAAACGTTAGATCGTCGGACATCATTATTCCCAAATCCTTGACATGCTGTTTTCCTACTATGGGAAGATTCGATTGTGTTTTGTACCCTGTATTATGTTTCAGATCCTCATTTTTGCCGTACCTGAGTACCTGAAATTTATCACTGTTAAACATCATGTTATTTTCTGCTGCCCAATCAAAAACTTTGTTGACATCTGCTTGTAGTTTTTCAATGTCTTCAGCAGAGGTAATTTTCATGCTGATTTTTGTGTCATCTGCAAAGGACGACACGAAGCTGTGGCGTGTATTTTTGTCTATATCAGATATGAGAATAAGGAACAGTAGCGGTGCAAGGACTGTACCTTGAGGTACAGAGCTTTTAACATCGCTTGGACTCGATTTTATCTGATTGACTGTTACTCTTTGTGTTCTGTTCGACAGGAAATTGAGTATCCAGCGTCCTACTTTTCCCGTTATTCCCATTGACCTCATTTTGTGAGCTATCACCCCATGGTCACATTTGTCGAACGCCTTTGCAAAGTCTGTGTATACAACATCTGCATTTTGCTTTTCTTCTAGGGCTTCTGTGATTTTGTCATAGTGGTTGAGTAACTGTGACAGACAGGATCTTCCCGCTCTAAATCCATGTTGTCCTGGATTGTGCAATTCATTGTTTTCCATAAAACTAGAAATTTGATTCCTAATCACTCTTTCAAACACTTTTATTATGTGTGATGTTAGTGCAACTGGCCTATAATTTTTTGCCAAGGCTTTACTTCCCCCTTGTGCAACGGAGCTATATCTACAGATTTAAGTGCTGCTGGTATCTCCCCTGTATCCAGGCTCTTTCTCCATATTACGCTGAGTGCTCTCGCTACTGGTACTTTACATTTCTTTATGAATATTGAAGTCCATGAGTCAGGCCCAGGAGCTGAGTGCATAGGCATATTGTCACTTTCTCTGTCAAAGTCTTCCGAGTTTGTGGTAATATCCGTTATATTATCTGCAGCTTGGATGTCATTCATAAAGAAGCTGTCTGGGTCATCAACTTTCATGTTGTTTATTGGTGTGCTAAACATAGCCTCATACTGGCTTCTTAGAATTTCACTAATCTCTTTGTTGTCCTCTGTGTACGTACCTTCATTTGTAATTAACGGTCCAATACTGGTCGAGGTTTTGGATTTTGATTTTGCGTATGTGAAAAAATATTTCGGATTTTTCCTTATCTCTTGTATAGCTTTCTGTTCCAATTCCATTTCCTCACACTCATATGATCGCTTCAACGTTTGTTCTATTTCCTCAATCTCCCTGCTTAGGCTTGTTTTCCTTGCTTGTGATAGTTGTGTCTGCCGAAGCATTTCCGTTATTTTTTTCCTTCTCCTGTACAGTCGTCTCCGTTCTCTTTCTAGAGTGGTCCTCTTTCTGCCCCTCCTCACAGGTACGTGCTTCAAGCAGACCTTGTAAGCTTCAGCTGTCAGTTGAGCTATTCCCTGTGTGGGAGTTTTGTCGCTTAAGACCGTCTCCCATTGAATGGTTGCAAGGTCTACATTTATTTTTTCCCAGTCAATCCTCTTATTGTTGAAATTGAATTGATTGAATATTCCTTCTCGCTTGTTGGGTCTCTTAGACCTACTACCGTTATTTATGCTAGTTCGCACTTCAATGAGCTTATGGTCTGAGTATGAAGTATCTGAGATTGTGATATCCCTGATTAGTTCATCATTGTTTGTGAATAACAAGTCTAGTGTGTTTTCGTTCCTAGTTGGTTCTGTAATCTGTTGATTGAGCGAGAATTTGTCACAGAATCTCAAAAGTTCTCTAACCTGTGGTTGGTTATTTCCCGGGTCATTCCCTGCTATGATATTTGTGTTTGCCGTTCTCCATCTTAGACTCGGTAAATTGAAATCTCCAAGGAAGATAATATCTGGAGCTGGGTTTGCTAGGTTGTCAAGTATGTTCTCTATTTTGTGCATCTGTTCTGTGAATTCCTCAATCGTTGTATCTGGCGGTTTATATATTAGAATAATAATTAGGTTTAGTTTCTCTACCTTCATTCCAAGTACCTCTACCACCTCATTAGTTGAATTTAATAGTTCTGTGCATACCAGGTCTTCTTTAATATACAGACCTACTCCTCCATTTGACCTAGTTTTTCTATCACATCTATATAGATTATAATTTGGAATCCAGATTTCACCATCCATGTAATCTTTTGTATGAGTTTCCGTGAATGCCCCAAATATTGAGTTTGACTCTAATAGAAGGCCATTTATGAACTTAACTTTATTTCTTGACTTTGGCTTTAAACCTTGAATGTTTGCAAATATGAATGATTGTCCATATTGTGTGTCACTTCTGGAAGGTTTTGGTAGTTCTCCCTCCTCTCTACCCTGACCCAGGGTGTGTTGTTGTGGCAATGGTTTGTCCAGTTTTGGAAGTGATACTGGGGAGTGTGGTAGTCTCTGAGTTTCCCTCTCCAACGGGTCCTGGTAAAGTAGACTAAAGCCAGGGCCCAGGAGTCATCAAGCATTTACGAAACTTGTACATCTTCTCCATCATGGCGGCTTTGTTTACATATATTAAACAGTGTATGAGCTGTGGAGCAGCACTACGAGGTTATTAATAACAATTAAATGGGTAGGTAAATGTAACAGCCCCATAAGTGCAATAATGTACTATGTATCAGTCAGGTCAGGAATGGTCAGGAAAAGTACTTATTACACTTAGTATTAAAACGTACTGTCAATTCAGAGGATGGGTTGGCTGCTACTGTCAGTCTAGTGAGTATGTGTATATCTTCATGAATGTGTGATCTGTCCAACATACAGAGATGTGTATATCTTCATGAATGTGTGATCTGTCCAACATACAGAGATGTGTATGACACATTCTGTTACCGCGTAACATAATAGAAGTAGTATCCCTTGATTGTTTCAAGCGTAGGTTACACATGTATATGAATGAGATTGGATGGTTATAAATAGGAGCTGCCTCGTATGGGGCCAATAGGCCTTCTGTAGTAATAATATATATTATATTATGCTATTATAATAATATATAATATAATAATTATAGTAATAAATACTGATTTGTATTTATTTTTTCTACAGAGCAGTAAAGCTAATTATTTAGAACATTGTGTAATGTGATAATTAATTGTGTCTACCAGTTTGGGTTCCAGTACACACCTGGGGTAGTGTTCCAGCACACACCTGGGTGGTGTTCCAGTACACACCTGGGGTAGTGTTCCAGCACACACCTGGGGTAGTGTTCCAGCACACACCTGGGTGGTGTTCCAGTACACACCTGGGGTAGTGTTCCAGCACACACCTGGGTGGTGTTCCAGCACACACCTGGGGTGGTGTTCCAGCACACACCTGGGTGGTGTTCCAGCACACACCTGGGTGGTGTTCCAGCACACACCTGGGTGGTGTTCCAGCACACACCTGGGGTGGTGGTGTTCCAGCACACACCTGGGTGGTGTTCCAGTACACACCTGGGGTGGTGGTGTTCCAGCACACACCTGGGTGGTGTTCCAGCACACACCTGGGGTGGTGTTCCAGCACACACCTGGGGTGGTGTTCCAGCACACACCTGGGTGGTGTTCCAGCACACACCTGGGGTGGTGTTCCAGCACACACCTGGGTGGTGTTCCAGCACACACCTGGGTGGTGTTCCAGCACACACCTGGGGTGGTGTTCCAGCACACACCTGGGGTGGTGGTGTTCCAGCACACACCTGGGTGGTGTTCCAGCACACACCTGGGTGGTGTTCCAGCACACACCTGGGGTGGTGTTCCAGCACACACCTGGGGTGGTGGTGTTCCAGCACACACCTGGGTGGTGTTCCAGCACACACCTGGGGTGGTGTTCCAGCACACACCTGGGTGGTGTTCCAGCACACACCTGGGGTAGTGTTCCAGCACACACCTGGGGTGGTGTTCCAGCACACACCTGGGGTGGTGGTGTTCCAGCACACACCTGGGTGGTGTTCCAGCACACACCTGGGGTGGTGTTCCAGCACACACCTGGGGTGGTGTTCCAGCACACACCTGGGTGGTGTTCCAGCGCACACCTGGGGTGGTGTTCCAGCACACACCTGGGTGGTGTTCCAGCACACACCTGGGGTGGTGTTCCAGCACACACCTGGGGTGGTGGTGTTCCAGCACACACCTGGGGTGGTGTTCCAGCACACACCTGGGGTGGTGTTCCAGCACACACCTGGGGTGGTGTTCCAGCACACACCTGGGTGGTGTTCCAGCACACACCTGGGGTGGTGTTCCAGCACACACCTGGGTGGTGTTCCAGCACACACCTGGGGTGGTGTTCCAGCACACACCTGGGTGGTGTTCCAGCACACACCTGGGGTGGTGTTCCAGCACACACCTGGCTGGTGTTCCAGCACACACCTGGGTGGTGTGAGGTCAGGTGTGGAGGGAAGGTAGTGAAGAACACCGTCAATACACAGTTGTTAGTTATGCAATATGCAGGTGGTAAGGAGGGGAGGGGGGGGGCAGGGGTCTATTGTAATCACTTCCGCAACGGCTCCAGACCCCAGCTGTCACTCACTCCCCCTCCACAGTCTGTCACTCACTCCCCCCCCCCACAGTCTGTCACTCCCCCCCCCCCCCACAGTCTGTCACTCCCCCCCCCCCCACAGTCTGTCACTCCCCCCCCCCCACAGTCTGTCACTCAAACATCACCAACATGGACTTGTTCACTTGATTCACTTAATTCTAATACTCATCAGACGAAGGAAACTGCAAAAGACCTATTGACTCATACGAGGCAGCTCCTATTGGTACCCAGGAGGCAGCTCCTATTGGTACCCAGGAGGCAGCTCCTATTGGTACCCAGGAGGCAGCTCCTATTGGTACACAGGAGGCAGCTCCTATTGGTACCCAGGAGGCAGCTCCTATTGGTACCCAGGAGGCAGGTCCTATTGGTACACAGGAGGCAGCTCCTATTGGTACCCAGGAGGCAGCTCCTATTGGTACCCAGGAGGCAGGTCCTATTGGTACCCAGGAGGCAGCTCCTATTGGTACCCAGGAGGCAGCTCCTATTGGTACCCAGGAGGCAGCTCCTATTGGTACCCAGGAGGCAGGTCCTATTGGTACACAGGAGGCAGCTCCTATTGGTACCCAGGAGGCAGCTCCTATTGGTACCCAGGAGGCAGGTCCTATTGGTACCCAGGAGGCAGCTCCTATTGGTACCCAGGAGGCAGGTCCTATTGGTACCCAGGAGGCAGCTCCTATTGGTACCCAGGAGGCAGGTCCTATTGGTACCCAGGAGGCAGCTCCTATTGGTACCCAGGAGGCAGCTCCTATTGGTACCCAGGAGGCAGGTCCTATTGGTACCCAGGAGGCAGCTCCTATTGGTACCCAGGAGGCAGGTCCTATTGGTACCCAGGAGGCAGCTCCTATTGGTACCCAGGAGGCAGCTCCTATTGGTACCCAGGAGGCAGGTCCTATTGGTACCCAGGAGGCAGCTCCTATTGGTACCCAGGAGGCAGCTCCTATTGGTACCCAGGAGGCAGGTCCTATTGGTACCCAGGAGGCAGCTCCTATTGGTACCCAGGAGGCAGGTCCTATTGGTACCCAGGAGGCAGGTCCTATTGGTACCCAGGAGGCAGGTCCTATTGGTACCCAGGAGGCAGCTCCTATTGGTACCCAGGAGGCAGGTCCTATTGGTACCCAGGAGGCAGCTCCTATTGGTACCCAGGAGGCAGGTCCTATTGGTACCCAGGAGGCAGGTCCTATTGGTACCCAGGAGGCAGCTCCTATTGGTACCCAGGAGGCAGGTCCTATTGGTACCCAGGAGGCAGCTCCTATTGGTACCCAGGAGGCAGGTCCTATTGGTACCCAGGAGGCAGGTCCTATTGGTACCCAGGAGGCAGGTCCTATTGGTACCCAGGAGGCAGCTCCTATTGGTACCCAGGAGGCAGGTCCTATTGGTACCCAGGAGGCAGCTCCTATTGGTACCCAGGAGGCAGCTCCTATTGGTACCCAGGAGGCAGGTCCTATTGGTACCCAGGAGGCAGCTCCTATTGGTACCCAGGAGGCAGGTCCTATTGGTACCCAGGAGGCAGCTCCTATTGGTACCCAGGAGGCAGCTCCTATTGGTACCCAGGAGGCAGGTCCTATTGGTACCCAGGAGGCAGCTCCTATTGGTACCCAGGAGGCAGCTCCTATTGGTACCCAGGAGGCAGGTCCTATTGGTACCCAGGAGGCAGCTCCTATTGGTACCCAGGAGGCAGGTCCTATTGGTACCCAGGAGGCAGCTCCTATTGGTACCCAGGAGGCAGGTCCTATTGGTACCCAGGAGGCAGCTCCTATTGGTACCCAGGAGGCAGGTCCTATTGGTACCCAGGAGGCAGCTCCTATTGGTACCCAGGAGGCAGGTCCTATTGGTACCCAGGAGGCAGCTCCTATTGGTACCCAGGAGGCAGGTCCTATTGGTACCCAGGAGGCAGCTCCTATTGGTACCCAGGAGGCAGGTCCTATTGGTACCCAGGAGGCAGGTCCTATTGGTACCCAGGAGGCAGCTCCTATTGGTACCCAGGAGGCAGGTCCTATTGGTACCCAGGAGGCAGGTCCTATTGGTACCCAGGAGGCAGCTCCTATTGGTACCCAGGAGGCAGGTCCTATTGGTACCCAGGAGGCAGCTCCTATTGGTACCCAGGAGGCAGGTCCTATTGGTACCCAGGAGGCAGCTCCTATTGGTACCCAGGAGGCAGGTCCTATTGGTACCCAGGAGGCAGCTCCTATTGGTACCCAGGAGGCAGGTCCTATTGGTACCCAGGAGGCAGCTCCTATTGGTACCCAGGAGGCAGGTCCTATTGGTACCCAGGAGGCAGCTCCTATTGGTACCCAGGAGGCAGGTCCTATTGGTACCCAGGAGGCAGCTCCTATTGGTACCCAGGAGGCAGGTCCTATTGGTACCCAGGAGGCAGCTCCTATTGGTACCCAGGAGGCAGGTCCTATTGGTACTGTGACGGTAACGCGTTGGTGTTCGGCTGTTTAAGGCTAGGGGTATGGCCTCGTCACATAGTTATAAAAAAAAATAGAAAAAACTGGAACTTCGTCTGTGGTAAGGTAAGGAGAAGACTCACAAAACACAAGTAAACTTTAACAATGAAATTTTAATTACGTTAAATAAATCAAAACATGAAAATAATGCACAAACAAATTCTTATAATAAAATCAATCAATCAAAATAATAAGAATACTTAAATGACACAATGAAAAGTTACGTTAAGGCAAAATAACAAGAAGTGCAATACAAAAGGTAAGTGGGAGGTGCTGGAATATTGGCTTAAAGCCACCACCTCTCTCAGTACACGCTAACGTCTAGCTGGGAGGAGTGCTGGCTACGAAAGCACTGAACATTCTGAGGACTGATGTTGGGGCGACCCCAGACATCAGGTAGTATTGGGGGCGAGTGCAGGTGCAGCCAGACCGGCGACCAATCAGCGGAGCCGTAGCGATCAACGGGTAGTTTGGTGATTTGGGTCCGAACAGGTGGCTGGCTGCATACGTTATTGCTCACCCTGGCAAGCCTTGCTGGTGTTGTTGTCGTTGTTGGACATTTCTTCCATAGTCTTTTTATATAATTGTGAAGACGTAATTATGGAGGGAAGAGCAGGCTCAATCTCTTGAAGGAGATTATCGTCACAGTACCCAGGAGGCAGCTCCTATTGGTACCCAGGAGGCAGGTCCTATTGGTACCCAGGAGGCAGGTCCTATTGGTACCCAGGAGGCAGGTCCTATTGGTACCCAGGAGGCAGCTCCTATTGGTACCCAGGAGGCAGGTCCTATTGGTACCCAGGAGGCAGGTCCTATTGGTACCCAGGAGGCAGGTCCTATTGGTACCCAGGAGGCAGCTCCTATTGGTACCCAGGAGGCAGGTCCTATTGGTACCCAGGAGGCAGGTCCTATTGGTACCCAGGAGGCAGCTCCTATTGGTACCCAGGAGGCAGCTCCTATTGGTACCCAGGAGGCAGGTCCTATTGGTACCCAGGAGGCAGGTCCTATTGGTACCCAGGAGGCAGCTCCTATTGGTACCCAGGAGGCAGCTCCTATTGGTACCCAGGAGGCAGCTCCTATTGGTACCCAGGAGGCAGCTCCTATTGGTACCCAGGAGGCAGCTCCTATTGGTACCCAGGAGGCAGCTCCTATTGGTACCCAGGAGGCAGGTCCTATTGGTACCCAGGAGGCAGCTCCTATTGGTACCCAGGAGGCAGGTCCTATTGGTACCCAGGAGGCAGGTCCTATTGGTACCCAGGAGGCAGGTCCTATTGGTACCCAGGAGGCAGCTCCTATTGGTACCCAGGAGGCAGGTCCTATTGGTACCCAGGAGGCAGGTCCTATTGGTACCCAGGAGGCAGCTCCTATTGGTACCCAGGAGGCAGGTCCTATTGGTACCCAGGAGGCAGCTCCTATTGGTACCCAGGAGGCAGCTCCTATTGGTACCCAGGAGGCAGGTCCTATTGGTACCCAGGAGGCAGGTCCTATTGGTACCCAGGAGGCAGCTCCTATTGGTACCCAGGAGGCAGATCCTATTAGTACACAGGAGGCAGATCCTATTGGTACCCAGGAGGCAGGTCCTATTGGTACCCAGGAGGCAGCTCCTATTGGTACCCAGGAGGCAGGTCCTATTGGTACACAGGAGGCAGCTCCTATTGGTACCCAGGAGGCAGGTCCTATTGGTACCCAGGAGGCAGCTCCTATTGGTACCCAGGAGGCAGCTCCTATTGGTACCCAGGAGGCAGCTCCTATTGGTACCCAGGAGGCAGGTCCTATTGGTACCCAGGAGGCAGCTCCTATTGGTACCCAGGAGGCAGGTCCTATTGGTACACAGGAGGCAGCTCCTATTGGTACCCAGGAGGCAGGTCCTATTGGTACACAGGAGGCAGCTCCTATTGGTACCCAGGAGGCAGGTCCTATTGGTACCCAGGAGGCAGCTCCTATTGGTACCCAGGAGGCAGGTCCTATTGGTACCCAGGAGGCAGCTCCTATTGGTACCCAGGAGGCAGGTTCTATTGGTACCCAGGAGGCAGGTCCTATTGGTACCCAGGAGGCAGGTCCTATTGGTACACAGGAGGCAGCTCCTATTGGTACACAGGAGGCAGCTCCTATTGGTACCCAGGAGGCAGCTCCTATTGGTACCCAGGAGGCAGATCCTATTAGTACACAGGAGGCAGATCCTATTAGTACACAGGAGGCAGATCCTATTAGTACACAGGAGGCAGATCCTATTAGTACACAGGAGGCAGATCCTATTAGTACACAGGAGGCAGGTCTCCTGTGTACCAATTCTTCATTCATTCTCCTCTTCATTCGTCTTCAAACAGAAGGTTTCTAATTCCTGGGATTGATTTGGGATCTAATTTCAAAGGGGCCCCTGGCACCTGTTCACTATATGGTTTCAGACTGAAAGGTGGGGTTAGGAGCCGAGGTTCAGCTCCCGCTGGCACAGCTAGGTGAGGACAACACTCACACACACACACACACATGCACACTCACCACATGTGAGGAATAATTAGGTTATTGACTCAATCATTCACGTATGGTAGGTGTGTGCCCTACTTCCTCCCCGCTACCTCCTGGCGCTATCTTCTCCTTGTCCTGTGTACACACCTGCCTTACCACTCAGGGTCCACTAGTACACACCTGCCTCACCACCCGGGGACCACTAGTACACACCTGCCTCATGACGAGGGGACCACTAGTACACACCTGCCTCACCATTCGGGGTCCACTAGTACACACCTGCCTCACCACCCGGGGACCACTGGTACACACCTGCCTCACTACCCGGGGTCCACTAGTACACACCTGCCTCGCCACCCGGGGTCCACTAGTACACACCTGCCTCACCACCCGGGGACCACTAGTACACACCTGCCTCACCACCCGGGGACCACTAGTACACACCTGCCTCACCACCCCGGGGACCACTAGTACACACCTGCCTCACCACCCGGGGACCACTGGTACACACCTGCCTCACTACCCGGGGTCCACTAGTACACACCTGCCTCGCCACCCGGGGTCCACTAGTACACACCTGCCTCACCACCCGGGGACCACTAGTACACACCTGCCTCACCACCCGGGGACCACTAGTACACACCTGCCTCACCACCCGGGGACCACTAGTACACACCTGCCTCACCACCCGGGGACCACTGGTACACACCTGCCTCACTACCCGGGTTCCACTAGTACACACCTGCCTCGCCACCCGGGGTCCACTAGTACACACCTGCCTCACCACCCGGGGACCACTAGTACACATCTGCCTCACCACCCGGGGACCACTAGTGCACACCTGCCTCACCACCCGGGGACCACTAGTACACACCTGCCTCACCACCCGGGGACCACTAGTACACACCTGCCTCACCACCCGGGGACCACTAGTACACACCTGCCTCACCACCCGGGGACCACTAGTACACACCTGCCTCACCACCCGGGGACCACTAGTACACACCTGCCTCACCACCCGGGGACCACTAGTACACACCTGCCTCACCACCCGGGGACCACTAGTACACACCTGCCTCACCACCCGTATCTACACTACGCAGAGTGATGGTGTATGTTTTAGGGCCCTTGACACAAACACCTGACTGTATATACGAATGTTTTCGTGTTTGAAAGATGAGATATAGTAATTCGTAGTGGGCTACGTTCTCGACTTACAGAAGCGACACCCACTGGCCACAAATATCTGAAAGCAACGTCATTTAAGTGTCGAATCAACGTTGAAATGACGTTTAAAACGTTGACTCAAAGTGGCTTGACAAAGTGGCTTGACAAAGTGGCTTGACAAAGTTGGGCACGACTTGACATCGTACCCAACACCAGTCTTGGGTACGGCGTCCAGAGGGGGGGGGGGGTGGGAGGGGGGAGTTATCAGGGGCAAAGCGCCAAGCCATTACGACTATATAGCACTTGGAAGGGGTCAGGATAAGGATTTGGGATGGGACGGGGGAGAGGAATGGTGCCCAACTACTTGGACGGTCGGGGATTGAACGCCGACTTGCATGAAGCAAGACCGTCGCTCTACCGTCCAGTCCAAGTGGTTGAGTGAGGGGGGGGAGGGGGAGAACCACCCTTTGTAATGTCCTTTTATTCCTCTCTTCATTCCAAATAATAATGCAATTATGGAAAATCTAGAATTACACATTAACAAATCCACACACTTCCATCATATTCTATTACGTGATTCAAAGGCATTTTTTTAATATTTTATGATACACAAAAAAACATAAGAGAAATAGCTTCAAACTGAATTATTTTGCATAAATGTGATTGCACGATCTTGCAACATGTTCAGAAGTTCTTCTCTTTAATAACTGTTATTTTATAGCAAGATTTATCACCTTAACAGGTAATAATAGACCGAGAAATATCAAATCTTGGAAATTAAAGCATTGCAAATTAAAACTCATTTATCGTAAGTTTAGGAAGTAAAAATTATGATATTAGGTCAACCCGGCCTCTTATAAATTATGTAGCTTCTCGCTCGTGTGCGGTACGACCAAATATCAACGTGATTCAAAATGCAAAGTTATTTTCCAATTAAATTTTTTATTTTGTTGTTCCAAAACATGAAATTAAGCGTCCTGTGGTAGGTTAGGAAGGCGGGAAGTTCTGCTGAGGTTTCAAAACGTCATGAAAACTGCTAATTGAAGGTTTCCTCTCCTAGCCTAACAGCTTAAGCCAGAGGTCCAGAAACAGAAAACGGGACAGTACGTCACTTTTGTGACCCGATTTCATTTTGACTTTCGTCGATTTTTAGCCTGAGTGAGCATATACGAGCGGAAAGCGACGTAGTTTGTAAGAGAACAAGTTGATTAGGTAGGCCCCATGGACTGTACTCAACTCATGAGATACGAGGCAGGCCACATGGACTGTACTCAACTCATGAGATACGAGGCAGGCCACATGGACTGTACTCAACTCATGAGATACGAGGCAGGCCACATGGACTGTACTCAACTCATGAGATACGAGGCAGGCCACATGGACTGTACTCAACTCATGAGATACGAGGCAGGCCACATGGACTGTACTCAACTCATGAGATACGAGGCAGGCCACATGGACTGTACTCAACTCATGAGATACGAGGCAGGCCACATGGACTGTACTCAACTCATGAGATACGAGGCAGGCCACATGGACTGTACTCAACTCATGAGATACGAGGTAGGCCACATGGACTGTACTCAACTCATGAGATACGAGGCAGGCCACATGGACTGTACTCAACTCATGAGATACGAGGCAGGCCACATGGACTGTACTCAACTCATGAGATACGAGGCAGGCCATATGGACTGTACTCAACTCATGAGATACGAGGCAGGCCACATGGACTGTACTCAACTCATGAGATACGAGGCAGGCCACATGGACTGTACTCAACTCATGAGATACGAGGCAGGCCATATGGACTGTACTCAACTCATGAGATATGAGGCAGGCCCCATGGACTGTGCTCAACTCATGAGATACGAGGCAGGCCACATGGACTGTACTCAACTCATGAGATATGAGGTAGGCCACATGGACTGTGCTCAACTCATGAGATATGAGGTAGGCCCCATGGACTGTGCTCAACTCATGAGATACGAGGCAGGCCACATGGACTGTACTCAACTCATGAGATATGAGGTAGGCCCCATGGACTGTGCTCAACTCATGAGATATGAGGTAGGCCCCATGGACTGTGCTCAACTCATGAGATATGAGGTAGGCCACATGGACATGGGTGGAAGTTAGAGACTCAGTCAAATCATAAAAATGTTAGGACGTTTTAATTTGGTGTTAGAGTAGTAGGTGAATGGAATGAACTAGAGGTTGAATCAAACTACATTCATAATTTTCAAAGTAGATTTGGGCTTGACACCTTCCCCCCCCCATAAGAGAGTGTGGGCGTGACCCTGGCCTCCACACGCCCACAAGAGAGTGTGGGCGTGTCTGTGGGCCCAACGCTAGCTCAGGATTCCACATTAAAAACAGCACAGGAATCATCAGTCACGGCGCCTTAACAATACCTGTCACCAGAGACATGACGCCAAGCGCCTGGCCTCGACCCCGTCTCTGGCAGCCGTGACCCGCTCCCAGACCCGTGGCCTCGACCCCGTCTCTGGCAGACGTGACCCGCTCCCAGACCTGTGGCCTCGATCCCGTCTCTGACAGACGTGACCCGCTCCCAGACCCGTGGCCTCGACCCCGTCTCTGGCAGACGTGATCTGAGTCGATGAGTGAGCCAACTACCCACACGCTATTCATCTTATTTATTTAATAACATCCTGACAAATTTAATTTCTAATTTTATCATTGGCAAAATTTTGCTTCTAATATTTTTTCTCCTGTAATTGCTATAGCGGTAGTTGTGTAGTGACTCTACCCTTCACAGCCCAGCATATCCATCTCACCAAAGCTCCCGTCTTTCCTTATCAGTAGAACCACTCCTACTCCACCTCTTCCTTCCTAATCTCTCTCTTCTCCTTCGTAATCCATAATAGCACGAGTGCTATTGTGTCTGGATTTTCTTCTTGTGACTTGTTGGGATGTAACTTTGTGGTGTTGAGCAGCGCCGACACCTGTGTACCAGTAGTGACACCGTTTATATCCAACGAGGTCTCATTTCAGATTTTTCTGTCAGGAGACATTCTCCGCCAGCCTGGCCCATCGTCAGGTGCCACACACACATTATAAGGCTCAGCGTTCACCTTCACTATGATCCTAGAAATCTTTGGGAAAACGTGAACTAATGCTACTACCTCGTCTTTATTAGCCAAAGACAAATATATATTACAAGTGTATGTACAACATATATACATGTTAATTCACTGTACAGTTAAATCCATAGCCGTCACCAGATAGTAGGTCTTATATGACGTATCCATAAAGATTATCACTTTATATTTTTGCACTATTTCACAGTCAGCTAATTTAACGTAATTTTCTCAGGCGCCTCCCTTCACACCGTTCCAACACACCGTACACATCTTCCTCGGGAGACTCTCTCAAACACCTAGTGTGTCGAACCATCACACTGTATCACGGAGTGGAGTACTCCTTAGGTCGAGTGTGTCTCTGGAGTGCCAGCCTGGAATTGATGTTATCGTTGATGGAGTGTGTGGAGTGCCGCTTATGGCCAAATTTATCGGTACACTCGTTGTCTCGGACTGCGACCACCCAGCCACTTGGGCTGGACGGTAGAGCGACAGTCTCGCTTCATGCAGGTCGGCGTTCAATTCCCGACCGTCCAGGTGGTTGGGCACCATTCCTTCCCCCCTTCCCATCCCAAATCCTTATCCTGACCCCTTCCAAGTGCTATATAGTCGTAATGACTTGGCGCTTTCCCCCCTGATAGTTCCCTTCCCTTCGGTCTGCGACTCTGATTGGCTACCAGAATTCCCGCCACCAGACGATCAGTGGTGGTCACAATAACACCCACGGCTCTTGTCCGGGGCTGCTTCTGCAGTAGTTTAATACATTGTCATTTTATATCACAATTTTAGCCTTAACTTGGGGCGACGAATTAACTCGTCCTGATAACTTTCTGTAACACTTTTCCCAAAGTTAACTTGTTATATTCGTAATCCCAAGAATGTTTTGAGTACATTAAGTTAAAGCTCACTTTCTTTTGCTCATTCTTACTTCCTCTCTCCCCTTCTCCCCTTCATGGGCGTTCCGCTGGTGTAGGAAGTTGTTCCGTGGGAGTGGCAAATTGGGTGGGGGGGTTGTTGTCGTGTCAGGTAATTAACAGGACCTTTATGGTGCTGGGGTGAGGGGTGGATGACCAAAGGAAGGTGAGGGGGACAGGGAAGGTAAGGGAGGGGTAAGGGAGGGTGGGTGGGTAGGGTGGACATTTGATCAGGGATAGGGAGGACTCTAGTTGAGGCGGGCTTCTATGGGGAGGAAGGTGGAGGTTGTCGCATCCCTCTTTGAGGTTGCTGGGCGGCGGGTGGGTGGAGGTGGAGGACTATGGTTCCCTGATTCTCTCCTCTCTCATTGCTCCTCTTACTTGCGTCTGCTGCCATCATTCTCTTGTCCCTCGTCTTGTCCCTCCGAAGGAATACCGTTTTGTATCCTCTTACATTTAACAGTTTGTTCTTCTTTGCTAGAATTCCCTAGCAAAGGAATTTCCTCTTGTCGTGGTGTCTGGCGCCAGAATGGACAGTAACATCCATTGTTCTTGACACAGGGCCGCCAGAGGACCTCCGCTCACCGCGAAATCATTAAGGTCATCGATCTGAAGTGTTTACCTGCCCGCAAGGCAATAACTCCCCCCCCCCCCCCCCGGGGCTCCTCTCTGTCTCAATAATATTACGAAATAAATCCCGTTTTGAGCAATGTATGTGTGTGTGTGTTGTGTTATTTCTTCCCGAACACCTATGTTAACAGCCTGGTGGACCAAACTCTCACAAGTCAAGCCTGGCCTCGGGCCGGGCTTGGGGAGTAGAACTTCCAGAACCCCATCAACCAGGTATCAACCAGGTATGTTGGTTTTACCCTGCATGCTTACTGCATGTAAGGTAATGTAAGGTAATTTACCTTGCATGTAAGCATGCAGGGTAAAACCAACATAGGTTTTCGAAAAGAAATAATTCAGATGTGTATTCAGATGAACTTTTTCTTGATTAACGTAAAAAACGCGACCTATTAGGGGAGAGGACGGCTAGTTGTATTATACGTGGACGGTCTTTGTTTATATTGGCACACATCATGGTTCAGTGGGTAGCGTGTGTGTTTGGGAAGTCCAGGAATGCAGGTTCGATCCTGTTTAACTTCCCCAATATTTTCTCATCTGTTTGAAAGGTTGTAAATGTGTGTGTGGTAATATGTGGTTAAAATAACCGTGACTTGACACAGAGACTGTGATGCCCTTCGTCCTTTACCTAGTTCTCTCTCTCTCTCTCTCTCTCTCTCTCTCTCTCTCTCTCTCTCTCTCTCTCTCTCTCTCTCTCTCTCTCTCTCTCTCTCTCTCTCTCTCTCTCTCTCTCTCTCTCTCTCTCTCTCTCTCTCTCTCTCTCTCTCTCTCTCTCTCTCTCTCTCCTCTCTCTCTCTCTCCCCCCCCTCTCTCTCCCTCTCCCTCTCTCTCTCTCTCTCCCTCTCCCTCTCTCTCCCTCTCCCTCTCTCTCCCTCTCCCTCTCCCTCTCTCTCTCTCTCTCTCTCTCTCTCTCTCTCTCTCTCTCTCTCTCTCTCTCTCTCTCTCTCTCTCTCTCTCTCTCTCTCTCTCTCTCTCTCTCTCCCTCTCTCTCTCTCTCCCTCTCTCCCTCTCTCTCTCTCTCTCTCTCTCTCTCTCTCTCTCTCTCTCTCTCTCTCTCTCTCTCTCTCTCTCTCTCTCTCTCTCTCTCTCTCTCTCTCTCTCTTATAAACACACACACACACACACACACGGAGGGCCTGATAGCTGAGTGAAAAGCACTCTGGAATCGTTATCCTATGGGTCCGGGTTCGATCCCCGGTGATGGCAGAAACAAAATGGGCAAAGTTTCTTTCACCTTGATGCCCCTGTTACCTAGCAGTAAATAGGTTCCTGAGGGGGGGGGGAAGTTAGTAGTTAGTAACAGTTGATTGATTGACATTTGAGAGGTGGGCCGAAAGAGCAGAGATCAATCCATAACAGCAAGCACAACTAGGTGATTACACACCTTAGTCTACCACCTTCACGTACAAGAAGTTGGAATTACCCACAGATCTACATCACTTAACTTACCGCTGCCCTAACATTAAACGTAGTTGTTGCAGCCTAACTGTTCCTTCTAAAATGTAGAGAACGATCAACATTATTAATGCGAATACTAAGACGTCTTCACCGTTTTCAAATTAGAAACACATTTGAAGAGTCGATACACGTACAAGTGAACTCTGGCTGGCTCCTACCGTAGACTTTTCTTGTCGTGTCTAACGGACTATGGAGCTCTTTGCAATTACTTTATTCACTCTCGTATTCTTGAAGATATCCTCACAGTATACCCAAAATTTGCCAGTGCAGGCTATTAAACGCATGACTCTGTATGACTAACCATCCTGCGAGATGGGGACTTGTATTACCACTGCTACCTTATTCAATCTTGTGTTGTTGATATCCTCAAAATGCATCCGGAGTCTGCCAGTGCAGACCGCTAATCACATGCCTCTGTATGACTAACCATCCTGTGTGATGGGGATTTTATAGCATCACCTAGTTAGTTTTTTTTGACACACTGTACTCCACTTCATATAGTCTAGGGTAGCTGCACTAATGCAGATGTACCTAATATGTTAATAAAAAAAAAAAAAAAAAAAAAAAACTATGGAGCTTTGCAATTACTTTATTCACTCTCGTATTCTTGAAGATATCCTCACAGTATACCCAAAATTTGCCAGTGCAGGCTATTAAACACATGGCCCTGTATGACTAACCATCCTGCGAGATGGGGACTTGTATTACCACTGCTACCTTATTCACTCTTGTGTTGTTGATATCCTCATAATGCAGCCAGAGTCTGCCAGTGCAGACCGCTTATCACATGCCTCTGTATGACTAACCATCCTGTGTGATGGGGATTTTAGCATCACCTAGTTAGCTTTTTTGACACACTGTACTCCACTTCATATAGTCTAGGGCAGCTGCACTAATGCACATGTACCTCATGTATTAAAAACAAAATTACATTTATACATTGTTTTTTGTTAAAAATAATACAAGCACACAGACCGGGTGAACTCTACATAAACTAGTTGCACTACACTTACCTACCAGTACTCTAAATATGATAAACAGCCACTAGAGGAGGTATAACTTTATGTGATTCAAAGTCTGTTCTTCAAGCACTTGAAAACTTCTCTGGCAAGATCGACAGCAAGAGCCTCATAATAGTAGTTATAAATAACCTGCTCCTCGCTGCACGGAATGAAGGGTTATCTTATCTTGAGGTTATCTTGAGATGATTTCGGGGCTTTAGTGTCCCCGCGGCCCGGTCCTTGACCAGGCCTCCACCCCCAGGAAGCAGCCCGTGACAGCTGACTAACACCCAGGTACCTATTTTACTGCTAGGTAACAGGGGCATAGGGTGAAAGAAACTCTGCCCATTTTTTCTCGCCGGCGCCCGGGATCGAACCCGGGACCACAGGATCACAAGTCCAGTGTGCTGTCCGCTCGGCCGACCGGCTCCCCCTTGGTTTGGAATCTTTTTTGTATGGATACCATATGAGGCAGAGGTAACCTATCATGATGACCCAGACACTGCCACCTTGTTAACACGCAACAAGGACCAAGTTGAACTACATTAAGATATCTTCACCTCTGTTGATAAGACTGTATTGACTCACAAAGGTGATGGATGTTAGTATTATTGATGGTGATGGATGTTCTGGTGGATGTTCTACGATGGATGTTCTTAGTGTGGGTGAGAATAATGGGTGTTTTTTTCTTCCCGTCTGTGTTCTTGAGTTTTGTTATGTATTTATCCTTCGTCATCTGTTTCCTTGTTTTATTATTTCCTTGATAATTCTCCCTACTTGATACAATATATTAATTCTTTCCTTTTGTCGTGTTAAAAATGCAATGCCATGTTGTGGTCATCACCCTTGTCCAGGCGAGCCAATATATTGACTCAAGATAATTGGGTACTCTCAGAGAGCTGTGACTTCCGCCATGTTACCTCCTTAGTCATCACCACTCACCACCACCACACTCATCACCACACGAGCACAGTCATCACCACTCATTACCCCATCACCGGCTCATCAGGGAGCCGGTCGGCCGAGCGGACAGCACGCTGGATTTGTGATCCTGTTGTCCTGGGTTCGATCCCAGGCGCCGGCGAGAAACAATGGGCAGAGTTTCTTTCACCCTATGCCCCTGTTACCTAGTAGTAAAATAGGTACCTGGATGTTAGTTAGCTGTCACGGGCTACTTCCTGGGGGTGGAGGCGTGGTCGAGGACCGGGCCGCGGGGACACTAAAGCCCCGAAATCATCTCAAGATAACTCCCCAAACATGGAGAAACATAGAGCCAGGCTCTATGGGGTTGAAATGGGGTGTTGGGACGCCAGGTGGCACTCATCGTATCAGAGTGCCACCTCCTCACGGGGCCAGAGCTGGGAGGGTCAGTGGCCCCCCTCTGGCGAGGCAGCGTCCACTTACACCACACCTTAAAATAGCCCCCCCCCCCCACACACACCTGTGGGGGGGGGGTCGTAACAACCCCAGCGGTGGCACTGACCTGTAAGGAGTGCCACACCATTGGTGCCAAGTTCACTTGCTTTGTTTACCGTGGCTTGAGGTGGGCTTGAGGAGGTTACGAACTATACTTCGTCAATCATCTTTACCAGTGTTTTGAGACGGGGTTCCAGGCCGGTGGTGCGTACTCTAGTACTGGTCGGTGATATACTGCAGCCGTATGGCAGCTTCCATCTCAGAGTGCCGTCAGTGCCACTCCTGCTGGTGTAGTGTGGCTCCTTCCTGGTGTGTGTGTCGCATTGATTGTCACACATTCCTATCATTCTCCCCACATGACCCGTGACCCTGGCCCACATCAGGGGTCACGGCTGGCGTGGTGTGGCTTGGGTCACGGCTGGTATGGTGTGGCCTGGGTCACAGCTGGCACGGTGTGGCCTGGGTCACGGCTGGCATGGTGTGGCCTGGGTCACGGCTGGCATAGTGTGGCCTGGGTCACGGCTGGCATGGTGTGGCCTGGGTCACGGCTGGTATGGTGTGGCCTGGGTCACGGCTGGCATGGTGTGGCCTGGGTCACGGCTGGCATGGTGTGGCCTGGGTCACGGCTGGTATGGTGTGGCCTGGGTCACGGCTGGCATAGTGTGGCCTGGGTCACGGCTGGCATGGTGTGGCCTGGGTCACGGCTGGCATGGTGTGGCTTGGGTCACGGCTGGCATAGTGTGGCCTGGGTCACGGCTGGCATGGTGTGGCCTGGGTCACGGCTGGCATGGTGTGGCCTGGGTCACGGCTGGCACGGTGTGGCCTGGGTCACAGCTGGCATGGTGTGGCCTGGGTCACAGCTGGCATGGTGTGGCCTGGGTCACGGCTGGCACGGTGTGGCCTGGGTCACAGCTGGCATGGTGTGGCCTGGGTCACGGCTGGCATGGTGTGGCCTGGGTCACAGCTGGCATGGTGTGGCCTGGGTCACGGCTGGCATGGTGTGGCCTGGGTCACGGCTGGCACGGTGTGGCCTGGGTCACAGCTGGCATGGTGTGGCCTGGGTCACAGCTGACATGGTGTGGCCTGGGTCACGGCTGGCATGGTGTGGCCTGGGTCACGGCTGGCATGGTGTGGCCTGGGTCACGGCTGGCATAGTGTGGCCTGGGTCACGGCTGGCATGGTGTGGCCTGGGTCACAGCTGACATGGTGTGGCCTGGGTCACAGCTGACATGGTGTGGCCTGGGTCACGGCTGGCATGGTGTGGCCTGGGTCACGGCTGGCATGGTGTGGCCTGGGTCACGGCTGGCATGGTGTGGCCTGGGTCACGGCTGGCATGGTGTGGCCTGGGTCACGGCTGGCATGGTGTGGCCTGGGTCACAGCTGGCATGGTGTGGCCTGGGTCACGGCTGGCATGGTGTGGCCTGGGTCACAGCTGGCATAGTGTGGCCTGGGTCACAGCTGGCATGGTGTGGCCTGGGTCACGGCTGGCATGGTGTGGCCTGGGTCACGGCTGGCACGGTGTGGCCTGGGTCACGGCTGGCATGGTGTGGCCTGGGTCACAGCTGACATGGTGTGGCCTGGGTCACGGCTGGCATAGTGTGGCCTGGGTCACGGCTGGCATAGTGTGGCCTGGGTCACAGCTGGCATGGTGTGGCCTGGGTCACAGCTGGCATGGTGTGGCCTGGGTCACAGCTGGCATGGTGTGGCCTGGGTCACAGCTGGCATAGTGTGGCCTGGGTCACAGCTGGCATGGTGTGGCCTGGGTCACAGCTGGCATAGTGTGGCCTGGGTCACAGCTGGCATGGTGTGGCCTGGGTCACAGCTGGCATGGTGTGGCCTGGGTCACGGCTGGCATAGTGTGGCCTGGGTCACGGCTGACATGGTGTGACGTGCAACAGTGGAACACAGACCGGACAGATAAACCCATGTATTTGTTGCACTTCTTCGCCCCGGGGAGCGATCAATGGGCGCCTCGTCTACACCCGCCAGGGGGGCCTGCGCCCCCTGGGGCCCCCTGGTTTACTCCCCCGTACCTGCCCTGCCCCTAGGACCAGGGGGTAGTGATGGTGGTGCGCTGCCCTTACCCCTGGAACACAGGACCTGGCAGGCTAGGGAACCTACCTACTCGCCCAACCTGCCTGCTGTCTCACCAGTACTGTGACACTGCCAAGGCTGCTGGAACCCACAGAGGGAAGTCGGTAGAGAGCCGTGATGAGTAGGTGATGAATCAGTGAGGTGATGAGTCTTGTGAGACAGCGCTGGGGACTCACACCACCATTGTCCTGAAGCGCGGTCAAGTGCCAATGCTCTAGCACCACCTCACTTATGAGAAACTATAAAAGAATGAGTGCTGGCACTTGTTCCTCTTACGGGCTATTCATGCCCGTGCCACCTCTTGGGTGGCTTAATCTTTATCAATCATCAATCACTTGTTCCTGTGCTCTATATGCTTCATCATATAGGGCACAGGAAACACATCTTGCTACATATATATAGTCTGGATATATATATATATATATATATATATATATATATATATATATATATATATATATATATATATATATATATATATATATATATATATACAACAATATTTACAGTATATATATATATATTTTGGATAATGTATGTGAACACCATCGTTGTGAAAAGTCTCTTTACATCTTACAAGTAATCTTAAGATGATGAATGAAACAGCCAAATTACTTTGTTAAGATTGCTCTGAATCTTGAAAAAGATCATTCCCGGAGCCAGGGACGTGAGAGGGGCGCCAGGGACGCCCCTCTCACTTGTAACCAAGGCAAGACATTGTATTTTCCCGTCTGCCCTCCCCCTCTCTGGTCCCTGACCCACCTGCCACAGTTCCCCCTTTCATACGTCCAAGTACAAAGTCCACCTTCAGTGAACGTCCAATATACAAGTCCACTTTCAGTCCACCTGCAGATAAGTATAGTTATGGTGGAGGCGATAATTATCATATCTATGGAGGTAATGACGGATATAGGGGGGGGGAGGGTGACTATGATAACAATACAGATGTGAATGATGAGCATTCAAATAATAATTGATGATTCTCTGGGCGGCAATAATCAAAAGCAATGTGTTGATAAATCAACCAATCCATTTCATGGCTAACCGGACCCCCACTCTCTCTCTCTCTCTCTCTCCCTCAGCCTTCCTAAACGGTGGGTGTGGGTTCTGGGGCCGGGCCCACCCCTCCGAGGAGCAGCGGCCCACCCCGCCCACAGACAAGCCCCCTGACCACCCACAACAACAACCCCATCGGCCACAATATCAGCAGCATCAGCAGGAGCAGCAGCAAATATATCAGCAGCATCAGCAGGAGCAGCAGCAAATATATCAGCAGCATCAGCAGGAGCAGCAGCAAATATATCAGCAGCATCAGCAGGAACCGCAGCAGCAGCAGCCTCAACAGTTACAGCTCCAACAACAAGCATATCAGCACGAGCAGCAGCAGCAGCAGCAGCTACAACAGCGGCAGCAGCTGTATCAGCAGCAGCAGCAGCAGCAGGCCAGCCTCCAGAACCAGCAGGTGAGGCAAGGCCAGCAGGGTTCGCAAAATTGACGTGATGTTTTCTATTGGTGGGTCCTGGGTTAGGTTAGGTTCGGGCAATTTGGTGCATCAGTTTAGTGATGCTGTGAACGCTGCAGTGGCCGGGCTGTGCATACAGCTAGCCGCTTCTCGTGTCATGACACGCTGGTGAATGACAAGCTGAATATGTGACTGAATTCATGATATTCATTCTCTCTCTCTCTCTCTCTCTCTCTCTCTCTCTCTCTCTCTCTCTCTCTCTCTCTCTCTCTCTCTCTCTCTCTCTCTCTCTCTCTCTCTCTCTCTCTCTCTCTTGGCCTATTAATCTATTAATAACCCATTGTGATGGCCACTCTCGGCCTACAACAGTAACTGTGGTCTCTCTCTGCCCTTGTAGGCCGTGGCGGCGTACAGTGCAGGTGGTGTAGGGGGCGGCGCTCCCCCCGCCAACACCGCCGCCCACCCCGGCTCCGCTCTCCCCACCCCTGTCTTCACGCCCATGCAGGTGAGTGCTGGGTCCTCCCATGGTAGTCTCCTCAGAACCTTGTGGTGGGAGGCTACCTTCCTCACAGTGAGAGTGAGGGACATGTCTCACTCCTCTAGTGAGGGCGGGTAGAGAGTAGGGGACATGTCTCACTCCTCTAGTGGGGGGGGGGGTAGAGAGTAGGGGACATGTCTCACCCCTCTAGTGGGGGCGGGTAGAGAGTAGGGGACATGTCTCACTCCTCTAGTGGGGGGGGGGTAGAGAGTAGGGGACATGTCTCACCCCTCTAGTGGGGGGCGGGTAGAGAGTAGGGGGACATGTCTCACCCCTCTAGTGGGGGCGGGTAGAGAGTAGGGGACATGTCTCACCCCTCTAGTGGGGGGGTAGAGAGTAGGGGACATGTCTCACCCCTCTAGTGGGGGGGTAGAGAGTAGGGGACATGTCTCACCTCTCTAGTGTCTCACCCCTTGTCAAGAAGGTCGTCATGGTGACCTTCAGCAAGCCAAATCTGGTGGTGGTAGACTCCCATGTTACCCAACCCAAGGATGGGTAACTTGAAGGTAACACTGTTTCTAAAACAGTGTTTTGTTCTATTCCTGTATTTGAAACACCTTTGTTAGCAAATAATTACCAATATAACCTAACCTAATATAAACACCCAACATAGCACATAAACTAGAAACCTAACCTAATCTAAACATCTAACCTAAACACCTAATCTAGCCTAATTTATGATAAATAAGGCGCAAAATTCTAATATATAATATTTTAATTGATGAGAAAATGCAGATGTTAATTACCCAATATATTATAATTATTGAACTTGTTTTGGGAGGCCGGGAGCTGGATATACCAATGTCGGCCGAGCCTAACTTAAAATATAATACCCTAACTTAAAATATAATACCCTAACTTAAAATATAATAATCTAACTTAATCTAAGAAAATATAACAACCTAACTTAACCTATCTTAATCTGGGTCTAAGTGTTCACAAACTCATAATATTTAACATCCTTTATTTGTGTGCGTGAGAAAGTAACGGCTGGGAATTCTGAGCACAGGAAGACATAGGGGTACCCACGAAAGGTACCAGAGCATAGGGGGTGCCCAAAGAAAAGGGGTACCCACGAAATATTTATCATGCACCATGTGAATGAGGTGTTCTTACCCCTGAAAATACCAAGCTCTCATCTTCGTAACTAAACACAAATAAAATCATTTAGTTCGACTCTTAAAATTCAAGCGAGTCATTGGGTTTGTTTATTTGCAAAATGAATAGAGTCGTATCCGTTGGGCATGTAACGCCACATGCAAAATTGTGTTGCAGCAGCTACCAGTGGGCATGAGTGGGTATGGCGGGACACCGGTGTACGTGGTGATGCCCTCTCCAGGTGGGGCCGCCCCTCAGGGCCAGCCTGGGGGCGCCTTCCTCCAGGAGCTGCTCAAGAACATCCCCTACAACCCCAGCTCCGGGAGCGGCGGTGGTGGCGGCGGCGGCGTCACCATCTACGAGCTGCCGGATACTGCCCATCAGCAGCGCCCCAGGGTAGGTGCTGCGCCGCTGGGGAATTCTAGCTAACTGGTGCATGGCGGTGGATAAGGGTGATGCAGGGCAGGATAAAGCAGAGTAGGTGATGGATAAAGCTGGGTAGTGGTGCACGGGGGCGGATAAAGCTGGATAGTGGTGCACGGGGGCGGATAAAGCTGGATATAGTTGGTGGTGGAGAAGTAGGCAAGGCTGGAGCAAGTGTAGGTATTACATTGCCAACATATTATATTACATGTTGACATGTGTGTACCGGTGCTCTCTAGGGCGGAGTACTGCTGCACAATGACGGCCACTTGCACAGTTGCAGATATTGCTGACCTGGAGAGCGTGCAGAGATCCTTTACTGCTAGAATCCACTCAGTAAAACATCTAAACTACTGGAACCGACTAAAGAGCCTAAATCTGTATTCATATTTAGTCCATGTCATAGCCCATGACACAGGTGTGTCATGGTCCACAGGTGTGTCATGGGCCATAGGTGTGTCATGGGCCACAGGTGTGTCATGGGCCACAGGTGTGTCATGGTCCACAGGTGTGTCATGGGCCATAGGTGTGTCATGGGCCACAGGTGTGTCATGGGCCACAGGTGTGTCATGGGCCACAGGTGTGTCATGGGCCACAGGTGTGTCATGGGCCACAGGTGTGTCATGGGCCACAGGTGTGTCATGGGCCACAGGTGTGTCATGGGCCACAGGTGTGTCATGGGCCACAGGTGTGTCATGGGCCATAGGTGTGTCATGGGCCACAGGTGTGTCATGGTCCACAGGCGTGTCATGGTGATCATGTGGGTACTGGGGTTTACACCCAGCTGTGGTAACCGAGGTATACCTTCACCTTACAGGGCATGGACTCGATGCCAGCGTCAGCGAGCTGGTCTGAGCGGTGGTCGGCGTCCCCCGAGCACCACCGCCCCCTTCACCAGACGACCCTGGGCACGCCACCCTACGACGACCACAGCGCCGGCCGGGCACGCTGGGGGGACCGGGGCGTAGGCGTGGGGCACCTCTGGGCACCTGGTGACGAAACCTCGCCGGGGAGTCGTGGCAGCGATGTGCTGCCCCCGGCCTGGGCAGAGCAGGATGAGGAGAGTGTCTTGCCCGGGGCGCCCATGTCCAAGCCTGGCCAGAGGTGAGTGACGGGGACCACTGAGGGGTGGGCAGGTACCCAGGCCTGGCCAGAGGTGAGTGACGGGGACCACTGAGGGGTGGGCAGGTACCCAGGCCTGGCCAGAGGTGAGTGACGGGGACCACTGAGGGGTGGGCAGGTACCCAGGCCTGGCCAGAGGTGAGTGACGGGGACCACTGTGGGGTGGGCAGGTACCCAGGCCTGGCCAGAGGTGAGTGACGGGGACCACTGTGGGGTGGGCAGGTACCCAGGCCTGGCCAGAGGTGAGTGACGGGGACCACTGTGGGGTGGGCAGGTACCCAGGCCTGGCCAGAGGTGAGTGACGGGGACCACTGAGGGGTGGGCAGGTACCCAGGCCTGGCCAGAGGTGAGTGACGGGGACCACTGAGGGGTGGGCAGGTACCCGGGCCAGGTAATAATGTTAGTTGACGGGCACCACTGAGGGGCAGGCAGGTACCGAGGCCCTGGTAATATTGTTAGTGTATTTATAAAAATAAATCTTTAGAGCCAGAAGAGTGAGAGAGCAATGTCCTGGTCCCTCCACTAGACCGTCCTCCTCCACCCCGCCCCTCCCCAGTGGAGCCTGGTGCCCGTGCCCGGAGCCTGCAGGAGCACAGGGCAGAGCGGAGCGCACTAACGCATGTGTTGGTCCCCAGGACGTACGCCCGGGGAGGCGGGATGAGTAAGATGAACCCCGAGGAGGCTGCCGAGAGGGAGAGACGCAAGAAGCAAGCGGAGGAGACCCAGAGAGTCATCAAGCTGCAGGTGAGTTTGACAGACTCGTCAAGCTTCACGGGAGTCGGGCAAGATTTGTCACCTGATGCTTCTGTTCACCTAGCAGTAAACTAGCCAGGGGGGGGAGAAGGGCAACTATCGCTGTAGCATCCTGGGGAACATTTTAACACACTCCCGTCTATAGCAAGCTACTCTATTTTCTGTAACCAATTTGTTTTTGAAGAGTTTATGACAATGATATTTTTCTCGACAGCTGGAAGAGAAGAAGAGACAGAAGGCGGTGGAGGAGGAGAGAGAGAGGAGAGAAGCGGCCCTCTGGGAGGAGCGCCTCAAGCAACAACAGGAGAAGGAAGCAAGAGAATACCAAGAGGAGATAAGAAAGAAACGTGAAAAGGAGGTAATAATGAGGGAGAAGGAAGGTCTCATCTGGGTTCCTTTATGTCCTTACACCTGACTGAATATGTCAATGGTCAGAAGACAGGTTAGATGACCGTAGGTCATTATAGAACAACGAGTGAAGGTGGTGACACTATACGTCGCTAACTTCACAGTTGGACCTGACACTTTGTCTCCAGTTGTGTAAAGTACTTGGTGCAAGGTGGACACATGTGTCAGTACTTGGTGCATGGTGGATACATGTGTCAGTACTTGGTGCATGGTGGATACATGTGTCAGTACTTGGTGCATGGTGGATACATGTGTCAGTACTTGGTGCATGGTGGACACATGTATCAGTACTTGGTGCATGGTGGACACATGGGTCAGTACTTGGTGCATGGTGGACACATGGGTCAGTACTTGGTGCAAGGTGGACACATGGGTCAGTACTTGGTGCATGGTGGATACATGTGTCAGTACTTGGTGCATGGTGGACACATGTATCAGTACTTGGTGCATGGTGGACACATGGGTCAGTACTTGGTGCATGGTGGACACATGGGTCAGTACTTGGTGCATGGTGGATACATGTGTCAGTACTTGGTGCATGGTGGACACATGTATCAGTACTTGGTGCATGGTGGACACATGGGTCAGTACTTGGTGCATGGTGGACACATGGGTCAGTACTTGGTGCATGGTGGATACATGTGTCAGTACTTGGTGCATGGTGGACACATGTATCAGTACTTGGAGCATGGTGGACACATGGGTCAGTACTTGGTGCATGGTGGACACATGAGTCAGTACTTGGTGCATGGTGGACACATGAGTCAGTACTTGGTGCATGGTGGACACATGTGTCAGTACTTGGTGCATGGTGGACACATGTGCCAGTACTTGGTGCATGGTGGACACATGTACCAGTACTTGGTGCATGGTGGACACATATGCCAGTACTTGGTGCATGGTGGACACATGCGCCAGTACTTGGTGCATGGTGGACACATGTGTCAGTACTTGGTGCATGGTGGACACATGTGTCAGTACTTGGTGCATGGTGGACACATGAGTCAGTACTTGGTGCATGGTGGACACATGGGTCAGTACTTGGTGCATAGTGGACACATGTGCCAGTACTTGGTGCATGGTGGACACATGGGTCAATACTTGGTGCATGGTGGACACATGTGTCAGTACTTGGTGCATGGTGGACACATGGGTCAGTACTTGGTGCATAGTGGACACATGTGCCAGTACTTGGTGCATGGTGGACACATGGGTCAATACTTGGTGCATGGTGGACACATGGGTCAGTACTTGGTGCATAGTGGACACATGGGTCAGTACTTGGTGCATAGTGGACACATGTGCCAGTACTTGGTGCATGGTGGACACATGGGTCAGTACTTGGTGCATAGTGGACACATGTGCCAGTACTTGGTGCATGGTGGACACATGGGTCAATACTTGGTGCATGGTGGACACATGGGTCAGTACTTGGTGCATAGTGGACACATGGGTCAGTACTTGGTGCATAGTGGACACATGTGCCAGTACTTGGTGCATGGTGGACACATGGGTCAGTACTTGGTGCATAGTGGACACATGCGCCAGTACTTGGTGCATGGTGGACACATGGGTCAGTACTTGGTGCATGGTGGACACATGGGTCAGTACTTGGTGCATTGTGGACACATGGGTCAATACTTGGTGCATGGTGGACACATGGGTCAGTACTTGGTGCATGGTGGACACATATGCCAGCACGCTGTACACTTGTCTGGTCCCACTGGGTTTATCATCAGTAATTACATTAAAGAACTGGTTTGGTTTGGTGTTAGGCTTTAAGCCTTACCTCATCTGGAGGGTGATTAAGGCCACCACAACACGATACTTACACTTATCTGATTATTCAGTGAGAAGTGCGGTAAATCACTCGGTGTGTGTATACAAGTAACTACCAAGGAAGGTTGTTGACAATTACATTCAGTGATCATTGTTTACATAGTTTGTTTAATGACTGATTGCTTGATTGGCTAGTGATATGTGAGTTTTTGATATTTTTAGCGATCTGAGAAGAACGTGATAACGTTCAGTTTACACCTGTGTAAAGGTGTTGTGGGAGAAGGGGACGCCTTAATTAAAGGTGTATTACATATGTGATTGTGTTGGTGCAGGAGGCTGAGGAGAGGCGGCAGCAGCAGCTCCGCTCAGCCATCAAGGAGGCGTCAGAGAGAGCTAGGAAGGAGAAGACGGCCACCAAGTTTGGCCACGTCCGCTCCTTGTCTTCGGTGAGTGGCTTGGTGTTCCTTGTGGGTCAGGTCCTACACTGTGGCATGCCCCCGGGGGTCACCCTGGGTCAGGTCCTACACTGTGGTGTGCCCCGGGGTCACCCTGGGTCAGGTCCTACACTGTGGCGTGCCCCCGGGGGTCACCCTGGGTCAGGTCCTACACTGTGGCGTGCCCCGGGGGTCACCCTGGGTCAGGTCCTACACTGTGGCGTGCCACGGGGGTCACCCTGGGTCAGGTCCTACACTGTGGCGTGCCCCCGGGGGTCACCCTGGGTCAGGTCCTACACTGTGGCGTGCCCCGGGGGTCATCCTGGGTCAGATCCTACACTGTGGCATGCCCCCGGGGGTCGCCCTGGGTCAGGTCCTACACTGTGGCGTGCCCCGGGGGTCATCCTGGGTCAGGTCCTACACTGTGGCGTGCCCCCGGGGGGTCACCCTGGGTCAGGTCCTACACTGTGGTGTGCCCCGGGGGTCACCCTGGGTCAGGTCCTCCACTGTGGCGTGCCCCCGGGGGTCACCCTTGGTCAGGTCCTCCACTGTGGCGTGCCCCAGGGTCACCCTGGGTCAGGTCCTACACTGTGGTGTGCCCCGGGGTCACCCTGGGTCAGGTCCTACACTGTGGCGTGCCACGGGGGTCACCCTGGGTCAGGTCCTCCACTGTCGTGTGCCCCGGGGTCACCCTGGGTCAGGTCCTACACTGTGGCGTGCCACGGGGGTCACCCTGGGTCAGGTCCTCCACTGTAGCGTGACCCGGGGCACGTCTGACCCAGGTCAGGTCCCTGACCTGGGTCAGGTCCTACACATCAAATACAATGTCCTTCCTTCATATGTATACTATACTTACTTCATATGGCCATAAGTGAATATTAACATACACAAATATTAGTGTATGCTTCCGTGCCGCCGTGTATGACATACTCGCCTGGTGACGCCAAGTGTTACTTTGTGACGGTGTAGAGTGGGCCGCTGCCGGAGGTGCGGGAGGAGGCCGACGTCCCCCACACCCCCCGCGCTGCCACCACCCCGCGCCAGCAGCCCCGCAGACAGCTCTCCCACCAGGAGCAGACATCCAGCGCTGCTGCGGAGGAGCTGCAGCAAGAACAGCAGCTTGCGCAGTCTCAGCCGCATCCCCAGGAGTCAGGTCGTCAGCAGCCGCAGCAGCAGCACCCTCAACAGGAACCACAACAAACACCACAATTAAAGGTAAACTATCATACTTGAGTACTGTAGCAGAGTAGTCTACGTCCCCGGCGCACATCCAAGGGACCCTGCTTCAATCCCCAGGCAAGACAGCAATGGTTAGCCACGTTACCTTGCAATTGCTGCTGCTGTTCATTTAGCAGTAAACAGATACCCGGGAGTTAGGCAACTGTTATGGTTGGCATCTTGAGAAAGGTCAATAGCTAGCCTAAGGGGAGGAGGGGGGGGGAGTGACCTCGATAAGCCTAAACACGAGGAGTCAACTAGTTTAAACACAAAGCTGATAACTATGCCAGGAATGTCAGCCGCCTGGCCCCCAGCTCAAAATATTTATTTTGAAACGTTTAGGGACAACACAATAGGTCATATACTGACCCGAGAGCAAGTATACTTTAGTCCTGAACACTGTACAGGACTTAAGTACACTGAGATGCGAGGTATACCATATAGTGTGTATACTGTATCCCCCCACACTTGTAGACTGTATCTCTCTAAGTCTCCCCCTGGACCTGGTGGGGGGCCATACATCACACTCCTCAACATTTATTCCAAGTTCTCGGCTTTCATTAACGAGGAGAACGATAACGTTATGCACTGTTAAAACACTACAGCAGCTCCACTCATCTTATATATACGTAGAACTCTACATCAGGCCTGTTAGCCTTTCATTTACAACATGGTAAAGACATTTTCAATCGAGAATTTTGTCTTTAATATGTAAACTTGAATTATATGAATTAAAAGTCAAAAGCTCAAAAGTTTTTTGGTTATCTTAGAAACCAATCACTGACTAGTGGGTGATTGTTGAGCCAATCACTGATTAGCAGGTGATCGCTGAGCCAATCACTGCCTAGAAGGTGATCGCTGAGTCAATCACTGACTAGCAGGTGATCGCTGAGCCAATTACTGACTAGAAGGTGATCGCTGAGCCAATTACTGACTAGAAGGTGATCGCTGAGCCAATTACTGACTAGAAGGTGATAGCTGAGCCAATCACTGCCTAGAAGGTGATCGCTGAGCCAATCACTGACTAGCAGGTGATCGCTGAGCCAATCACTGACTAGCCGGTGACCGCTGAGCCAATCAGTAAGAAGGCCTCTCGTACACAGGTGGGCGGTGACTACGAAGAGCTGGCCAGACTGCTTCGAGGACTGGGTCTCACTCCGGAGACGCTGGTGTCGTCTTCAGGGCGGCGGGCCCTCCTCACCCTCCTGCAGGCCGTCTCCGGTACAGCTCCTTCCCACACACCTGCCTTACTTCCCCATATCTGACTTCACACTTCTCCAAAGCTGACACTCATACACCTGGCTGCACTGCATCCCACATGTTACTAGGTTGCACTACACATCTGCTAATGGCATAGCTGCACACACCTAGTTGCACTGTTTTGCATACCTGACTAGCCTGTCGTCGACTCCTGATATCACATACCTGAGTAACCTGTTGTAGACTCCTGATATCACATACCTGACTAGCCTGTTATCACATACCTGACTAGCCTGTCGTCGACTCCTGATATCACATACCTGACTAACCTGTCGTCGACTCCTGATATCACAGCCCCAAACACCTAACCACAGTGCTTCCTGCAGCTGACTATGCCGCTTCACACACACCTGTTAACACCGCTGCTCACACCTGGCTCCACTACTGCCCACACCTGGCGGCACTTCTCTCCATACCTGCCTGCACTACTCCCCACACCTGACTACACCCCACACCTGACTATACCCCACACAAGTCAGCCTCCATGATTCATGACTCAAAACAAACTCATTATTCCTTCGTGAGTTCATTTCATGAAAAAATTTCTCTCCTGGTAAAAGTCAAATTGGAAAATATATCCACAAAAATAATTATCCCAACAAACACACGACCTAATTGCAGCGTTTACTTGTCGCTGTTTGTCCTATTTTGTTGCCTTGTGTATGTTTTAAACCATGTTTTGTTTGTAAGTGCCAACGTGTATTTGTTCAGGGCAGCGAGAGGTGCCTGGCCAGCAGTACGACAACGACGGAGACTACATCACTAACCGGGTCCTCACCCCAACCAAGTACCGGGGCGTCCCCTCCCGGGAGTGTGGCACCCAGTATGACGACCCTACGTCTGACAGGTGAGTGTGGCACCCAGTATGACGACCCTACGTCTGACAGGTGAGTGTGGCACCCAGTATGACGACCCTACGTCTGACAGGTGAGTGTGGCACCCAGTATGACGACCCTACGTCTGACAGGTGAGTGTGGCACCCAGTATGACGACCCTACGTCTGACAGGTGAGTGTGGCACCCAGTATGACGACCCTACGTCTGACAGGTGAGTGTGGCACCCAGTATGACGTCCCTACGTCTGACAGGTGAGTGTGGCACCCAGTATGACGACCCTACGTCTGACAGGTGAGTGTGGCACCCAGTATGACGACCCTACGTCTGACAGGTGAGTGTGGCACCCAGTATGACGACCCTTCGTCTGACAGGTGAGTGTGGCACCCAGTGTGACGACCCTTCGTCTGACAGGTGAGTGTGGCACCCAGTGTGACGACCCTACGTCTGACAGGTGAGTGTGGCACCCAGTGTGACGACCCTTCGTCTGACAGGTGAGTGTGGCACCCCAGTGTGACGACCCTACGTCTGACAGGTGAGTGTGGCACCCAGTGTGACGACCCTTCGTCTGACAGGTGAGTGTGGCACCCAGTATGACGACCCTACGTCTGACAGGTGAGTGTGGCACCCAGTATGACGACCCTACGTCTGACAGGTGAGTGTGGCACCCAGTGTGACGACCCTACGTCTGACAGGTGAGTGTGGCACCCAGTGTAACGACCCTACGTCTGACAGGTGAGTGTGGCACCCAGTGTGACGACCCTACGTCTGACAGGTGAGTGTGGCACCCAGTGTGACGACCCTTCGTCTGACAGGTGAGTGTGGCACCCAGTATGACGACCCTACGTCTGACAGGTGAGTGTGGCACCCCAGTGTGACGACCCTTCGTCTGACAGGTGAGTGTGGCACCCAGTATGACGACCCTACGTCTGACAGGTGAGTGTGGCACCCAGTATGACGACCCTACGTCTGACAGGTGAGTGTGGCACCCAGTGTGACGACCCTACGTCTGACAGGTGAGTGTGGCACCCAGTATGACGACCCTACGTCTGACAGGTGAGTGTGGCACCCAGTATGACGACCCTACGTCTGACAGGTGAGTGTGGCACCCAGTATGACGACCCTACGTCTGACAGGTGAGTGTGGCACCCAGTGTGACGACCCTACGTCTGACAGGTGAGTGTGGCACCCAGTGTGACGACCCTACGTCTGACAGGTGAGTGTGGCACCCAGTATGACGACCCTACGTCTGACAGGTGAGTGTGGCACCCAGTGTGACGACCCTACGTCTGACAGGTGAGTGTGGCACCCAGTGTGACGACCCTACGTCTGACAGGTGAGTGTGACACCCAGTGTGACGACCCTACGTCTGACAGGTGAGTGTGACACCCAGTGTGACGACCCTACGTCTGACAGGTGAGTGTGACACCCAGTGTGACGACCCTACGTCTGACAGGTGAGTGTGACACCCAGTGTGACGACCCTACGTCTGACAGGTGAGTGTGACACCCAGTGTGACGACCCTACGTCTGACAGGTGAGTGTGACACCCAGTGTGACGACCCTACGTCTGACAGGTGAGTGTGACACCCAGTGTGACGACCCTACGTCTGACAGGTGAGTGTGACGACCCTACGTCTGACAGGTGAGTGTGACGACCCTCAGAAAAAAATACTTTTTTTAAACTAGACAAGATACGCTGAACATTTATGTATAATATAGTAAAAATAACAAGTTATCAATCACCAACATGTATTAATTAAATCGAAACACTTATTCCAGAAAGAGAGATGTTAATTTCTACGTTGCATCTTCAATATGCCGAATGTTCCTACTAACTACCCAAGACAATGATAACGTTGTCATTTCAGAAGTATCTGCCTATATAAATTAGGATATACATGAGTGTGTTAACCCCAGCAAACATACAACGTCAAAGGTAACATTGTATGGTGAAGTCTCTGGCGCCAAGTTGAAGGGTATCCCGTGTCTGCTTGACAGGACCAGCTCGCGGAGGGAGTCACGGAGACGAGCCAGCAGGAGGGGCACGACCTCGCTGCCCCGCGAGAGTGGGCACAGCAGCGACGCACGTCCGCCCTGGGGACACAACCACAGCGACAGGCCCTACAGGAAGCAGTCGGAGAAGGACCCGTTCTCCGGCAGGAGGCTGCGTCGACGGGCTGCCAGGTCAGAGCCGCCACACTCAATGTTAAAACACAGTTTGTTAGTTCCGTCAGTGTGTGGGGCGCGACCGTGTGTTGAATAATGACATTCGCGGGTGATAATGCCCACTCACTCCCACACTCCCAGCTATTGAACTACGAAATTATGACATTCTGCGTTCTTACCGAGAACGTCAGACTCAAACTCGATATCACTTGTACCATGAATGAGTAAAAGTGTCAAGTGTCAGACCACGAGGTAGAAAGGATGTAGGTGGGAGAACATTCAGCAGGAAAGGTCACTCGTGTAAACAAACCAGTGTAACACTATTCACTTACCTTATACCACTACGGTTCATGTCTCCTGCGAGCCCTAGTTCATGGCTCCTGCAAGCCTTAGTTCATGGCTCCTGCAAGCCTTAGTTCATGGCTCCTGCAAGCCTTGGTTCATGGCTCCTGCAAGCCTTAGTTCATGGCTCCTGCAAGCCTTGGTTCATGGCTCCTGCAAGCCTTGGTTCATGGCTCCTGCAAGCCTTGGTTCATGGCTCCTGCAAGCCTTAGTTCATGGCTCCTACAAGCCTTGGTTCATGGCTCCTGCAAGCCTTGGTTCATGGCTCCTGCAAGCCTTAGTTCATGGCTCCTGCGAGCCTGGTGACTACATACAGCCTGAAAATCACAATGGTGCAATTATAGAACTATAGAAACTAAGGGTTATGCATAATGAAATCACAATAACACAATGTATCTGCGAGAAAGTATTGAAGCCATGCAATAGGCTCGAAATCGCATCCCTGGACTCTAGGGATACAGGTTCGATGCCATTTATAGCCTCAATAATTGAACCCGGGATGTAAGATTACGTAGTCCTCCCACACTACCAATCATGCTGTCAACACGTATGACGATTACAAGTGTAGGATCGATTGACACTACCGGCATGTGCAGGAGAGGTGGAGGGGCCCTCGGCGCTCTTCACCCCAGCACCAAGCATGTCAGGCAAAAGTGAATATCGATATGGAAGTCCTTTCACACAGCCGGCCAGGACCAGCAGGACCTTGAACTCGGTCATATCCATCCTTGGACCAGCTCTCAGTCTTTACGGACTGAGTTCAATACTTACATATCTTCTTGATTTCAAAACGCTACATCTATGTTATTGTGAAATTCAGTTAGTCATTGATTAGCCTCATTCATGCACTTGTTAGACTTAATGTTGTGTAGCACTGGTAACGAGACTGGTCAGTAGAGAACGTGATATTGACGAAGGTGTTCTTATATACAATGAATGCTTCCAAAATTCGCTAATTTAACGTTCTTTGATTGACATAAATATTAACAGTTTGCACAATATTAGTCCTTTGGAAGTTCATGTAGAGGGCAGCAGACCTGCCTGGCATTAGTTGAGTGACAGGCGCCTTGAGTGAGGGATAACTCACAGCCTTCACGAATTTGATCACATATCTTCCTAAGATGAGTCGATACATCAGGTTTACAAAAGCTATATTCGTGTCCTCAATAAGTTCACGAATGTAACAATATATACACTCACGCCGAACGCATCCAGCGATGTGATAGTGGGCAGAAGAGGAAAACATTTTGGTACAAAACATTTTATATAAAGAATACGGAGAAGACACACGTTCCTCTTGCCAGGGTTTACACATATTCACACAATAACAAAGCCAGTGACAAATGCTGTACAAAAGGCATAATTGTTTCAAGTTTGTTTTCACACGAATTAACTTTCTAAAACTTAAAGGGTACAAGCAGAGTGAAATATTCAATATTACAGTCAGAGGGACAGGGTACAGTCAGAGGGACAGGGTACAGTCAGAGGGACAGGGTACAGTCAGAGGGACAGGGTACAGTCAGAGGGACAGGGTACAGTCAGAGGGACAGGGTACAGTCAGAGGGACAGGGTACAGTCAGAGGGACAGGGTACAGTCAGAGGATAGAGAGAGAGAGAGATAGGGGATACAAGAGGCGCCACAATACACTACGTAAATAGGTGGTTAGATAATTGTCGTGGACAGCATCCTGGAGTGAGTAGTTGGCTTATAGGAACGTGTTAGCTTTCCACTCCCCAATTATAGCAAACTAATACTAGATATACAAGTAGATATGTGTATTATTATATGTAGATATGTGTCCTTTGACCAGGTCATAGTAGAGCAACGACCGCGCTTCTTGCAGGTCGGCGTTCGATCCCCGATGATTCAAGTAGTTGGACACCTTCCTTCACCCCGTCGCCATATCCTCCCCAAGTATTATATAGTGTTATTGGCTTAATGTTTTGAGTTGATAATTAGGTTAGTTTTCCTTGGCGTGTGCAGGTCGCTGAGCCGGGGGGAGCGGGACACCGCCACGGAGGACAGCGACCAACACCACCTTCACCGTCGACGGCGCAAGACTTGGGACAAGTCGCGTCAGGAGTCTCTCTCTTCCGATATCTCCAGGTAGGTCTCCTCCTGTCTCTGTTGTCTCTGCGCTCACATCCTCACCTGAGTCTCTCTCTTCTGATATCTCCAGGTAGGTCTCCTCCTGTCTCTAGTTGTCTCTGCGCTCACATCCTCACCTACATTATGGCTTTGTGCTCACCTAGTTGTACTCGCCTAGTTGTGTTTGCGGGGGTTGAGCTCTGGCTCTTTGGTCCCGCCTTTCAACTGTCAATCAACAGATTCCTGAGCCTACTGGGCTCTATCATATCTACATTTGAAACTGTGTATGGAGTCAGCCTCCTTTGTGGAATCTTTCCTTTGACATCCTTCGGTAAACTCCTAGGATGTCTTCCTTTTGGTAGACATCCAAGAAGAGGTATGTTGAACCTTTACAAATGGTGTATGTGAACGTGCCTGGTCTTACCCTTCACACCGCTTGTCTTCACCTGCTGGACTGTGTTACAAAGCCTCTCGTACTTGTACTAACTTCCACTCCCCTCAGAGGCATGCGTACACTGGACTGTGTTACAAAGCCTCTCGTACTTGTACTAACTTCCACTCCCCTCAGAGGCATGCGTACACTGGACTGTGTTACAAAGCCTCTCGTACTTGTACTAACTTCCACTCCCCTCAGAGGCATGCGTACACTGGACTGTGTTACAAAGCCTCTCGTACTTGTACTAACTTCCACTCCCCTCAGAGGCATGCGTACACTGGACTGTGTTACAAAGCCTCTCGTACTTGTACTAACTTCCACTCCCCTCAGAGGCATGCGAACACTCCTGGTCTGCCTAGATGCTGGAACACTAATGTCGTGTCATATGTCGTATTAGGTTGGCAATGAAGTGTTTTGGGGAATTTTAAGGTTGATTCATTTACACACATTTTCTTTCGCAATATCCACCTTCCTTCACTGATCCATTAAAGGGATCAGTGACTCTTCTAGAATCTAGATGCGTTGGTTATGGTGTCGTGAGACTGTCTTAGAAAATGAGGTTGAAGTGATCACATGACCAAATTGTATGTGAGGTCAGTTGACGCAGACAGTGCATGGCCACCACTGAAGGTGGCCACGATTGGTTCACACGCAGAAAGAGTTGGAAATTAGCACTCATTATAATACTATGAGCTAAGGTCTCATACTATAGTTGTCTTCGTTCTCGCCTCACAATTGTGGATCCCGGGTTCCATTCCCGGATGGGGCAGAAATGGGTGGGCTTATTTTCTTTTACTTAAAGCCTCTTTACCTAGCAGTAAACAGGTACCTAGGAGTAGGGCAAGTGTCGTGGGGTGCATCCTGGGAAGGGTTAGTTGTTCCACCTTGTGGGAGGTGAGGGGGGGGGGGACTCGAGGTAAGCCTAAAGTATATATAATTGGGTAATAGATAGAGGGCAGTAATCTGGTATGGGGTCCACTACCACTCACAGGACGGGCATGGGGGTGCATAATTAACTTCAACTAACTAAGCTTACTATGTTCTCACCCGTCCAGGTCACCGTCACCGAGGGACAGGAGGCGTAGCACCAGGAACTCCCCGTCCATCAAGCAGTGGCCCACCATCAAGCCCTCCCTCACCCCGTCACTCACCCCGTCACTCACTCCGTCACACCTCCACCCGTACTCACCCGAGCCGCCCAAGGTAAGAGCCCCGGCTTGTCACTCACCGAATGTCTCCCGACATCTCTATCAGGTCACCAACAGCTCGCTTGCACAGCATTTGTCTTAAGAAATCTGAATAAGGAGACATTCGGAATCTTATATTCCACATATATCAGACCAATTCTAGAATGTGCAGCACCTCCTTATTTTTCTTATTATGCCTACCACAAAGAATCTAGAGAAAGTTCTCAGGTATGCCACCAGATTGGTCCCAGATCAGAGAGGTTTGTGATACGAAGAAATACCAATAGAGATAAACCTCACGACCTCAATAGAGATAAACATCCCTGGGTTCCTTAGTACTGACTAAGGAACCCAGGGATGAGGGTTCGATCCCATCATATGGCCTCGATCATTTCTAATACCCAGTGTTGTGCCGCAGGTGGCCGCCTCTCCGCCCGAGGCCATGAAGGAGGAGGACCCTCACGACGAGGATGACGACGATGACGACGTGGAGATGGTGAGGGCGCCTGTCCCACGGTCCTCCTCACCGCCCGTCCCGGCCCTCATGAGGAAGCTGACAGGTGAGGGTGGAAGGGGGTGTCTCACCCACTGGACCACTGCATCATTCTTCACCGTCTGTCCCGCCTCATCCTTCCTTATTACCTTCTATCTCCCTTGCCATTTCATAAATAAAAGTTATTCAATTTTGTATTCATGTGAAGAATATTTTTCTGATATTGAATTTTGCTTTGAAAATTCTTCAGGAGAGTCATCCTTCGACGTGCCAGAGTTCGCGCCAGCCCCGAGTGGCCCCGCCCGCAGCAGCAGCCCGCCCGTCCCTGCCGCTGTCAAGAGGCTCCACAGCGCACACTCCACGCCCACGCTGCCAGAGCTGCCCGCCCACGCCTCGCGCCCACCCTCCCCTCACACCCTCACTGCTGCCGCCTGTCTCGCCCCCTCCAGCCGACCAGCAAGCTCTGGCTCATCCACCTCGCTACACGGTACACTTGTTGTTGTGTACACCCATGGTACACTCTACGGTGTAAATATATAGCTTTATATGTACGTGGATATATGTATAGATATGTATATGTAAAATGCTTTTAACAGGGCGGATAGCATCAGACTCGAGCAATGGTGGGGGCGTCAGCCAGCCTCCTACGCCCAGTTCCCGCCCGCTGACGCCCCGCCGCCTCCCGCCCATGGCGCCTTCAAGAAGCGAGGAGCACCTGGTCTCTCCTCGGCCATCCTCGGCCCAGCGCCCTACCTCCCCGCCCGTGCCAGCCGTGGCCAAGCGACTCTCGGCCGGCTCCAGATCCGGCCACCCTGCTATGGAACCACGTGAGTGCCTTGATGTTACCTGGCTGACCAGGGGTGTACTCTCACAAGCCTGGCTGGCCAGGTGTACTCTCACAAGCCTGGCTGGCCAGGTGTACCCACATAAGCCTGGCTGGCCAGGTGTACCCACATAAGCCTGGCTGGCCAGGTGTACCCACATAAGCCTGGCTGGCCAGGTGTACCCACATAAGCCTGGCTGGCCAGGTGTACCCACATAAGCCTGGCTGGCCAGGTGTACCCACACAAGCCTGGCTGGCCAGGTGTACCCATACAAAAATACACCAAATACAAAGCGAGCATTAAAGCAACATATAAACGAGGAAGGTCTGCTGACAAGAGAGGTGTCAGCCTACCTGCATATTGTACCGGTCACCTGGGTTGGTGTGTTCAGCATGAACTGCCACTTCTCTACCTGTTGTTGTACGGGTAACACAGACACGTTATATGAGCTGGCTGTTGATAATTGAATGTGTTTGATGTGAAGTACTTCTGCTATGTCCAGTTATCTGTTGTCTCAATATCTGTCAGTTGCTTCGGCCTTGCTGGTCAAGCTCTCTCTCTCTCTCTCGTCTGAAGTGATGGTTTGTCTGGCAGGTTTGGAGCGGCAGCTGACGCCCGTTGAGACTCCGGAATCACCCAGACTCCAGCCAGCATCTTCGCCCACCGCCTCCCCGCCCTCGGCTGCTACTTCAGGTACGTCTCCTCCCACCACACCCTCACCCACCCTGGGGCAGGGGCTCTCATTACTAGCACAAGAGATCACTAGGAGTGGACTGGTGATTGTGTTACAAGAAGTGGATTGGTGATCGAATTATGAGGGTGAAGTACAGGAGAGGTGAACATAGGGACAGTATAGAGACTGCATGGACAGTTCCAGGGAAAACTAGTAGGGTAAGGCTTACCATGAGCTATGGGAAGGGAAAGCTCTCAGCCTGCTAACAGGAGTCAGCAGTCGTCTGCTCCTGTACCCTCCTGTGTGTAAAACTAGTAGGGTAAGGCTTACCATGAGCTATGGGAAGGGAAAGCTCTCAGCCTGCTAACAAGAGTCAGCAGTCGTCTGCTCCTGTACCCTCCTGTGTGTAAAAAGTAGTAGGGTATGGCTGAGAGAGAGAGAGAGAGAGAGAGAGAGAGAGAGAGAGAGAGAGAGAGAGAGAGAGAGAGAGAGAGTGAGAGAGATGGGAGGAGGGGGCCTGGAGAGATAGCAAGAGTGAAAATATATATTAACATTAACCTTTATGTAACAACACCTCGCAGCAACTTTCAGTTACATTAATTACTACTAAATTTATGTGTTATTACTTGCTCAAAACTTTTTAGGTATTTTCTTAAAGCAATTTGGAAAAGACATTTGGACGATTTTTTCTCAAATTTTACATTTATTAATTAAACAAAATTTTCTTTGGCTTCATCTTGCCATTCCTTACATTATATTAATCTTCTATTTTTTTCAACTTCTATTTTCATGTATTTTCAAAGTATTCCTTTCATGCATTTCCAAAGTATTTCTTTCATGTATTTTTAAAGTATTCCTTTCATGTGTTTTCAAAGTATTCCTTTAATGTATTTTCAAAGTATTACTTTCATGTTTTTTCAAAGTATTCCTTTCATGTATATATGTTCTCAAGTTGATATATTTTTGCCTTTAAACTTTGGTTTACTTCACAATAACGTAAGTAGGACTGTCCTTAGTGACTTAAAATGCCCGCCACTGATCCCCATTTTTACCGACCTGCTGATGCAGGAGGCGAGGGTGGATGGCGCCCCAGGATCATCCATGTGGAGGAGGCGGCAGCCGGTAGCTAGCACTCTACCACCTAGTATTTAGCTGGCTGTAGAGGATAGCATCAGCGCGCGCACTGCCCTCTCTCTCTCACACTACGCGACACGTAGCTCTCCAGGCCCATGCACAACCTAACCACAACTTTCCCAGTGGGGGACAATCTCCAAGAGTAACGTTAATTCAACGGTGAATCAACGTTATCCACGTTTATTTAACGTTACGCTTGGATATTTACACACTGCATTATTTGTTATCTTTCACGTTGTTACAACGTTGTAACAAGGCAGGAAGGTTGTCGTTATGTGGTGTGATGATGGGGACCTAGACTGTAGCACTGGCATATATGGTCTTCAGTGCTACAGGAGACATGGCTTGTAGACACTGAGGTACACAGTAGTAGGCTCTCTACTGTACACACGCCCCGTAGATGGTACAAGCGGCATACACTACCTGTCACCCTACTATAGGCATAACCTGTAGGCTACAGCACACATACTGTGACCCTACTGTAGGCATAACCTGTAGGCTACAGCACACATACTGTGACCCTACTGTAGGCATAACCTGTAGGCTACAGCACACATACTGTGGCCCTACTGTAGGCATAACCTGTAGGCTACAGCACACATATTACCTGTCACCCTACTTTAGGCATAATCTGTAGGCTACAGCACACTGTGACCCTACTGTAAGCATAACCTGTAGGCTTAACTTGTAGCATTAACTCAATGGCATGAGGTTCAAAAAGTTATAATAGAGGGTAGTGGAGAGGAGGAAGTGGTCACAACCAGGATGGAGCCATGAGCACCTGTATACTGCCATAGACAAAGGTGTACAATGTCTCATGTTGGTAGCCCTGGGGATATCTTGGAACAACTTCATGCCACTGTCAAGACATTATGGTCGTCTAAGGTCTGTACTGTTGACGGTTGTTTCCACCCCCTTCACGACAGTTTAATCTGCTCGCCTCCGGACCTCATTCCTAGCCCAAGTGGCCACACAATCTCCTCTCACATATATAAAGGTGATCCAAGCTGTAACACTTTTCTCCTGGTTCACTCTACACTGGTCACTCGTGTGATACAGTGTGAGGCACAATAGTCCAGTCGCAGGCGATGAGTCACAATAACGTGGCTAAAGTATGATGACCAGACCACACACTAGAATGTGAAGGGACGACGACGTTTCGGTCCGTCCTGGACCATTCTCAATCGACTTGAGAATGGTCCAGGACGGACCGAAACGTCGTCGTCCCTTCACATTCTAGTGTGTGGTCTGGTCATCATAGTCCAGTCCCCTCAAGTATCCTGGCACACGATCGATACCTGTGTTTTGGTCTTTTGCTTTCAGGTAAAGAGTTCATCGTGAACAAGAAACACTCGAGCAGCATAATGGTCCACCTCTAATTATCTTGTCAGTCACTTTCTTACAACAACAACGATGGTTCTGTAATGTGATATAAACCGGTCTAGAATTTCTTTAGATAGTTTTACAACTTAATTTGGCCTTCATTATACATTTTAACCTGTTTGATTTTTGCTTATGGTTTACTTTGCTGTGTAGTGAACGTATCAGAGCATTATTCATAGCTATATTGTACTAAGCTTTTCCTATAACTACGGGGGGCAAGTAGAGGCTGTAGGCACTCCTGTGAATCATTATCTTGACACACAGTTCGTGACTTGTAGGACTCTTCCTTCTCTTCAAGTATCATTACTCTGTGTGTCCTGTTACCCCCCCTTGGTGCCAGTCACCTTCAGTGTCCTCCCCTAGACACCCACTACTGTGGTCTTATATATATATATATATATATATATATATATATATATATATATATATATATATATATATATATATATATATATATATATATATATATATACTTTGATTCTACTTTGCTCTGATGAAGGCGAATTAGCCGAAAACGCGTTAAGCATTTTCTATTTTTCATATGTGGTTATTCTGCATACTTGGATCAGTGTTTTTGTGATCATTGTTGCATATATATATATATATATATATATATATATATATATATATATATATATATATATATATATATATATATATATATATATATATATATAGTCAACTGTAAGTAAATGTAATATATACTATATCTTATTGATACAAAGTTTCGGTTGGAGATCGATATCAAATTTAAATTAATGTGAAATTCGGTATTTCCAATTTAGGCTCTGGAACAGATTAACAAAAAGAAATCCATATTATTAACTCTTTTGCAATGAAATGATTGTATGTTTATGGTTCCCAAAATTCGGGACATGGTGCACTAATTGTTGTAACAGAGCAGCAGCTGGAGGGTGACGTTTTAGCAATTGCGCTCAATGTTCACAACATTTTGGCCCAGACAGAGCGCCCGGGATTCTCCCAGCTCGACCATTACGACGACACACTTCGTCTCCTCCTCCCCTACTAGATGAAGTTACCTTGAAGTGTTTCCGGGGCTTAGCGTCCCCGCAGCCCGGTCGTCGACCAGGCTTCCTTGTTGCTGGACTGGTCAACCAGGCTGTTTGACGCGGCTGCTCGCAGCCTGACGTATGAATCAGCCTGGTTGATCAGGTATCCTTTGGTGATGAAGCACAAGACTTTCTCTCCTCCTTCACTGTGGCGGTCTTGTCCCCTCTACCCTGGCCACACGGTGCCCAGGAGACGCTCCTTTCTGCATGATGGTGTTATTTCCGCTCTTGCAGGTGTGTCGTCGCGGCCTGGGAGCGCCACCTCCGGCCAGGATGAAGACGTCCGCACCGTGAGCGTCACCTCCTCCGGGTACGAGTCCGGCAGGAGGTCCTCGGGTGAGCCCAGGTCGCTCTCTGAGCCTCTAGTCTCCCCTGATAAGTGGGTCATCCTCAAGAGTCTCTCCTCTCTCCGTCAAGTGAGTTTGTGTCAGGTTTATCTTAGTTTACAATGTACCTGTTATCATCTTATAAATTCTGCTAGAATTTACCTACTTAAAATTATCTGTTAGATTTAGGACCTGCCCGAAACGCTGTGCGTACTAGCGGCTTTACAAGAATGTAAATACCATGCTATATATCTTCACAAACCCAATGTACCTTCTTGCATATAAATATATAAATTAATAAAAGTTCTTCTATCTTGCTAGCCATTTGTCTGGATTTGTTATCTTATGTTCATCCCCCCAGCAAGCTTCCTCGTGTATTGTGTGTGAAATTTTTGCTGTGCAGTTTCACGTCTTTGTTGTGTTGCCTTGCAGAACTTGTGGCGGCGGCACCAGGAGCTCTCCCACCACCCGGACTCTGATGGATCATGCTGACAATTAGCCGCCGCTCCGGCGACTCTCCCTCCCCTCCCTCCCCCTGACGCTGGTGGTAGCTCAGCATCCCAGCCTCGCTCTCAGATCCCGTCCTTGAACGTACAGTCCGAGCTTCTTCCTGTGGTGTTTCCTTCCTTTCCCGAGGTTGACTATAGCGAAGCGCTCCCGTCCGCTCGCGAGTATGCTTACCCTGTTCCTCATCAGCTTCCAGCCCAGCAGCTACCTCCTCCTCCTCCTGACTTGACTCCTAATCTTAGTTCTTCTCACGACGAACATGGCCCCCAGTACTCTTCTCAACAGTCTCCTTGCCAAAGCGTTTCTCCGAGAGATAATCTTTCTAACCAAGATATGTGTCCAGAAGACCATACATCTTCCTCTCAACTATCTTCTCACGAGAGTCCCCCTTCACAGGACTCTTCTGCTTCTCAAGAGCCTTCTCCTCAACGCTCTCTGACTCCACAATCTCCCAGTCAAAACTCTTCATCTGATGACGGTCCATCCACAGTCTCTCCTGAACATTCTCACCATAGCCCGACTCCAGAAGATGGTTCTGTTGACTCCTCTCTCCATTATAGTCTCTCGCCTGCTCCTTCTTCTCCTCAACTGTCTCCTCGTCAGATTCCTTCCCCCGAACTCTCTAAATCCGAGATTTTTTCCTCGCAACACGCACACTCTCATCATCCGTTCCTCAAAGTTCCTGCGACACAGCTTCATCCCCAGTTGCTTTCTTCGTCCCACATCCCACCTCTGTACCTGGAAACGCCTCAGCGTGGACCCTTTTTAACCGTCGGCCGCCCTGAGGCGTACAGTCCTCTCCCGCCTCTGGACTCCTCCTGCCCCGCCACCTGACCTCCCCCCCAACCCCCTCCCCACCCACACCAGCCCGGGAAAGTCAAGCGTTTCCTCGGCTGGTAGTCTCCGGAGCGGCCAATGGCAGACATATTCCTGCCAGGAAATGTGGACCCAAACACACAAACAACCTAAGACAATAAGTGAATGTATTCAACCTTGCAAATGGCTGCTACTAACTTCCAAGATAGCTGTGGGAAGCCTCCAGGTGCGGGAGAACGTCAGGGTTCTCCCCACACTGTGATACATTGAGATGATAAATGTTACTTTAAGGTTAATTACCTGAAATATTGGTACTCTGAGAATACCATGTAAAATTGACTGTAATATAGTATTTTCTAAAATATATATATGTATGTATATAATATCTTGTAGTGACACACACACACACACACACACACACACACACACACACACACACACACACACACACACACACACACACACACGCACACACACACACACACCAAAGGCCAAATTAGGTAAGATTTCTTGCATACGGCTTTTAAACAGCAGTTACTTGGTGCGTGACATTGGCATCAAGCGTTGAGTGAAAGTCTGGTGTGTGTACCTGGCCACAGGTACCTGAAGGTGGGTACCTGGCCGCGGGTACCTGAAGATGGGTACCTGGCTGTGGTATGAAGCAGCGCGTCCCCTGCAGCACCCAGCAGGTAGTTCTAACTACCGCCAGGGTCGCTGGTGTTCCCGGAGCTAACCATCCCCGGGATTTCAAGAACTTCGCTTAATACTTACATTGTGTCTGTTTTATCAGTCACAAGATTTATGAACTTAATCGTCTTAAAATATGTTTGTGTAGTTCGAGATAAATTTCTCACAATTTAAGCGACTTTCTTAAGTCCTAAGTCTCTACCACCTCTCAAGCTCACCTGTCCACACGTTAATGAGAGAGTAATGATTGACAGTTATGACATGTGAATAATTATTGACAGTTACAATATTTGAGTAATGATTGACAGTTATGACCGCTTGTCAAGAGGGAAGCATTATAAGTACATATTTGAATTTGTTGAGCCTGAGACATTTTTCATGCGGAAAATAAATAAATAATATAATTTCTGCCACTTTTTTAAGAGGCTGGAAACCTACTAACCAAATAATTATTTTTTGATAGTCTATGTGGTCTAAGGGAATGAGGTTGAGCTAAGTCAGTAACCTTTATGAGAATGATAATACCATTAACAAGTCAGCGAGAGGTCGGTTTTGAGACAATTTTGTCAGTGTAAACCACACACCCATTATTGTACAACTGTAAACCATTGACCCACCCTCCCCCCTAGAGGGTGAGACCCCTCTTCCCCTTGAGGGTGAGACCCCCTCTCCCTTGAGGGTGAGACCCCTCTCCCCCTTGAGGGTTAGCACATGAAGGTCTGAGATGTGCTCCATCATCCTCGAGCCCAGAATCTATTTTTATATTGTACATAATAAAGAGGACCTGGAACAATGTTGTGTGTGTCATTTACTCTCCTGCATACAGTTAAAGTCACCGGATGACCCCCACACCCCCCTTACATTGTGGTGAGGGGGACATGAGGTCACTATACACAAGGTCACTATACATGTCACCCATGCAATAACGACCAAGTCAGTGGACAGGTTAACAAGAAATGTAACAGCGCCGTGGGAGACGCCCAAGAAAAGTGTAACTGGATGACATACAGTTATCCTAAGATATATATACATTTTCTCTCGATTAATTATGGAGATTAAAGGAAGTGAATACGTTTTGGTCCATGATGGATCATTATCAAATAAAATTTCGGGCCAGGACGGACCGAAACGACACTTCCTCTATTTACAGATGTGTGGGTTGGGAATCTGATGTTCAGCCCCGGTATTTTGACTTGCTCCTTGCATTTAGGAAGACTGTTTAAGTCTCCCTAAGTGTAAATAAAGTATATTACGTTACATCCTTCTAAACTATTGTCTATCCTCTCCGGTTCCTTCACCCTCTTGAGTGTATTTACAAACTGATTCTGTATTTTAATAAACTTGAAAAGCTTTCTCATATTTTATAAAGAAGTTTCATATTTGGGAAATAAAATATTGTCATCCATGTACGTTGTTGGAATAGAAGAAAGAAATTGAATTAATCACAATGATTTGATAGGGATTAAATCTAATTACATATGATGTGGTCAAATCTTTTGAGTATAGTGTAGCAGACTTGCAACAATACAGTACACTATGCTTGCAACAACTCAACACGGTGAACGTGCAACAGTGCAATGCAATGTTTGCAATACAAACAATCTAACCTACCTGTCAGTAATAAATTTATGTTAAAACAATTAATTCTTGGAGACAGCAGTAGCAACAAATAGTTGGATTCAACAATGTGGCTTAAATGAGGTACAAACTGTTATGTGGATTCTCAGCTCAATATCCCTGCTCAAGGTGTTGCCATATTTCTTAACAGCCTGCTTTAATACAAGTCAACATGACTCAATATTTATCCCATTCAGGCATACAGACCGAGGTAAGCTTTAAGTCATGCGACAAGTGACAACACTGCTCGCGGGGCAGACTGTGTTGTCGGCCACCAGAGGTCGTTGGGTGAGGGTGTGTGTTGCGCCCTGCTCCCAGTGTTGACCCGGCTGTGTGTGGCGCCCTGCTCCCAGTGTTGACCCGGGTGTGTGTTGCGCCCTGCTCCCAGTGTTGACCCGGCTGTGTGTGGCGCCCTGCTCCCAGTGTTGACCCGGGTGTGTGTTGCGCCCTGCTCCCAGTGTTGACCCGGGTGTGTGTTGCTCCCAGTGTTGACCCGGGTGTGTGTTGCGCCCTGCTCCCAGTGTTGACCCGGCTGTTGCAGTGTCTGGGCCGGGGGCGCGGCCCTCTGGCTGTTTGTATTTGGCGTCATTGGGACCCCTCCTCCTCCTTCCCCCAATCCGCCGTAAGGAGACGGTTATCCTCGAATTCTCAGGCAGGGCGTCGTACCTCGCTGTGGAAGTGGTAATCCTGGATATGCTCCGGGTGAATGTGGCGGATGTCTGTGGGGTGCAGCTCCTCACGACCCATCGCGCGCTTGTGAAGTTCAGCTCCTTGGTTGTTTATCAAGATGTAGCGCTTCATGGAGTACCCTTCGAGTTTTCGGAGGGGCTGCTTCGTCGCTACTAACGTAAGTATGAGGCAGTGGTGTCCCTCCGAATGAATTGTCCAGTAGTTCATTCTTTTCATTTTGCTATGTCTGGCCGGTGGCGTGGGGTCTCGAACGGGACTCGGTCCATCGCTCTTCATCTTTCAATCTCCTATTCCGTCGACAGTCACGTTGATGGGTTACCCCATCCGTACATAGGATTCACTATGTGAATCCTATGTGGATTCTCGGCTCAATATCTCTGCTAGAGCTGTTGCCACATTTCTTAAGTCTGCTTCAATAGGCTTTACTCCTGACCATAACTTTGCAGATTCACTAAATACTATTAAGGCAATCACATAAAGGCAATTCCAGATTACATAAAAAACGAAAGTCAACATGATTCCATATTTATCCCATTCAGGCATACAGACCGAGGTAAGCTTCAAGTTATGCAACAAGTGACAACAGTGCTCGCGTGTCAGAGGCTGTGTTGACAGTTTCAGAACTCCCCAAACCCGATCATCAATATGGTGTCCTACAATAATATTACTCAAACTCTTAATTACTCAATAGCTACTTCCGGAGACAGGTATATTTGCATACCACGTGCCATTACTCAAACAATTCAAGACACCCCTTGAAAATCTCATATGCAAATTTATATATGCTGGAGGGAGATTAGCCTAATGCTAACCTCCTTCCAGTACATTTAAGGTTAGTTGAGAGGTCCAACCTCTCCTGATTGGCAATGGGGACGTCATCCCCACCTAACTCTTGAGCAGTCCCTTCCTCGCCACATTGGAATCTTGTTTAATATAAACCGGTATCACAACATCCGGGATATGTATTATTACCCCCAAAATAAATTCTCGTTTGCCTTGTAACTTTAAATGAATTCTGTGTCAATCCATAAGGATCTGAGAGGGAAATAACGCTCACATTAGACGAGGATGAATGTTGTTACTGGGCTGAAATCCTAGTACAAGGATGTTAAGTACCCTCCCACACACCAAGGTGGGTGTGTGAGGGAGTCGTTATAGTATAACTCAAAGCCTCAAACAACAAAGCCGTAAGATTCAGTTACTTTAACGATTTGCTTTAAACAGTAATATACAAGATGACCGACCGCAAGAAAGCAATAAAATTGTCTTAGCCATCACAGACACTAGAGAAGAGCAATTTAAATTTCAGATAAAAATGTGAAAGCAATCGTCACTTTTTGCAGTTTCTGGGACAATTTAGACGTAATAACCAACTATAGCAACAGGGATGATAAAGACACGTCTTGTGAAAGCAGGCAGCGAGGATCTCTTTTTGGCGTTCATAATAAATAAATCTGAAATCTGTGCAGTACGTCAACTGTTGTGACGTAAGAGAGCGTGCGAGTGTTGGCGGGAGGCCGCCAGCGGGGTCAGTGCTGCTCCAGCGCCCATTAAGGATGCACGCATGACCTTGCAGCGACACCACGTACAGTACCCACCAACACAGGAAGCCCAGCCACCCTCACACACTACAAGAGAAACACAGGTACACCGCCTCTATTATTAATTCTGATTTACAGTTTTACCTTTTGATATATATATAATAATTTTCAAATAATTTTTCCAACGTTGTAGCAATGTATGAAACAAACCAAAGAGTGGCTATGGAGCAGAACAATACTAAAAAATGCTCAATAAATACAAAATATGTTACGGATTTAAATTTACTCATGTTTATCACGAACTTATTCATCATGTTTATCATCATTAACTTGTATATGACCAAGACTTGATATTCTATATGCTTCTGCAGTTGTTTAGTGGGAGATGTTGACATGGTAGCGGCTCAACTGCCTTTTGTTGACTAATTCTTTCCATCCGAGCATTCGGGACTGTTGTTATATGTGATGATGTAGAAGGTTAGAACTAAAATTATTTTTACGGAAGACCCGCCAATGAAAACTTACTCATTGCTACGATAATGATTAAGTTACTGTGTTTGTAATCATATGTTTGTAGAAATTCTATTTTTTTTCTTATGAAATGATAAATCTGTCCATTTCATTATGTATAAGTTAATTTGTTTAAATTTGAGTTAAAACTAACGAAGATATATGACCGAACCTAACCAACCCTACCTAACCTAGGTTAACCTAACCTAAACTAACACAATTAAGTCACTAAATGATGGTCTTAATATAATATAATAATAATCAAATAAATTAATTGGAAACAATTTATTGAAAATCAAGAAAATCACTCGGCCTATAAGGCAAATCGGGCCCTGCATAGTAGGCCGAGAAGTGCGTTCTGGCTACTAGGTACGATATATATATATATAATATATATATATATATATATATATATATATATATATATATATATATATATATATATATATTATTAAATATGACCGAAAAAGTAAGATTAATAATTCTAACACGAATTTTCTCAATCTTTCGTACATTTCGTTTCACTGTTGGAGGTAAATCAAAAATCAATTCTCCAAAATTCATTTTTATTTCTAGTCTGACGCGACACGAGCGCGTTTCGTAAAACTTATTACATTTTCAAAGACTTTAGTTCACAAATACACAACTGAATAGAACTTACGCATCTCCGATTTTATATCTACATTTGAGTGAGGTGGAAGGGGTGATGTGGCATTAACACAAGACAGAACAAGATATGGTATTAATAGGGTATTAATTTCATCAACACAAGACAGAACAAGAGTATTAATAGGGTATTAATTTCATCAACACAAGACAGAACACGAAACAATGGATATTGAATAGAAGTGTTTGTAGAAAGCCTATTGGTCCATATTTCTTGATGCTTCTATATTGGAGCGGAGTCTTGAGGTGGGTAGAATATAGTTTCGCAATAATTGGCTGTTGATTGCTGGTGTTGACTTCTTGATGTGTAGTGCCTCGCAAACGTCAAGCCGCCTGCTATCGCTGTATCTATCGATGATTTCTGTGTTGTTTACTAGGATTTCTCTGGCGATGGTTTGGTTGTGGGAAGAGATTATATGTTCCTTAATGGAGCCCTGTTGTTTATGCATCGTTAAACGCCTAGAAAGAGATGTTGTTGTTTTGCCTATATACTGGGTTTTTTGGAGCTTACAGTCCCCAAGAGGGCATTTGAAGGCATAGACGACGTTAGTCTCTTTTAAAGCGTTCTGTTTTGTGTCTGGAGAGTTTCTCATGAGTAGGCTGGCCGTTTTTCTGGTTTTATGGTAAATCGTCAGTTGTATCCTCTGATTTTTGTCTGTACAAAAGACAAAAGACAGTTTTTACAGACAAAAATCAGAGGATACAACTGACGATTTACTATAAAACCAGAAAAACGGCCAGCCTACTCATGAGAAACTCTCCAGACACAAAACAGAACGGTTTAAGAGACTAACGTCGTCTATGCCTTCAAATGCCCTCTTGGGGACTGTAAGCTCCAAAAAACCCAGTATATAGGCAAGACAACAACATCTCTTTCTAGGCGTTTAACGATGCATAAGCAACAGGGCTCCATTAAGGAACATATAATCTCTTCCCACAACCAAACCATCGCCAGAGAAATCCTAGTAAACAACACAGAAATCATCGATAGATACAGCGATAGCAGGCGGCTTGACGTTTGCGAGGCACTACACATCAAGAAGTCAACACCAGCAATCAACAGCCAATTATTGCACAACTATATTCTACCCACCTCAAGACTCCGCTCCAATATAGAAGCATCAAGAAATATGGACCAATAGGCTTTCTACAAACACTTCTATTCAATATCCATTGTTTCGTGTTCTGTCTTGTGTTGATGAAATTAATACCCTATTAATACTCTTGTTCTGTCTTGTGTTGATGAAATTAATACCCTATTAATACCATATCTTGTTCTGTCTTGTGTTAATGCCACATCACCCCTTCCACCTCACTCAAGTGTAGATATAAAATCGGAGATGCGTAAGTTCTATTCAGTTGTGTATTTGTGAACTAAAGTCTTTGAAAATGTAATAAGTTTTACGAAACGCGCTCGTGTCGCGTCAGACTAGAAATAAAAATGAATTTTGGAGAATTGATTTTTGATTTACCTCCAACAGTGAAACGAAATGTACGAAAGATTGAGAAAATTCGTGTTAGAATTATTAATCTTACTTTTTCGGTCATATTTAATAATATATGTCTACAGGAAAGACTGCTACCAAAATATACTAATATATATATATATGTCGTACCTAGTAGCCAGAACGCACTTCTCAGCCTACTATGCAAGGCCAGATTTGACTAATAAGCCAAGTTTTCCTGAATTAATATATTTTCTCTATTTTTTTTCTTATGAAATGATAAAGCTACCCATTTCATTATGTATGAGGTCAATTTTTTTTTATTTGAGTTAAAATTAACGTAGATATATGACCGAACCTAACCAACCCTACCTAACCTAACCTAACCTAACCTATCTTTATTGGTTAGGTTGGGATAGGTAGCCGAAAATGTTAGGTTAGGTTAGGTTAGGTAGTCGAAAAACAATTAATTCATGAAAACTTGGCTTATTAGGCAAATCGGGCCTTGCATATTAGGCTGAGAAGTGCGTTCTGGCTACTAGGTACGACATATATATATATATATATATATATATATATATATATATATATATATATATATATATATATATATATATATATATATATATATATTCTGGGAAATTTTCTGGCTATTTTCTGGGAAAGTAAAAGAAGTGTATATCACTCATATACATAAAACGTATATATTTGCATATCAAACAACATTCACAGTTAAAAAATTTCTCACAAAATACATGAAATCACATAAAAAACGTGATGGCAGTAGAACTGGAACAGAGGATGGACTCGAACGCGGACCCCTCGCAAGACACCTGCCTCCACCGCTTCTTACTTCTGATAGTAAGATTAGAGTTTCAGGATAGTCCCATGAACTCTCTCATCTCCGGACACTTTGTTTATTTCTCCTGTTAGCTGGGATGGAAGCTCCTTCAGCGAAGCACAAGTTATTGAGACGTTCTTCACACTGACAAGGCTGTGTGCTTGGTCCCACTGACAAGGCTGTGTGCTTGGTCCCACTGACAAGGCTGTGTGCTTGGTCCCACTGACAAGGCTGTGTGGTCCCACTGACAAGGCTATGTGCTTGATCCCACTGACAAGGCTGTGTGCTTGATCCCACTGACAAGGCTGTGTGCTTGGTCCCACTGACAAGGCTGTGTGCTTGGTCCCACTGACAAGGCTATGTGCTTGGTCCCACTGACAAGGCTATGTGCTTGATCCCACTGACAAGGCTGTGTGCTTGATCCCACTGACAAGGCTGTGTGCTTGGTCCCACTGACAAGGCTGTGTGCTTGGTCCCACTGACAAGGCTATGTGCTTGGTCCCACTGACAAGGCTGTGTGCTTGGTCCCACTGACAAGGCTGTGTGCTTGATCCCACTGACAAGGCTGTGTGCTTGGTCCCACTGACAAGGCTGTGTGCTTGGTCCCACTGACAAGACTGTGTGCTTGGTCCCACTGACAAGGCTGTGTGGTCCCACTGACAAGGCTGTGTGCTTGGTCCCACTGACAAGGCTGTGTGCTTGGTCCCACTGTCAAGGCTATGTGCTTGGTCCCACTGACAAGGCTATGTGCTTGGTCCCACTGACAAGGCTGTGTGGTCCCACTGACAAGGCTGTGTGCTTGGTCCCACTGACAAGGCTGTGTGCTTGGTCCCACTGACAAGACTGTGTGCTTGGTCCCACTGACAAGGCTGTGTGGTCCCACTGACAAGGCTGTGTGCTTGGTCCCACTGACAAGGCTGTGTGCTTGGTCCCACTGACAAGGCTGTGTGCTTGATCCCACTGACAAGGCTGTGTGCTTGATCCCACTGACAAGGCTGTGTGGTCCCACTGACAAGGCTGTGTGCTTGATCCCACTGACAAGGCTGTGTGCTTGATCCCACTGACAAGGCTGTGTGCTTGGTCCCACTGACAAGGCTGTGTGCTTGGTCCCACTGACAAGGCTGTGTGCTTGGTCCCACTGACAAGGCTATGTGCTTGGTCCCACTGACAAGGCTGTGTGCTTGGTCCCACTGACAAGGCTGTGTGCTTGGTCCCACTGACAAGGCTGTGTGCTTGGTCCCACTGACAAGGCTATGTGCTTGGTCCCACTGACAAGGCTATGTGCTTGGTCCCACTGACAAGGCTGTGTGCTTGATCCCACTGACAAGGCTGTGTGCTTGATCCCACTGACAAGGCTGTGTGCTTGGTCCCACTGACAAGGCTGTGTGCTTGGTCCCACTGACAAGGCTGTGTGCTTGGTCCCACTGACAAGGCTATGTGCTTGGTCCCACTGACAAGGCTGTGTGCTTGATCCCACTGACAAGGCTGTGTGCTTGGTCCCACTGACAAGGCTATGTGCTTGGTCCCACTGACAAGGCTGTGTGCTTGGTCCCACTGACAAGGCTGTGTGCTTGGTCCCACTGACAAGGCTATGTGCTTGGTCCCACTGACAAGGCTGTGTGCTTGGTCCCACTGACAAGGCTATGTGCTTGGTCCCACTGACAAGGCTGTGTGCTTGGTCCCACTGACAAGGCTGTGTGCTTGGTCCCACTGACAAGGCTGTGTGCTTGGTCCCACTGACAAGGCTGTGTGCTTGATCCCACTGACAAGGCTGTGTGCTTGGTCCCACTGACAAGGCTGTGTGCTTGGTCCCACTGACAAGGCTGTGCGCTTGGTCCCACTGACAAGGCTGTGTGCTTGGTCCCACTGACAAGGCTGTGTGCTTGGTCCCACTGACAAGGCTGTGTGCTTGGTCCCACTGACAAGGCTGTGTGCTTGGTCCCACTGACAAGGCTGTGTGCTTGGTCCCACTGACAAGGCTGTGTGCTTGGTCCCACTGACAAGGTTGTGTGCTTGGTCCCACTGACAAGGCTGTGTGGTCCCACTGACAAGGCTGTGTGCTTGGTCCCACTGTCAAGGCTGTGTGCTTGGTCCCACTGACAAGGCTGTGTGCTTGGTCCCACTGTCAAAGCTGTGTGGTCCCACTGACAAGGCTGTGTGCTTGGTCCCACTGACCAGGTTGTGTGCTTGGTCCCACTGTCAAAGCTGTGTGGTCCCACTGACAAGGCTGTGTGCTTGGTCCCACTGACCAGGTTGTGTGCTTGGTCCCACTGACCAGGTTGTGTGCTTGGTCCCACTGTCAAAGCTGTGTGGTCCCACTGACCAGGTTGTGTGCTTGGTCCCACTGACCAGGTTGTGTGCTTGGTCCCACTGTCAAGGCTGTGTGGTCCCACTGACAAGGCTGTGTGCTTGGTCCCACTGTCAAGGCTGTGTGGTCCCACTGACAAGGCTGTGTGGTCCCACTGACAAGGCTGTGTGGTCCCACTGTCAAGGCTGTGTGGTCCCACTGACAAGGCTGTGTGGTCCCACTGACAAGGCTGTGTGGTCCCACTGTCAAGGCTGTGTGGTCCCACTGTCAAGGCTGTGTGCTTGGTCCCACTGACCAGGTTGTGTGCTTGGTCCCACTGTCAAGGCTGTGTGGTCCCACTGACAAGGCTGTGTGCTTGGTCCCACTGACACAGCAGCAGCACTAAGGCCAGCACTCCTCTGTCTATCTCTTGTTTTTCGAACTTTTTCCAATCATTCTGAGGAATTCACATATTGTTCAGTACTATTGTTTTTGATGAATGTTCAGTCGCGGTCATGATGAACGCCACCGGCAGCATGCGCACCATTCCCACAGGTTGAACGCAGGTGTACAAGATACAAGTAGATAAGTTGATGTAGGAAGTGTTGGTCCAGCCGGATTGTGATAGACTTGTGGGCCTGCCGGCCGCTGCCATCTTCTTGACCAAGCTATTACAAGACAAATCTGGCTTCATTACTGCCCTGGGGAGTGGAAGAACTCCCAGAACCCACTCCAGGTATACTCAAGGTATACTCCAGGAAACTTGTCTCCATGTGTCCAGGGGTTACCAGGCACCGAGGGCCCAGGTGGTCATCATTGCTTGGTGTACTCGGACGCCTTGCTGTGCCTCGGGTCACCAAACACCAAGCTCGACAAGGACTGGCTGGAGTCGGTCAGAAGCGGTGACACCACTGACGAATATTTAAGCTGAAAAGAAGAAATATCAACTAAGAAATAACATATATATATTAAAGATATGTTAAGTTTACATTATATCTACATAAGCTCTCAAAATTTTCTACAATGTCACTATTGTCTTATTAATTTATGTTTAATAGTGTCCCGGAAGTACTCTCGGGTTCCTTCTCGACGCATTGCTCATTATTGCCGCCGGAGGCGAATAGTTTATTGTGCACCCCATACTCATCCTGTGAGCGGTAGCGCAAAAAGAATTACAGAGGGCACAAAAGGTCAGTGTCCGCTAGTTACAGAGAATGTTCTATTTCAAGAGCTATATATTTACAGTGAATCATTATACATTAATGGTTGGTCTTAACAAGCTAATATATAATTGCTTGAGCAATGGAGATATTAGATCCTATCACTAATACATAATTGTTTGAACAATGGAGACATTACAGTCATAAGGGAGCTGCTGTTTGTTATTGTTAGTCTTCACAATACACTGCTTGTTTCTTAATTTCTTGTTTCTGGTCGGTTTCTTGGACCGACCGACCGACTGGTCGGCCCACTTGGACCGACCAGTCCAAGTTGAGCACCATAACAATAGTTATCTGCTAACATAATACACAAAAGATGCCATGTAAATATCGCTTGAGACGCAGTGAAGGAACTTACGTTAAGAATGTGTGACCTGACGACCACCAGGAAGTAGAGCCGCAGGAGCGTGATGGCGAGCGTGAGGACGGCGATGAGCACCAAGGTGTTGACGAACAAGGTGATGGCTCTCAGCCCCATGACGGCGATGATGCAACACTCCAGGCACAGCCACGCCAGCATCAACCTGTAGCGCTCCTGTGGTGGCGGCACCACCAGGTCACCTCTCTCCACCCTTACTGGTTGGTCCGTGTGTGTGTGTGTCTGTGTGTGTGTGTGTGTGTGTGTCTGTCTGTGTCTGTGTGTGTGTGTGTGTGTGTGTGTGTGTGTCTGTGTGTGTGTGTGTGTCTGTGTGTGTGTGTGTGTGTGTGTGTGTGTGTGTGTGTGTGTGTGTGTGTGTGTGTGTGTGTGTGTGTCTGTGTGTGTGTGTGTGTGTGTCTGTGTGTGTGTGTGTGTCTGTGTGTGTGTCTGTGTGTGTGTGTGTGTGTGTGTGTGTGTGTGTGTGTGTGTGTGTGTGTGTGTGTGTGTGTGTGTGTCTGTGTGTCTGTGTGTGTGTGTGTGTGTGTGTGTGTGTGTGTGTGTGTGTGTGTGTGTACTCACCTATTTGTGCTTGCGGGGGGGTTGAGCTTTGTCTCTTTGGTCCCGCCTCTCAACTGTCAATCAACTGGTGCACAGATTCCTGAGCCTACTGGGCTCTATCATATCTACATTTGAAACTGTATTACATGGCCCAGTAGGCTCAGGAATCTGTACACCTGTTGATTGACGGTTAAGAGGCGGGACCAAAGAGCCAAAGCCCAACCCCCCCGCAAGCACAACTAGGTGAGTACACACGCACGCACGCAACATTTGTACACTGCACATAATGCAAGATACACAAACTTCACGATGAAGTAGAAAAGTTTAACAAAGGAAGAGAAACAAGAGGAAAAGAGTGGAGTAATGCGGGGCAGTCAAACACAGACACTCTTAGGCTGTTGATTTGTGGAACCAATTACCGAGTAACGTGGTGCAGGTGGGCTCCCTCCATTGTTTCAAGCGTGGGTTGGACATGTTTATGAGTGGGATTGGGTGGTTATAGATAGGAGCTGCCTCGTATGGGCCAATAGGCCTTCTATAGTTACCTTGTTCTTATGTTCTTATGTTCTTCCTCACACAAACATAACAATGTTAGAGGCTGGGTGTTGTGTGAAGCACCCCAGCACTTTATAACCTCTAATGCATCAGTTTGAAACTAGAACAAATGCAGAACAATAATGCTTAACTTGGTGAAAAGAAGAAAATGAAGTTAAACGATAATAGCAGTGACCGCCAGTGCTTGGTGAGGCCTGCCCGCGCCAGACACTGGCAAGAGGCCTGCCCGCGCCAGACACTGGCAAGAGGCCTGCCCGCGCCAGACACTGGCAAGAGGCCTGCCCGCGCCAGACACTGGCAAGAGGCCTGCCCGCGCCAGACACTGGCAAGAGGCCTGCCCGCGCCAGACACTGGCAAGAGGCCTGCCCGCGCCAGACACTGGCAAGAGGCCTGCCCGCGCCAGACATTGGCAAGAGGCCTGCCCGCGCCAGACATTGGCAAGAGGCCTGCCCGCGCCAGACACTGGCAAGAGGCCTGCCCGCGCCAGACATTGGCAAGAGGCCTGCCCGCGCCAGACATTGGCAAGAGGCCTGCCCGCGCCAGACATTGGCAAGAGGCCTGCCCGCGCCAGACACTGGCAAGAGGCCTGCCCGCGCCAGACATTGGCAAGAGGCCTGCCCGCGCCAGACATTGGCAAGAGGCCTGCCCGCGCCAGACATTGGCAAGAGGCCTGCCCGCGCCAGACATTGGCAAGAGGCCTGCCCGCGCCAGACATTGGCAAGAGGCCTGCCCGCGCCAGACATTGGCAAGAGGCATACCTGTGGTATTGTGCTACAGGGAATGACAAGTTAGCGGAGGTTCTTGTTGAACGTCATGCAAGCCTCTCCCTGCCTCACACAAGTGCCTGCTATAGTGTATACACTTTTTAAGCTATAATATCTTATTTTAAATGTTAATATTAAAATTTATTTATGCGAATGTGCATTTTTCTGGGCGGAAAAGATGGTGCCCTATAGGGTTCTGGCGTCACTTCCAGTGTAACAATGTCATGTAACCCGTTTTAGCCAATAAGGGGCTAGCTGTGGCATGAGATGACAGTGCTCTTACGTGTGATTGGCTGGTGAACGGGCACTCTTTCTGTGTGATATGAGTGAGAGAGTACACACTCGACCTCGGAGCTCTGTGTGACATGAGTGAGAGAGTACACACTCGACCTCGGAGCTCTGTACTCATCTTGAGTATTCGTCCTCAATGACTTGTACTAAGGCTGGGGCAGGAAGACAGCGGGTCGCTCTCAAGATGCGTCACCTACAGCTCTCACAAGCAACAGTCGTGAACGACAAGAAGAGTAAGGAAGGGTAAGGAGAGGCAGGAAGTAAGATTCGGTAATTATCAGGAGAAAGCATCAAATTAGTACGACTACGTAGCACTTGGAAGGGGTATGAGGACGGAGGGAAGGCTGCGGTGCCCTACAGCTCGGACCATCGGGAATCGAGCGCCGACCTACAAAAAGCGAAGCCTGTGGCTGCACAAGACCAAGTGATTGTGTAGTGGACTGCCTTGAGACGAAGGTACTGGTTGTTGTGTAAACGCTGTCGGCGAAAGACCCGGTTTTGGCGTCCTGTTAATTAAGGAGTGTGTTAGTACTGGTGACCAACACGAAGCTTCTGTGACAATTCTCCATGTTAGATTTCTAGCCTGTGTGTGAGGTGATAGTGAGTGCTGTGATCTTACTCTGTGTCTATCAGCTGGAGGAGACCCACAGCAGGTGGTAGACACTTGTGTGGTGGCAGGGGGCGACCACACTGGACCTGACATAAGGAAACTCACTAGTAGACTACCCCTACATTATCACAGCTGCAACTTCGACATTGCAACAAGTCAACATACCAGGAACTGCAGTTGAAAATATTACAGGTAATACAGCTTGTCGGTGTCATAGAGATCCAATACAGAACTTGACCGTAAACGAGGGAAATATAATGGATAAGAGTAAGTCAATCCATACAGAGAAATATAGTCATGGATATACACATAATGAGAACATGGAGAGAATAATGTGAATATGAAACTAGCAATAGCAAGTCTAGCCAAGTGTTAACTGTGTGGTCAGGGGAGAGGAAGGTGACACTTGAGACAGACCTTTAAGGTACCGACCAGGAGACAGACAAGGGTGAGGAGGTAGACTCCAGCGACCACCAGCCCAGCGATGCTGACGGCGCTGCTGAAGTACCGGTCTTCTCCTGCAGGAGACACGCGTCACTATACCTCCTCCTTCTGCTGGATATTGTCGCTTAAACTCTCACTATCTCAACGGTTCATGGCTTAGAAATTGGCAGGTACAATAAGCAGTAATATTCTGAGGGTATACACACACAGATCACACTAACGTGATGCATCAAATGAACAAATCCACAAGGGCCATGACACGGATTCGAATCCTCGTCACGGCCCTTGTGGATTCGTTCTGAGGGTATAGTTACCTCTCAACAGGTCGAAGATCAGGAAGCCAACCTCGGCAGCTTCACCAATCTACAAGAGGCACGGTAAAGGGACTCATAAACAGATTAACTTGTTTTGACACTAGAAAGGGTGACAGATAATGAAGCGTTATACACATAATAAATCTCGTTCAGTTGCACAATGAATTCACAAAATACTGAATTGTATCTGTGAGAAACTTAGTGTAATAGGATGGAGCTTGCGTTCTTGTGCTCCCCAGACATCGTATTGTCTCAATTCATTAGTTTTAAACTTATCTTTTTCTTGAAAATTCAAGGTAACTATTATTCCATTATTTTTATTTGCCACGTAATAATTTTTCCGCACTTCGTTCAATATACTTTAATACATCTTAATCATAAAAAACAAACAATATATTTGTAACAAACAATTAATAATTAGAAGTAATATTATCCCTTCAAGCAAGTAATTTTGCAAGTAAGCTTCTAGCAAGCTTTATGGTAAAGTGAACTAGAAATACACGAATAAGTGAACTTGAAATAGACGAACTTATTCGTGTATGTATTTATGACACACAAATATAAGAGAGAAAAGGAAGGCTGGATACTGACGAAGTGGACAATGGTGATGGCAAGAGTGCCGCAGGGCAGCTCGCAGCAGCAGCAGCAGCTGTCCACCACACACCCGGCGTTCATCCTGTACTCTCCTGGATGAGTACGTGTTCACTCCTCCCATGAGTCCTCTACCATGCGAGGGGACGCACAAGTCATCGGGTGTCACATCTCGAGTCCCGTCTGTGCTTCATGGTCTGCCATGTGACCTGTAACATGATCCACAGGTGTCACAGGTGTTGTGTCCACTCTGGCCCTCACCCTGTAGTATGGACCCAACGTGGGGACCCACGTTGGGTACATGCTACTTGCGTAGGGTACATGTTGAGTCCACTCTGGCCCTCACCCTGCAGCATGTACCCTACGTGGGGGTCCCACAGTCATGGCCTGTGTATGCTGTTATTATTGATCACAAGCTACATACGTTTTCATTTTTATGTGTTTCACATTATGTCTTATTTTATATACTATCAATTACGCGCACATGTCATCTACCAATACGGTCGATAATTACTCCTTCTCTACTCCACAATCTAACTGTTTCTCAGTTTACCTCACTACACTACACAGTCTCTCACTACACTACACAGTCTCTCACTACACCCCACAAGGGGAGGGAGTGAGCTTGTATGAGAGAAAGCCGTACCTACTGTGTACACATTCCCAGGGTTCTGGGTCACGCTCTACATTCTAAACTAAACTTGACTATAGATTTGTAACTTTCAGTTCTGTCGTGTAGGTGTGTAGGTGTGTGTGTGTGTTTTCGCCTATTTGTGCCTGCAGGACCGATCTGTAGCTCTTGGACCCCGCTTTTCTAGCCGCCGGTTGTCTAATCTAATGACTCCTGAATTATTTTTCTATCATACCTACGAGTCATGAATGGAGTTTGCCCTCTAGGGGGCCTCGTAGCCTGGTGGATAGCGCGCAGGACTCGTAATTCTGTGGCGCGGGTTCGATTCCCTCACGAGGCAGAAACAAATGGGCAAAGTTTCTTTCACCCTGAATGCCCCTGTTACCTAGCAGTAGATAGGTACCTGGGAGTTAGTCAGCTGTCACGGGCTGCTTCCTGGGGGTGGAGGCCTGGTCGAGGACCGGGCCGCGGGGACACTAAAAAGCCCCGAAATCATCTCAAGATAACCAAGATAATCTACATCCTGCTCCTTTAGTCCATTCCACTTGCCACTGCTCTTACACTATCAGGAACCTTCCTAACATCTCCATGATTCATCTTACTCTCAAGCTTCCATCTATGCCCTCTTGTTTTGGTGGTATGTGTCATTACTCACCTATTGTGACGGTAGAATCGAGCTTCAGCTCTAGGACCTCACCTTTCTAGCGGCTGGTTGCCTAATGAAACAATGACTCTTGTCCAAATCCTCTATGATAACTACTATTTAATTTATAAATGGAGTTCGCGTCTATATAGACCTTGTTCATTTTAGTCATTCCATTTTCCTCTTAGTCTTATGTTCAAAATCACTTTCTAACATTTCTGAGGCTCAACTGTTTTCTATCTTCCATCCATGACTTCTTGTTCAAACACGTCCACTTTTCCACTGTAAATCCCAGTTAAGTATTTTATACATCTCTATCATGTCTTCTCTCTCTTCTTTTCTAGCGACGTCAGGTCTAGTGCTTTCAGTCTTTCTTCACATCCCATTACTCGGAATTCGGAGGCGAGTGTTGTTGCAAATCTCTGAACTTTTACTAGTTTTCTTATTTTTTTATGAAGGCTTCACTGTGGGGCATAGTACAAGACTGGTCTCACGTAGGTGGTGTACAGTGACCTGAATGCCTCCTTATACGTGTGTGTGTGTGTGTGTGTGTGTGTGTGTGTGTGTGTGTGTGTGTGTGTGTGTGTGTGTGTGTGTGTGTGTGTGTGTGTGTGTGTGTATAATTACCTAAGTGTAGTTACAGGATGAGAGCTACACACGTGGAGTCCCGTCTTCCCAGTACTCTTTGTCGTATAACTCTTTCAAAGTGCGGACGGTTTTGGCCTCCACGACCTTCCTAGTTTGTTCCAACCGTCTATGACTGTGTGTGTGTGTGCGTGCGTGCACGTATGTATGAGAGATATAATCTGAGAGAGAATATAATCTATATAGAGAATATAGCCTTCCTTGAACATTCACTAACATTATAAATTACAAGCTACTGTTGATCATTGCACAGTATCGCCCAGTACACACTCGTAGGACACACAACCCTACGACACACTCGTAGGACACACAACCCTACGACACACTCGTAGGACACATAACCCTACGACACACTCGTAGGACACACAACCCTACGACACACTCGTAGGACACACAACCCTACGACACACTCGTAGGACACATAACCCTACGACACACTCGTAGGACACACAACCCTACGACACACTCGTAGGACACACAACCCTACGACACACTCGTAGGACACACAACCCTACGACACACTCGTAGGACACATAACCCTACGACACACTCGTAGGACACACAACCCTAGGACACACTCGTAGGACACATAACCCTACGACACACTCGTAGGACACATAACCCTACGACACACTCGTAGGACACACAACCCTACGACACACTCGTAGAACACACATGAGTATCTCCACACCCGGGCCCATCCCAACCAACCCACAACCTAACCGCAACCGTTCCCAAAAATTGAAAATAAGCCATGACTGGGTCGTGCTGATTGGGTTACAACACAAGAGAGAGCTGAGGACACGATAGAGGCGCACAGGATAACGTCACCACGGTGGTAGCAGCAGGCGTGAGCACTCAAGACTGAGCAGCGCTGAGTAACACAAGCCCCGCATATCATATTGATCAATAAGCCCCAACCACGCACAATACTTCCCCCCCCCTCGGCTCTCACCCTCATCACTAGATCACAATCAACGGGAGTTCGTCAACAATCATCAAAATGACAGCTTCAAATTCGATAAGAAACAGGTGTGTTCAGGCCTACCGCAGATGTGGAGGCGTGAGGCCAGCAACAGGTGGCAGGGGGCAAGTCCGTACATGCCTTGCGCACCTGTAATTAAGGTTAACTGGAGTAAGGGGCTGTTATAGGCACGCGGACACAGTCAATTGGTTGTTATAGGCACGCAGACACAGTCAATTGGCTGTTATAGGCACGCAGACACAGTCAATTGGTTGTTATAGGCACGCAGACACAGTCAATTGGCTGTTATAGGCACGCAGACACAGTCAATTGGCTTTTATAGGCACGCGGACACAGTCAAATTGGCTGTTATAGGCACGCAGACACAGTCAATTGGCTGTTATATGCACGCAGACACAGTCAATTGGCTGTTATAGGCACGCAGACACAGTCAATTGACTGTTATAGGCACGCAGACACAGTCAATTGGCTGTTATAGGCACGCAGACAGTCAATTGGCTGTTATAGGCACGCAGACACGGTCAATTGGTTGAGAGATTCAACTGCGAGAGAGTTCATCTTCATGGGCCCACAAGTCCACGTGACTCATACAACCAACACTGAAGAAGTATAAAGGTTTATAACAAGATTAGCGCCAGAGCTCGGAGGACTATGAAGATAGGGTAAGGAAATTAGACTTCACAATTCTGGAGAAGAAGCGGAGGGGATATGATCACAGCATACAAGATGATGAGTGGACCAGACACCGGGGACAAGGAGAGCCTCTTTAAAGTAATAGAAAGTAGAGCAAGAGGATACAGGTGGAAGCTGGAAACGCACATGAGGGAAGGGAAGGTAGGGAGGAACTCCTACCTAGTACGGAAGGTCAGTTGCGGAAGCCCCCATGTAGTCACTGACAGGTTACTGACACAAACTTGAGCCCCCCCCCCCCTCAGCCCCACCCCCACACCCACCTCAGCCCCACCCCAGCCCCACCCCCACCCCCACCTCAGCCCCACCCCCACACCCACCTCAGCCCCACCCCAGCCCCACCCCCACACCCACCTCAGCCCCACCCCCACACCCACCTCAGCCCCACCCCCACCACCACACTGACCTATGGGAAGAGCAATATATTCTCCAGCAGACGAGTGAATGGTTGTTTACTGCCGTGGTTCCGTATATGTTGTGTCCATCTTGGACACAATACTAGGAGTCAAGCCTAGTAATCACATGAGCCGGAAGAATATATCGCGGGTGTAAATACCTTCAGTAAAGGTATTTCTTCTTCCTTCAGTAAAGAGAAGCAATTCTCCCTGAACACGAAAATTATATTCCTAGTTAATATTAGGTACTTCTGGTAGAAATAATTGATGGTTTTGCAAACTGATTATTTTATTTATGTTTCTTAATATCTTAATTTTCCGAAAGGTTTTTGTTTATACGGAGTATGCCTCGTTGAATTTATTTGAAACTTGCTGTACCCGGTCACGCGTTGCTGTACCCGGCCACGCGTTGCTGTACCCGGCCACGCGTTGCTGTGGCTCAGAAATGCATGTGGGTTGATGCGTCACAGTAACCTTCCCTTGTCTCCCAGTCCTCCCCAGCATTACCTCCCTTCCCCGTCCCCTCGTCCTCCCCACTATTTCCCCCCTCCCTCATCCCTTTGTCCTCCCCACCATCCCTCACTCCAGCGTCCCCTCGTCTTGCTAACCATCTCCCACTCCCCCATCCCCTTGTCCTCCCTACCATTCTCCCCTCCCCCATCCCCCCGTGCTCCCCACCATCCCCTACTTCTCTGTCCTCTTGTCCTCCCCACCATTCTCCATTCCCCTGTTTCATAGCTCCCACCATCCCAAATTCCCCCGTCCCCTCGTCCTCCCCACCATTACCCCCTCCCCTGTCCCCACATCTTCCCCACCATCGCCCGCCAGTGACGCCACCACCTGTATTTCACGACACATTGGCTCAGGGATAATATAATCTACGGGTCTATAAACGCTCACATTAACACCAACGTCGTATATTAAGGCAGAGCTGCAGTCACGAAGCCTTGATCAATACCTGGCCGGAGTTTATGTTTTGTTGCTAGGATCCCACAATCCACAGCTGGGTCACGCACACCTTGCTTGACGGCGTTTGGCATATCAATTATGACACTAGCTCTCCACACACACGTCAGTGGCTTATTTTAGAAACTGTAATTGTCGTCAGTCTCGAACCCATTGATGATGTGACGACTTATATCGAATTTTGTAACTAGCTCATCAAGATTGTAACTTGCTTAGCTAAATGAATTGTGGGGTTCAGTCTCTGAGCCCATTATGAAATAAATAAATAAATAAATGTACCTCTGTAACCCTTTCCGCTACCGCCCACAAGATGGGTATAGGGTGCATAATAAATGAACTAAATTAAGTGGAGTCTCTTGTCTAAATATAGGCCAAGAAACTTTGATGTTAACATTGTCTATCTAAAGCTGAATTGCATTTGTTGATTTGCTTCCAAATAAGATGTAGCAGGTCTTTCCTATGTTTAGTGTGAGTTTGTTGGTTGACATCCATAAGTGAACTTTTTTAGTTCATTATTTACATTATTTAATATGAGTGGGTTGGGGTTTGAGTAGAATAGGGGTAGTATAATCAGCAACCAATATAGTTTTAAGCATGTTAGAGACATTAGGCAGATCATTGATGTATATAAGAAATGGGAGAGGCCCTAGGATGCTGCTCTGTGGCACCCCTACGGTTAGTGGTAGAGTAGAAGAGGTTATATCATTGGTGGCTACACATTGGTGTCTGTCACTAAGATAGGATCGGATATAGTTCAGGGCAAGGCCTCGGATTCCATAAAGGTGGAGTTTAAGTAAGAAGTAATTATGGTTAACAGTATCAAAAGCCTTTCTCAGGTCAATGAAGAGTCAATCGGAAGCTCACTTTTGTCAAGGGCTGAGTAGATTAAGTCAAGCAGACTAACAATTGCATCATTGGTACTCTTTTGGGAGCGGAAGCCAAACAGACAGGGACTTAGTATATTGAATTTTACGAGATATGAGTAGAGCTGTTTGTAAATAAATTTTTTTCAAATATTTTTTATAATATAGGTAGATTTGATATGGGTCTGCAATTATTTATGTCTGCCGTGTTACCTCCTTTATGAACTGGCGTTACTCTTGCTTTTTTAAGGATATCAGGGAAGGTTTGACACTCTAGGGATTTATTGAACAGCAGAGCTATGGGTGGTGCAAGGGCATGGGAGGCACTCTTGTATACCATCGATGGTATTTCACTAATGTTCCCCGCTTTGGTTTTTAGTGAGTGAATGATGGACACAACATCTGTCGGGCTGACCGGAGAAAGAAGAGAGTTTGAGTAGCTGTGTGAAAGATATGTGGTAACATGTGTCTAAGTCTGTGGGATTTTTCGGGCAAGGTTAGCACCAATCGATGAAAAGAATCTATTAAATTCATTTGCTGTTTCAAGATCTGTTGCAGGTGTATAACCATCCTTGGAGATTTTTATCGGGCCATGTGAATGTTGTTTAGCTCTTAGGATGTTAGAGATGACTCTCCATGTGCTTTTCATGTTACCTTTGGCTTCTTTGAATCTATTCTCGTAATAGGAACGCTTTGTTCTTCTTATTATACTGGTAAGCACTGACTAGTACCTCTTAACTACTTCCTTTGCAACTAGGCCAATCCTAAGTTTTTTTTCATATTCATGTTTCTTGTCGATTGCTTTGAGTATGCCATTAGTGAGCCAGGAATTATTTAACCTTTTGCCAGTTACTTACTGGTGAGAGGACAATAAGTATTGTAAAGGCTTAGAATTTTGGAAAGGAAGAGGCCAGTTAACGAATTTATATCCTGTGTATTATTAAATTCAGATTCTCAGTTTATATTGTGGAGGACATTTGTGAGATTGCCTATTGCTGCTTCACTGTGTAACCTAAAGGTCATTTTCTTGTTAGCTGGAGGTGTTATGGCCATGTTCGCTACTAGGAAGGTAGGATAGTGGTCAGTTGTTCTGTCAGTGATTATACTTGATGTAAGGGGAGCTGTTATGTTGGTCCATAAATGATCCAGCAGGGTAGTAGCGGATGTTTGAGTGAATCGGGTGGGCTAGGTGATTGTGGGGATTAGCATACAGGAATTCATGCTGTTAAGGAAATAGTCGGCTTGAGGGCTATTTTGTTGCCCCAGGTCAATATTGTTGCCCCAGGTCAATATTGTTGCCCCAGGTCAATATTGTTGCCCTAGGTCAATATTGTTGCCCCAGATCAATATTGTTGCCCTAGGTCAATATTGTTGCCCTAGGTCAATATTGTTGCCCTAGGTCAATATTGTTGCCCTAGGTCAATATTGTTGCCCTAGGTCAATATTGTTGCCCCAGATCAATATTGTTGCCCTAGGTCAATATTGTTGCCCTAGGTCAATATTGTTGCCCTAGGTCAATATTGTTGCCCCAGGTCAATATTGTTGCCCTAGGTCAATATTGTTGCCCCAGGTCAATATTGTTGCCCTAGGTCAATATTGTTGCCCCAGGTCAATATTGTTGCCCTAGGTCAATATTGTTGCCCCAGATCAATATTGTTGCCCTAGGTCAATATTGTTGCCCTAGGTCAATATTGTTGCCCTAGGTCAATATTGTTGCCCCAGGTCAATATTGTTGCCCTAGGTCAATATTGTTGCCCCAGGTCAATATTGTTGCCCTAGGTCAATATTGTTGCCCCAGGTCAATATTGTTGCCCTAGGTCAATATTGTTGCCCCAGGTCAATATTGTTGCCCTAGGTCAATATTGAATAATTGAATAAGTCGCCTCCCAGAACTGCGAGATTTTTGTTGATGTTGTTGTTTAGGATAAGATTCCATAAGTTGTCTGAGAATGCAGCTATGTTAGTATTGGGAAATCTATAGATGACTTCAATAGTCAAGGAGGATTTAAGGGATTTAATTGAAAATTGAGCAAAAGTATATTCACAGTAGTCATCTCTATCACTAATGACACTGTTGCAGATGAAGGTATCTTGGTAATATATAGCTGTGCCACCACCTTTTTTGTTAGGCCTACAGTTGTGAATGGCTTTATAACCAGCTAAGTTGAAAAGTTGGGTATAGTCTTTACTTAGCCAGGTTTCTGTTAAAATAATGAACGATAACATCAATAAAGATGTTAGTAATAATAAGTATCCTAATATTTATACCCCCTCGGTCACGTGTTCTGCGCATACATTCTTCCCGAAAATATACTTATATTTCAAAAATATAATAAAGAATAATATATATATGTTGGTTTAATAATTGTTAGAAAGTATGTACAGTATATTTAATAAGGTCATTAATACGCAAAGCGTTTCAGCCATAACTTAAAATAATTCAGTGCCAGCGGGAACTTCTCTTGACTTAAGTTACTCTCTTAAAAAGCCGCCAATTTTTTATGTAGTTCAAAGTAAATCAAGGATTGCTTTGGTATGGATTATATAAGAGAGTTTAGTTTAGTTAGTTATATATGAGAGTTTAGTTTAGTTAGTTATATATGAGAGTTTAGTTAGTTTAGTTCATTTATTATGCACCTCATACCCATCTTGTGGGGGGTAGTGGAAAGGGTTACAGAGGCACATAATGGGCTCAGGGACTGAACCCCACAATTCATTTAGCTAAGCAAGTTATAAAAGAGAGACAGCTAATATGATGAGGGCGGACAACCTTCGACTTTTCGAGTCTAAAAACGATTCTCTAGTGACTAGTACTAGTGGTAATGACAACAATCTTGTAAATATACATAGTCATAGTGACTTTATACATAGTCACTCTATGTGTAAAACTACAATTCATATACTATATATATAAGCGTTTAATACACACGTTTGCAAGTCAGTATATTTCTTACAAAGCCCCTGAACACGATTAATTTACAATTATTATAATTATTTCATGTACATTTATTATTGTTCAATATTGGGTTGAGTAGGCCTTAGAAGAAGGCTCCCTGGGCCTTGTTTCGTCCAGCTGATCATTGTAAACATGGCTGTTTCAGCGCTGTTCCCGGCAGCTTCTCGCTCACTCACTGGCTTTCTTCAGGCCTATCGCAGAAATGTATGTAATATGTTAACATCATTAGAGTCCTGTACATTACGCAATAAGTATACTTCACAAAAGTGACTGATATATATATATATAATTTAGTTCTCTTGCAAAACCTGTATGCTAAGTGAACCGGCGTCCGGTTGAAAGTGTATGCTGTACTTTTTTTCTTGAGATATATACAAGAGTTGTTACATTCTTGTACAGCCACTAGTACGCGTAGCGTTTTGGGCAGGTCCCTGGAATACGATCCCCTGCCGCGAAGAATCGTTGAGCTACTTCCATACAATGCTACTTACGTTAGCATTGTATGGAAGATGTTGCATCAGAAACGATCGTGGCATTCATCGCCATCAAATACCCACACCATGCATAACTCGGTAATAGCACACGAGTTTATTGAGATTTACTCCCACCCGATTTACGAAAATCGGGAGGGAGATAAACGGGGAATAATACTCTCTCATCTTTTCAAGACGATCTAAATAGGGTTTTGAAATGGTCAAAAGATTGGCAGATGCGGTTTAATCTAGTTACAGATCAATATCAAATTTACCTATACTGTACTTTCAAAAATATTTGAAAAAATTATTTTCAAGCAGCTCTACTCCTACTTTGTAAAACTCAACTTACTACGTCCTTGCCAGTTTGACTTCTGTTCCCAAAAGAGTACCAATGATGCCATTATTAGTCTGCTTGATATAATCTACACTGCACTTGACAAAAATGAACTCCCAATTAGCCTCTTCACTGACCTGATCTTTCTTAAGCTTCACCACTATAGTATCCAAGGCCTTGCTCTGTACTATATTCATTCCTATCTCAGTGACAGACACCAATATGTAGTTGTCAGTAGCATAACCTCCCCCACTCTACCATTGACAGTAGGGGTGCCACAGTGCAGCATCTTGGGACCTCTCCTATTTCTTATATACATCAAAGATTTGCCAAATGTTTCTAACATTCTTAAACCTATAGTATTTGCAGACGATACTACTGTCATTTATTCTGACCCCCAACACACTAAATAATATTGTCAACAGTGAATAAAAAAGTCCACTCTTGGATGCCAACCAATAAACTTACACTAAACATAGAAAAGACCTAGATTTTATTTGGTAGGAAATCATCAAATCGGATTCAACTTCAGATAGATAATGTTAAAATTACCAATAAAAATGAGGGGAAGTTTCTTGGCCTATATATAGACAAGAGACTGAACTTCAGCACCCACATACAACACATAGCCAAAAAAGTCTTAAAAATGGTTGGTATAATCTCTAAAATCAGATGTTATGTTCCCCACTCTGCTCTCCTCTTATTATACTATGCACTAATCTATCCCTATCTTACATTGGGTATCTGTGCATGGGGTTCAACCATTGCAAATTACGTGAAGCCTATCATCACTCTGCAAAAATCTACTATCAGAACTATTACTAACTCTGTCTTTAGACAACACACAGCCCCTCTGTATAAGTCCCTTAACATGCTAAACATACACTAACTCCACACATTCTCATGTGCAATCTACATATACAAAACCTTGTTCCTAAATGGTAATCTTGATCTGAAACATTTCCTTGATAGTTGTAATAGAACCCATGAGCATCACACCAGAAATAAATTTATCTTTGATATCCCCAGATTCAGACTAAATCTGTGCCTTCAGCTATATCTTGCTCTTGTTAGGTCCCATTTAGATTCAGTTCAGTTTTGGTCACCATACTATAGAATTAAATATAAATTCACTAGAATGCCAAAAAAAAACCCTATAGGATTTGGATTAAGATTTAGTTTTTACACTAAGCATACATGTATTTAGCCTAATTAGGTCTTGTGATACAGTACTGAAATGTTCTTAATTTTATTATATTTTTCAGGGAAAGAAAAGCCTATACTTATCCAGCACAAGACTCTGCTCCATGTACACTACAGACCCCATTGATCCAAATGAAGTCACATTTGACAAAATTCTGATAGCTAATCGAGGAGAGATTGCTTGCCGAGTAATTAAGACTTCCAAGAAAATGGGAATCAAAACCGTGTCTATTCATTCCGATGTTGACTCTAATGCTGTAAGTTTGGTTTCTATTTATTCTCACAATACAATTATTCTGTGGGGGAGCCCCGTCGGCTTCCTGAAGCTATCAAACTAACATGTGCTATATTAGTTTGGTGCCATCAGTCCATGGAGTTCAAGTGAGCCCCTTGTGAAGGGTATAAGTCAGCAGAGAGACATAGAAACAGCAGTGTTAAATGTTGAAAACAATCTTGAACTCTTGCATTTGGAATTCCCGCCAGTACAATAGTCAGTTTTGTACATGCGCAGTGTGTCATAGACACACAGAAGCATACTCGTTTACTATTACATACTGTACTCTGAAACACAAATGAAATATAAAAATTAACACAAATAAAACAAACTGGTATTTTAACTAGGAGAAACATTTACATTAACAACCACAAAAGCTATACTTTATATACCAGTCATTATATTGTGCTTCATATGATATGGCCACCATACAACTGCTGTATTTTTCAGCTTTGGTCTCACAAAGGTCATGAACAGTTTATTTAGTATCTTGCCATCCATGTATTTAAAAGCAATTATGAAATTGGAAAGATTAGCATAGGCCCCCCTTACACAATGTTCTTTGTGGGGTCCTCAGGTGACAGTTTTCTATTTAGAACCACCCCTAGATCTCTCTTATCAGAATTTTTTTAAGCTTTTCCACATACAGTAATTCGTAGGTTATGTATGTGGTCTTTTTTCTCCTATTCCACATTCTATAATGGGTGGCCATATCGCAGCTCGCAAGCTGCATGCGTCTCTTCGACCTTTAATATGTGGCTCATGAAAAATTCTAGAGAATTTGAAGTTCTAGAAATTATGACTCGAATCCAGAGCAAGAAACACACGGCTATATGAAGAGTTCTTATATCTACTGAAGGGAGTTTAGTACAAGTGCAGACGTTGAACTGTGCAGACCTAGCTGGTACACTTTATATATAAATCTTATTTAAAGTGTCTGAAAACTTTGTGAAGGAAAATCTCTTAAAAAAATTGTAAGAAACAAAAATATGAAAATATAAATTTTTACCCTAGGTGAGAAGAAGAGTTTGCATTCATGGTTAAAGGAGGTAAACCTTTGTGCCATATCTGCCAAGTGCCACACAATCATTACAAAGCCAGTAACTTGAAATGCCACTAGAAACTAATCACAAAAACTTTTCATATGATTACCCACCTAAATCAAACTTAAGGAAAAATAAGTTTAATGAGTTAAAATCATCAATAAATAGCCAGCAAACACTGTTGACATTGTTCAGTAAGGAAGCCACAACTCTAACATTCTGAGCTTTCTCACTTGGTGGCTCTTACAGTAAGCAAGTTTGGTCACCCCCTGTTCTGTAATGTGGCATTTATTCACATTAAATTCCATTTATCAAGTGTTGTTCCCATACACTTACTTTATTCAGGTCTTGAAGGGCATGACAATGATCTAAGATTATCTTCCCTAGTATCTTAGCTTCATTAACAAACATGTTCATATAATTCAATATTCTTTCTGGTAGATTGTTTATATATACAGTGAACATTAAACTGTTGAAAGAACTGAACCCTGTGGTAAAGAACTACCACAGGGCTCAGTTAACTTGTGATATTTCTCCAGTCCGAAGGATTGCCTCTTATTACTGCCCTCATTCTTCTATCAGAAAATTTTTCATTCATGTCACGCCGGTTGGCCGAGTGGACAGCACGCTGGACTTGTGATCCTGTGGTCCCGGGTTCGATCCCGGGCGCCGGCGAGAAACAATGGGCAAAGTTTCTTTCACCCTATGCCCCTGTTACCTAGCAGTAAAATAGGTACCTGGGTGTTAGTCAGCTGTCACGGGCTGCTTCCTGGGGTTGGAGGCCTGGTCGAGGACCGGGCCGCGGGGACACTAAAAAAGCCCCGAAATCATCTCAAGATAACCTCAAGATAACCTCAAGAAACCTCCCTGTCACTCCTCCAGTATGTTTCAGTTTCCAGAATGACCTATTATGCTTGTTAATTTTTTTTTGTGTCCAGATAAATGCAGTGAATCCAACCATAAAATCCTGTAAAATCTCTGTGGCTCTTATCATAGAAACTAAGTAGCTCGGACTGATGACTTTTCCCTACCAACTGTATTTTATTCCAATAAGAATATTTTATCTGAAAGATTGGATAGAAAAGTCCATTCATGAAGAGTTGCATTCTTGTTCCACAAGATATTGGTTTATATTTGAGATGTAGCACAATGGTCTGCATCATAAGCTCACAACTGAGGGATCCAGGTTGATCCCCAGACAGGACAGAAATTGTTGGGCAAATTCTTTTTTTGACCTGATGCCTCTGTTCACCTAGCAGTAAAATAGATATCTGGGAGTTAGGCAACTATTGTGGTTGCATCCTGAGGAACGTTATTAGTTGGCTTAGGGGTACTTCAACATGCCAACTTCTCACTTAATTTGTTCCAACCTTCTACCACTCTGTTTGCGAAGTTAATTTTCTTATACAGTATTTCTTCGGCATCTGTGTTTAGTTAGTTTAAATCTATGACCTCTTGTTCTTGAAGTTCCAGGTCTCAGGAAATCTTCCTTATCAATTTTATCTACAGTACAGGTTTCTTATTCCTGACAGTGGGAAATATAATTTCTAGTTTTTAAGTTAGTATAAAGTATGTGTTCATGTTTTGAGTCATGCTGCTGATTTGTGTATTCACAAAGCTGTCTGTTCAGTAGTAATGATAGCATTGTTCATTGAATTTAGAGTTCAACTTCTAATTGATCATTGTGCATTACAGCCACACGTGAAGCTGGCAGATGAAGCAGTGTGTGTGGGCACAGCTCAGGCTCGAGACTCTTATCTACGCATGGATCGTATCCTGGAAGCAGTCAAGCTTACTGGAGCTCAGGTTTGTTTATTTATCTTCACATTGCACACTATGGATATTATTCAAAGTGGTTGGTTAATGTGAATGGTGACCTGATTATCTGGATGACATGTGACTAGCAAATATATTATATTTTTTGTAGTTTTAATTTGATAGTCTGGAAAAATAAAGCTAAATACCCAATGTAATTATTCCTAGGCCAAGTATAGCACATACATGTACTTATTAAGCCTAAGAGTGGATTTGTGTATTAGGCCTAGGAGTGCTAGGAAGGGTTAAATTAAGTTCTCTATTTATAGTCACTACAAAAGTTTCCCATTTGGCCGAATTTAATAATTAAGAGTCAATTTTTTAGGGATTCATCACTTCATATTGGTTCTTTTGACCAAATACAGGTAGTTATTATAAGATCTTGCATTTCAGTGGGATGGGCTGGTTCAGTATTGTTATGTGCAGTATGAAATATATAATTTGTATTGATATTTACTTTTCAGAAAATTTTTCTGTGGAGAGCCCCTCTGGCTCCCTGGAGCTATACCAGGCTGATATGTATGTATTAGACTGTGGCATCAGTCAATTCGATTAGAGTTCTAGCCTTACGAGGACCATGAGCCAGAACCTAGGCCCCTTCAGAGAGGCACGAGGAACAATGGCCTATAGACACCCCCATGTGGTTGGAAACATTCTATGTCTGCCATCTACTGGGTTAGGCACCCAGAAAGGTAGGCATCTTAAAACAGACCCCAACTGGTGAAACATTGCTACCGAAAACCGAACTGCTGAGCAGAACTTCCCTTCCTAAAAACAAGCAAAGAAGCATGACGTCACACCTGCCGCCGTGCCGCCTGTCTGTGCAGCTTTCCCCTTCCTGGGAGGGGGCAGTGGGAGCCCCAGACCCCCCGCAGTGGCTATCCAACCCCAGTTCTGAGGCTAATGTGTTGAGTGGCAGTCATTTGACTCTGGCTCCTGTTTCTGAGCAGTGCTGTGCCTTGTGGTGGTGTTCTGCTGTGTTGTGGTGTGTGCGCGAGCCAGGAGTAATTCAAGAAGTACTGGGGCTGCATGTGCCTAGGGCCTTCTTCCCTAGGTGCCCTGTAAGTACTGCCCTTGCGGCTTGGGGTTAACTTCCACAAGTCATTCGGGAACTACATCCGTAGGGATCTTTTACTGCACGGTGATTGCCTGCCCTTGGGGTCAGCTGGGGTTTGTTTTGATGCTTAGCTTCCGAGCTGGAGTGCTAGGTAGCCGGCGCTGGGGGGTTTGGGGCTCCCCCCTTTCCCTCTTGGGGAGGGGAGGGCTGTGCAGACGAGTGGTGTGATTACAAGGTGACGTTTTCTTGTTTGCTTGTTTCCTTGGGATTGGAGGGAGTTCTGCCTCTTCTGTTCTGTTTCCAGTTGCAATTTTCTTACCATGTGGGGTCTGTTTTGTTATGCTTACCTTTCTGGGTGCTTAACCCCAGTCGATGGCAGATAAAGAAAACCCCCAACCACAGGGGAGGGGGGTTCCAGGGCCATTGCTCCCTGTGTCTCTTTGAAGGGCCAGGTTCTGTCTCGTGGACCCCGGTAGGCTGAACTCCATAGAATGCCCGAGTCTAATGATTCGAATATTAGCCCGATAGCTCCAGGGAGCCTCTGGGGCTCACCCAGAAAATGGTGTTTCATTACATTCAATGCTGGTTTTATCTATTCTTGCTAAATATTATATTTAACCTATAATGTACAGGTATTCTGATTATCATACACATTTCTCTTGTCTCTGTAGGCAGTCCATCCAGGATATGGCTTTCTTAGTGAAAATGCAGAGTTTGTTCAAAAGTTAGAGGATTTAGGCGTTCTCTTCATCGGTCCAAATGCCAATGCTATTACAGGGATGGGTGACAAACTAGAATCAAAGAGACTTGCAATGGAAGCAGGTGTCAATACTATTCCAGGTATTGTATTTGTCATAAGGTTAAACCAGCAGTATTAGTAAATTAGTTTTAATATTAAATATATTTAAGTACCCTGTATTGTCAGACTTCTAGATGCGTACAGTATTAGAGTTGTGGATATAAAACGAGCTATGACGTAAGGGTAATTCATGAACTGTAGAATACTATGTGAAAGGAAGTAGAAAGATATGTTTTGTTTGAAAGTCTGAATGATGTTTGCTGGGTCTACCACAGTCTCTCTGGTCCCAGTGTTTTTCTTGGGTTTTCTTTTGCCTTGGTGGCTGTTCCTTGCACTTATGTACATGTAGGCCTGGAGTTAGTACACTTGGTGGTGCTTGAATTCAGGGGTACCATATCTAATTACCTAAGTGAACTTACAGGATGAGAGTTATGCTCGTGGTGTCCCGTCTTCCCAGCACTCTTTGTCATATCACGCTTTGTAACTTCTTACGGTCTTGGCCTCCACCACCTTCTCACTTAATTTGTTCCAACCTTCTACCACTCTGTTTGCGAAAGTTAATTTTCTTATATTTCTTCGGCATCTGTGTTTAGTTAGTTTAAATCTTTGACCTCTTGTTCTTGAAGTTCCAGGTCTCAGGAAATCTTCCCTATCAATTTTATCAATTCCTGTTACTATTTTGTATCTTGTACGTAGTGATCATATTACCTCTTTTCCTTCTGTCTTCTAGTTTTGGCATATTTAATGCCTCTAACCTCTCCTCGTAGTTCTTGTCCTTTAGTTCTGGGAGCCACTTAGTGGCATGTCTTTGCACCTTTTCCAGTTTGTTGATGTGCTTCTATAGATAGGTTACTACCATACAACCGCTGCATATTCCGGTTCGGGTTCCTGGTGAACTGGAGGAAGTCCCATCTGGGTCCCTCTCAGGTTTGGTCTTGGCTGGGACTTGTGTGGGACTCTCGGACTGCCTCCTTGTCTCTCCCTCTGGAGGCTCTGCTGCGGTTGCAGTCCCAAACCTTTGCCTGTTTTTGGAGGGCTCCCGGGTCACAAGGCGGTTGCTCGAGGGGTTTGTGTCGGAGTCTGAACTTTGCAATGTTGGTCTACCCATCGGGTCGCCTTTGGCTTTGGCGGCTGTTCTAGTTCCTATAGGGACGTCCCTTCCGTCTCTCTCACGATCGCTGGTTTTGGCCTCTGGGTGCCTTACGTCAGCTGCTGCATTGCCAGCTTCCTCTTCAGGTTTTTCTGGGTTCGGTGCTTTGGCACCTACCCGAGCCCTTGCTCGATGTGTTCTCGGATGTGTTGTCTCTTGGCTGGGGCTTTGCGACCAGTGGCCGGCCAGGGGCGGTGGGGTCCGTCCTTCCATCGTGCCCATATCACAGTGCGAGAGTTCGCAGCGGTGAGGATGTCGATTCGGGAGGTTTGGGTCGCTCACGGATCGACGATCCGGCTCCATTCGAACTGCTCCCTGGTGGTTCATTGCCTGAACCGTTGGGATTCGATGTGGACCTTGGCTCTTTGGGGCTGGTCGTTTCGGGTGACTCGTCTGCTGAGTTCTTGAGATTTGGCTCTCCTGGTTGTTCACATTCAGGGGGTGTCCAACGTTCTGGCAGATGGCCTGTATCGGTTCATTCCCATGACACTTGTCATGCCCTTTAAGAAGACCTAGCCAAAATAAATATATGGAGCACCACTTGGCATCAGGGATCTCTTGGTCCCTGATGCCAAGTGGGACCATGGGGACCAAGTGGGATCCACTGATGCCAAGTGGGACCATGGGGACCAAGTGGGATCCACTGATGCCAAGTGGGACCATGGGGACCAAGTGGGATCCACTGATGCCAAGTGGGACCATGGGGACCAAGTGGGATCCACTGATGCCAAGTGGGACCATGGGGACCAAGTGGGATCCACTGATGCCAAGTGGGACCAGTATATGTGAATAAATGCAATGTTATGGAGTGTGGAATATGAGAAAATAAACCACACACAATCTACAAATTATGTGGAAAAAAGCTTTAAAAAAATCTGATTAAGAAAGAGAGCTAGGGTGGTTCAAGGTAGAAAATTATCACCCGAGGACTACATAAAGAACAGTGTGCGAGGAGCCTATGCTACAATTTCCAATTTCAGAATGGGTTTTAAATTCATGGTGAAATACTAAAGAAATTGTTCATGACCTTTGTGAACAATTTCACAAAGATAAGAAGCACATCAACAAACTGGGACAGGTGGAAAGACATGCCACTAAGTGGCTTCCAGAACTAAAAGGCAAGGGCTATGAAGAGAGGTTAGAGACTTTAATTAATTTAATTATTAGACTTTAAGAATTAGAGGTGACATGATAAGAGATGTACAAGTGGATGAATGGACATAACAAAGGGGATATTAATAGGGTATTAAAAGTATCAGCACAAAATAGAACATGAAATAATGGTTATAAATTGGATAAGTTTAGATTTAGGAAAGACCTGGGTAATTACTGGTTCGGTAACAGGTATGTTGAATTGTAGAACCAATTACTGCATAACATACTAGAAGTAGGATCCCTTGATTGTTTCAAGCGTAGGTTAGAGATATATGTGAATGAGATTGGGTGGATATAAATAGGAGCGGCCTCGTATGGGTCAATAGGCCCTCTGCAGTTACCTTCATTCTTATGTTCTTAAATTCTGATCCTGGTCCTTGGTAGGTGCTCATGGGTCCTCTGAGGCCTTGTGGGGAGTGACTGAGTGTGGCTCTTCCAGAAAATGCTTTGAAGAATTTTTAGTTCAGAATAGGTTATATTATATTATGCTAATAAACATAACAATTATAAAAAAAATTGTGGGAAATTTGTCAATTAACCTAAATTTTTTAATGTATTTATATTTTCATTTTTATATTATAAAATTCTTGGTCAAATGCATGCAATTTGCCCCACAAGATTTTTAATACAACAATATGGTCCATTTTGGGACAGGGTTTCAAGAAAGCATTTTTGTATAAAACTGAATCACTTTTATTCCTATTTATGTAGTTACTGTGTGCTAATGTATTATTTTATTTTTGTTCTTAAGGATATGATGGGATAGTTAAGGATGCCGAAGATTGTGTTAGAATTAGCCGGGACGTTGGATATCCGGTTATGATTAAGGCCTCGGCTGGAGGGGGAGGCAAAGGGATGAGAATCGCCTGGAATGATGAAGAGGCTAGAGAAGGCTTCAAACTCTCAACACAGGAGGCTGCATCAAGCTTTGGAGACGATAGAATTCTTGTTGAAAAATTTGTAGACAACCCCAGACATATTGAAATTCAAGTAAGATTGTATTATCATTATTTGTCCTTGCTCAAGAAAGTAATAGTGTATGGAATTGGAAATGTCAGATTTGAAATTATAATATAAAAGTTCAGTATATTTTGTTGTTCTCCAGGTAGGTTATGTAAGACTGGCAAATATTTGTTGTAAATATAGCTGGATGGATGGATGGGTGAGTTGCATTGTTGGCATGAGTAGGAGGGGATGCGAATGGTATTTTGATTGAGTTTTTTAGAAATGTGCTCCTTCAGTGGCTCCTTGGTGCTTGCTACCTGGAAAGTTCCACTCAGTTTAAGCACTGCACTGCGCACCTGGTTTCGGCAAAAACTTCATAGTGCTGTTGTCAAGGATATATTTTTGTTGTTTTTATAAATGTTCAGGTAAAGTTAATGTCAAAATGTTTACAAACTCAACCATTTTCATTTCAAAACATACAGAGTGATAAAAACAAAAAATATAGCTTAATTAAAAAAAGCACAACTCTCATTTGTACAGTGGTTAATCCATAGCAGGCCCTTGTGAGGTGTTGTAAACCTATTGGGGACCAGAAGCCAAAACTTAGCACAAACCAGAGGCACAAGGAGCAGGGAATATTAGATAACTCTAACCAAGAAAATTCTACCAGAAAGTGTGTTGAGCCAAAACAGATAATCCACTAAGTAAACAAAGCCTTGAAAATGAGTTGAGACCCCGAAACAAAGTAGCCACCTAGTCGTGAAGCAGGTCACTCATTAATTCCACCTGCATACCACTAAGGCACTTTGGCCTTTCCTCCTAAATCCTCTAGCCTTGATTATCAGTCATTTTACCTGGTGCAACAGATCATGTCACTATTACACTCTTCATTCCCACCACAACGCTCATTGAGTTCTGGTTTTTCAAAGTGTTGGCCATCCTGGACATATTTTTTGTCTGGCAGGGAACATTTGCTTATATATTTGTTCCCTATTTTGGTATTTGCTTCATGATGCATGTATATTTCTGTTGGGGAACCTCTTCGGCTCCCTGGAGCTATCGGACTGATATACACTATATTAGTCTGGGGCATCAGTCAATTGGAGTTCAGCCTACCAGAGACCACGAGTCAGAACCTGGCCCCTCAGAGAGGCAAAGGGAGCAATGGCCTATGGAATCCTCCCATGTATTTGGGGACAGTCCATGTCTGCCATCAACCAGGGTTAGGCACCCAGAAAGGTAGGCATAACAAAACAGACCCCACATGGTAAGAAAATTGCAACCGAAGACCGAACAGAGAGGCAGAACTCCCCCAAATCTAAAGAAACAAGCAAACGTCATACATGGCCGCTGTGACATTTGTCCGTGCAGCCCTCCCCCAACCGTGCCGGTTACTCACACCTCCAGTTCATAGGCTGATGCACTCTGGGGTGGTCGTTGATTCTGGTCTCGGTTTCTTGGCAGTATATGTGCCTTTATGGTGTATCCTGCTATCTGTTGTGCGGTGGCCAGGAGAAATTAGTGTACTGGGGCTGTATGCGCTTAGGGCTGCCTTCCCTAAGTGCCCTTAGAATACTACCCTTGGGTTCTAAGATTCAATTCCCTGGAGCTTTTGGGCTTCACTTCCGTAGAGGTTCTTACTGCTTGGCAGTTGCCCCGCCTTTGGGGCCAACTGGGGTTTAGTGGCCTTTGTTTGGCCTTGGGTAGGAAGTGTTGTTGTTGCTGATTTGGGAGGGGGGGGGGGCAAGGTGCTGTGTAGCACACCTACCAACATGGCAGCTGTGTTCCCTGTTCCTCCTGTAGTGGTTGTGATTTTGCAGAGTTTTTGTTTACATTTTGTTTTTGCTTGGAGGAGGTCTGCCTAGTTTGACTATTAGTCCACTTAAGGTATTTTGGTGACCCTCCTTTAGGTCCCCCATGCTTGTACACCTCTCAGGAGGTTGAGTTAAAGCCCTATTCCCTCTTGTTGACATTCTCATTTGGGCTCAACCGGCTTTGCAGCACCACTGCCTGGGCTTCCCGTAGGCTGAACCCCCTACGGGCCCTGGAAAACCCCATTGGGGCTTAGCAAATCCATGGGTGTGTCTTCCCAGTCCCATCTCACCTTGTGCGAGTTTGAAGGTTGTTCGTTGTTTCAGGGCGACGGTCACCTGTTTTGCCTCTGTCATGCTGCCTGTTGGGTCAGTGACACCAACGACCCGGCGTCTTGCGAGACGTGTTCACAGCTCGTGGTCGAGTTGATTGATGCAGTGCGGCTGCTTCCTGGGTAAGTCCCTCTTTTCACTTATCTCTGGTTATGTAGCTCCAGGGAGCCAAAGGGGTTCCCCACAGAAAACCAGCATTGAATGTAAGGAAACTCCATTTTCTGGGTGAGCTTCGAAGTCTCCTGGCAACCCTCCCTCCCTCCCTCCAGTCGGCGGTTTTTCTCATTGTCTTGATGTTTAGCACCTGAACTGGAGGCTCCCCCTTCCCCTCTTTTGGTGAGGAGAGGTATGCATGGATGAGCGGTGTGACTTCAAGATGTGACATTTGCTTGTATCTTTGGGATTGAAGGAAGTTCTGCCTCTCTGTTTGGTAGCAAAATTTTATCATGTGCAGTTTGTTCATGTGCAGCTACACCTACCTTTCTGGATGCCAGACCCTGGTCGATGACAGACATGGAGGGCTTCCAAAAACATGGTGTTTCCATAGGCCATTGCTCCTCTCTGAGGGGGCCCAGGTTCTGACTTGTGGTACCTGGTAGGCAAGAACTCCAGTCGACTGATGCCACGGTCTAACACATACATATCAGCCCGGTAAGCTCCGGGGAGCCTCTGGGGTGCCTCAGGCTCATCCAGAAAATGGCGTTTCATTCAACGCTGGTTTTTGCACTCGGGCAGGAATGACCATTTTTCTATAGCTTCTGTCCAAGGGTTAAGTGTTACGTTGCACAGAAACTGTAGCGTCAGTATGTTTCTTTTTACAATGCTCCTTTCCTTCACCTTTATATCTATTACTGTAAAGTATATATTTTGTATCATATTTTCTTGCTAAAGCTTGCTCACCTGTCATGAACTTACTACATTGCCTTGATATTTCTTCCCAGGTTTTAGGTGACAAGCACGGAAATGCCATTTACTTAAATGAACGAGAGTGCTCAATTCAGCGGCGCAACCAAAAGGTGATTGAAGAGGCACCAAGGTGAGAGCCTCTTGCTTTGCTTTGCTCTACAGTTTTTTTCAAAATTAAGCAGAGCTGAGTAATATATATTGGTTAATTGGTATTTATTACAGTTTTTCTGGGGAGCCCCTTGTTGCTCTCTATAGCTACAATGCTGATATGGTGCCAAACTACTAAGTGCCTGCCATCAGTTACGAAGTTCTTTATCTAAGTGCCGTCAGTTGTTCTCCTTACATTCAACACTGAGTTTCTATGCCATGAAATGGCTAATGACCATGCAGTATTAAGCAATTGAGCTAGATATGTAGATATGTGGTAGGCTGTGATTTTGGGTGACCTGCACTCTCATCTGGTGGCTGCTGGGTAAATTAGGGCTAGGGCTGTTTATCTCTAGTAACCTGTCATGGGTTTGTTTTTCTCATTTAATTTTCTTTTAAACAGTTGTTTGTTTTGTTTTGTCTGCTTTTCTGGTTAGTTTCCTCGAGTTTGGGTTGATCTCTGATGACCAGACTTCTCTTGCTCTTGCTTGCTTAAATGATAGTATGGATTATGAGAACTTTCAAATCCACGTATCCCATCACAATGGTTGTACTCTTCAAGTCACTTGTGTTGACCCGTCTCGAGTACTGCTCAGTACTCACTTTCCCCTTCAGAGCAGGAGAGATTGCTGAAATAGAGGGAATACAGAGAACATATACAGCACGCATAGATGCGATAAAGAACCTAAATTATTGGGATCATCTCAAAGCTCTCCAAATGTACTTGCCAGAAAGGAGACGAGAGATGCCAAATAATATACATATGGAAAATACTGGAAGGCCAGGTCCCTAATCTACACAGTAAAATAACAACGTACTGGAGTGAACGATATGGAAGAAAATGCAGAATAGAACCAGTGAAGAGCAGAGGTGCCATAGGCACAATCAGAGAACACTGTATAAACATCAAAAGTCCGTGGCTGTTCAACGTCCTCTCAGCGACTACAAGAAATATTGCCGGAACAACCGTTTTCTCTTCAAGAGAAAACTAGACTGTTTTCAAAAAGAAGTTCCGGACCAACTGGGCTGTGGTGGGTATGTGGGCCTGCGGGCCGCTCCAAGCAACAGCCTGGTGGACCAAACTCTCACAAGTCAAGCCTGGCCTCGGGCTGGGCTTGGATAGTAAAAGAACTCCCAGAACCCCATCAACCAGGTTGCTTCACGAGAGAACCACAATTTGGTTCTAACTCCCAGTAGGGTAGCATGGGTCTCAGCAGTCTAGTATGACACCATAGGCTCAGTGGTACCAGTGTACCACTGAGCCTATGGGAGTGTATAAGCCTGTCATCATTTTCACTAAATATATGGGTTAGGGTTTTTGTCCCATTATTATTATCTGCATGGTTGGGAGAGTATACTTTAATTGAGCATAAGGCCTGCACAAAAGCCAACACGCTAAGTGTCAAGTTTTGTACTGAAAAGATCTTTTATGTAAAGAATAATTTAGCTCCTATTGTTTTAATCCTTCAGCGTGTTCTTGGATGAAGGTACGCGGAAAGCCATGGGTGAGCAAGCAGTAGCTCTTGCCAAACAAATTGGATATTCTTCAGCTGGCACTGTAGAGTTCCTTGTAGACTCTAAGAAGAACTTTTATTTCTTAGAAATGAACACTCGACTTCAGGTGAGTGTTATTCTTTTTCTATGATTTCTGGATTATGAATTCGTGGTTTCTTATACAGGCATACCTCAGAATAAGAGTTTAATCCGTTCCTGGAGACGCCTCGCCTTCCGAAAACTCGCATTCCGAAGTTAATTTCCCCATAAGAAATAAAGGGAAATGAATTAATCCGTTCTTGACTACCCCAAAAACCCCACATCAAACTAAATTTTTATACCTAATTTACCTAATTCATCTAAATAAACCTACAAAACTGTGTTCCAGTTATTACTTACCTTGCTGTCGAGTGCTGTAGGCGTATGGAAGATGGTGAGGAGGGGGGAGGAGGAGAGGAGTTACTGTTTGGAAGGGGAGTCCCCTTCCATAATCACATCACATAACCCCATGCCTTGTAACACTATGGATACCACTTCTCTTTCTAAATTTTTCAAACCAGCCCCTGCTTGCCTTAAACTCTTTCTTATCTGCATCACTCGTTGCAGGGGTATTCTTTAGAAGGTCTTCGTGCAACACCCTGGCTTTCTCACAAATAATGGCCTCCGAAACACTATCACCCCTCAACTCCTTGTCGTGTATCCAAATTAATAACAACTTTTCCACTTCTTCAAGTATTTGTGGTCTTTGTGCCGTTAATGTTCTTACTCCTTTTGCCACTTTAGCACCCATAATCTTATTTTTCTTCTTAAGTATAGTGCATATTGTTGATGTGGCTTTGTTGTACTGCCTACAAAGTTCAACAACACGTGTACCGTTCTCATGCTTCCGAATGATCTCTTGTTTCTCCTCTATTGTCATCCTCACATGAGCTTTCTGGCCTTTATCCTTACCACTGGCTTTCTTGGGACCCATGGTGAGATATATAATAACAAATTGTATAGACAAATCACCAAAAATCCAACAAAACACTGAAAATCCGCGAGAAGAATTGATGTGGGGGTAGTCACTGAGCGCGAGACAATAATAAACTGAGGGGCGGAGGGGCGACGAACGCGCTAGGTCGGCTGTACGCGTATCAACAAACTCGCGTCCAAACTCGCCTCCCGAAGTAACCCTCGCCTTCTGAGACAAATTTTTGGAGTAAATACACCTCGCCTTCCGAAAACCTCGCATACAGGGACAATCGCATTCCGAGGTACCACTGTACTGTACACGTACGCATAATTTTTTTACTGCATTTATTTTTGTTGTTGTATGTGTGAAATTTGGTATTGTATGGAGGTCATATTAGACATTCAGGTTCAAGCACATTGTTACATATTTATTTGATGTAAGAGCAGAGTGCTGACAGTTATGTAGACACAGCAAGTGGAGACTAGACTTTAATAAAGAAGACTTTGCCTGTAAGGGCTTTATCATAAACAATTTTGGCTTGTACAGGCAAAATGTCATTGTAAAGTTGACTCTTCAATTGGTTTCTGAGAGGGCTCATTGTTGGAAGCTACATATACATACATGCATGCATGATAAATGCATGCATGCATGCATACATACATACATACATACATACATACATACATACATACATACATACATACATACATACATACATACATACATACATACATACATACAGCATTAAGCAAGAAAGAGAAGGATGGGCAGACTGCATTTTCTTTTTGACACAGTACCCCATAAGAGATCGTTGCATAAGCTGGAGAAACAAGTTGGAGTAAGTGCTAGGGTGCTCCAATGGATAAGGGAGTACTTAACAGGAAGCAGAGAGTTACTGTGAGGGGGTGAGACCTCAGACTGGCAGGTTGTCACCATCGGAGTCCCACAGGGTTCTGTACGCTACAGGTACAATTTTTTATACATTTTTAAAACCATTTCAGTATATAAAGTGACCTATCAAAGGTCATATTGAGCACGAAGCCTTGTGGTCGAGGTAATCATTTGTCAGGCAAAAGACTCACAGAAAAAGACTGACTATCACTTCAAGACAATCTAAATAGGGGTTTTGAAATGGTCAAAAGATTGGCAGATACAGTTTAATGCTGACAAATATAAGGTTTCGAGGCTAGGTAATGATGATAGAGTTACAAAAGATTACTTTCTTTTGTGATCTGTATCAAAGCAGATTCACCTATAACAGAAATCTGTGATACAGATCACAAAAGAAAGTAATTTGAACATTAGCAGTGGTTTATATAACTTAGATCCATTTTTAATCAATTAAAGGGCGATTTAAGTAGGATCATTGGAACACATTTGTCTCACTAATTCATTGTAAATATTTATAAATATTGCTGTTGTTTTATGCTATAATTATCCATGTGTTGGGCCTGTGTGTGGTTGCTGCATCGGATGGGCCAATAGGCCCTCTGCAGTGTCCACGTATTGTACCTCACCTCACTCCGCCATTCTCTCCTGCCTATTTATGTCCAGAACTTGACCTGTAAAACCACTCCTTCTGAAGATGTATTAATATACGAAAGTACTTAAGGAAATTCCTGTTTCAATTTTCCTCCGTGGTCTGACACTGTCATATATGTCTGTCTGTCTGTCTGTCTGTCTGTCTGTCAGAAAAACTCTTTCCCCCGTGAAGGTTTGAAATATACACATGGTAATCACTCATTTGCTGTTGTTAAAAGTGTCTCCTGTATGGCTGCCCTAAACATTCAGACAGTGGATGGTGATGTTATCATAAATGGTCCTCATTTTTTTTTATTAAGGCCTTAGAAGGAAAGTGAGGGACTCAGGATTCTTTTTCATGATGGTGGATGGTTACTTAAGGCCCTTAGGAAGCATACATGAGAGCTGTCTGTACCAGACTATTTTAAATATTTTAAATCTCTGAATCATATATTTATGATATGCACCCTCCAGGCACAAATTAGACCAAATTATATGTATATGATTTGTGCCCTCCAAGGGTTAAATTCATCTTAAATACTTTATTTTCAATCAAGCATTTTTGCCTCGTTAAAATAGTGAGTGAGAATTGATTAGGGGAGAAATCCTGTTTTTATTTAATAATAATATTCTTTCAGGTGGAACACCCCATTACTGAATGCATAACTGGTGTGGATCTTGTTCATCAGATGATACGAATAGCTAAAGGTACACTGACTAAATACGGTCTCTCATCATCCATCCTTCCTTTCTTCCTCTTCCATCCTCCCTCTACTCCTCATCTACCCCTCCCTCTATTCCTTTTCCATCCCTCCCACTACTCCACTTTCACACCTCAAATTACTAGTCTTTCTCCCCTCCCTCTACCCCCCCTCTCTACCCCTTCCTCCTCTACCCCTCATCCACCTTCCGTCTCTCATCCACTCTTCAACCCTCCTTCTCTCATCCACTCTTCAACCCTCCTTCTCTCATCCCCTCTTAAATCCTCCTTCTCTCATCCCCTCTTAAACCCTCATTGTACCTTTCTTCCACCCTTCCTCTTAACCGAACTTCAACCTTCCCGCTTCCACCCTCCGTCTACTCTTCTTCCACTCCATCCGTCTAATCCACTGATCACAGACATCACCAGGTGTATAGCATCTCGTAGGAAAATAGAATAAAGCGATTAACATTAGAACGTTGTGTTAAATAGAAAATAAACACCACACTGGTCCACGTGGGAGCTAGTGCCATGAGGCACATGTCTACATATGTTTACATATGTATAGTTAATATATTTGGACCATAGTGAACAGTGAAGTGCAATACTACACACATAAAAGTTGAAATTGTAGGAAAGTTGCTATGTGGAAAATTGGAAATGTATAATAGTGTGTCAGAATGAGGCAACACTAGAATGTGTGTAATGTCTGTTCAATACTGTGACCATGAAGTGAATGCATACAAAATGAGGTCACTGGGAATAACAGGTAAAAGGATGATGGATACTCAATTTCCTGTCAAACAGAACACAAAGAGTAATAGTCAACCAAATAAAATCGAGTCTTAAGCACAGTTAAAAGCTCTGTACCTCAGGGTACAGTCCTTGCACCACTGCTTTTCCTTATTCTCATATCAGATAGACAGAAATATAAGTCACAGCTTCATATCATCCTTTGCAACTGACACAAAAATCAGCATGAAAATAACCTCTGCTAAATACATTGAAAAACTACAAGCAGATGTTTATAAAGATTTTGACTGGGCAGTAATAAATAACATGATGTTGAACAGTGCTAAATTCCAGGTTCCTAGGTATGGTAAAACTGAAGACCTTAAACAAAATACTGGGTACAGAACAAAATCAAATCTGACTATGGTCGGAAAGCAACATGTTAAGGATCTGTGAATAATGATGTCTGACGACCTAACGCTTAGGGAGTATAACCAAGCAAATACAGCGCCAGCTGTATTACCTCCTCCTCCACCCACTTCCACCTTCCTCCTCACCACCCCTCACACCCTTCCACCCTCCCTTTTCCTGTATACTTTGCACCTTTTTTCTTGTTAGAGAACCCTATAAGTCGATTTCATAATTTACTTTTCTATTTTGTTGGCAGTTGATTGAATCAGAGTTAATTTCAACTTTCACTTTCTCCAAAAGTCTTAGTGTCAGTAAACTGGAAATTGTCTCCTGCAGAATTAATTTATATATATCATATATTTTGAGTAAATACACATTTAATGGTATTATGACTTTCAGGACATCCTCTGCGAATCTCACAAAAAGATATCCTGATACGTGGCTGGGCTATCGAGAGTCGAGTGTATGCTGAGGATCCTTTTAAAAGCTTCGGCTTGCCTTCTATTGGTCGTCTCTCAAAATACCAAGAGCCTCTTCATTTGCCGAAAGTAAGCATCTTGAAGGTTTTACAATTTTTTTTTATAAACAGTAGTTCAGTATTAGTAAAACATTATAGAACTTGTGGTGGGTTCATTTAACCACTATGCTGCTCGCCTTCCAAATACGGCACCCCCCTCCCCTTGTGCACACGAAATAAATTTTTGATGTTTTTCGGTGTTGTTTTTCGCGTTTTTTGACATCAAGCCTAAGAACTGCAGATTGGGTCGCCGGCACAAGGGTCTGGGGCTCCCCCTTTCCCCTCCTGGGGAAGGGGGGGTCGCTCAGACAGCGGCGCGGCAACATAATGATATCATGCCAGTTTGCTTATTTTCGTTTGGGGAGTTCTGTCCACTCGTTCGGCTTTCGGTAGCACAAGTTTCGCCAGAATAGGGTTTTCTGGGTGCCTGTACCGGTCCGGTTGATGGCAGATATAGAATGCTCCCAACCACAGGGGGGGGGGGGGGGTTCTATAGGCCATTGCTCCTCGTGCCTCTCTGAGGGAGGGGCCCAGGTTCTGGCTCGTGATCCCCGGTAGGCAAGACCTCCAAGCACATTGATGCTAGAAAGTTATACATATCCATTCAGCCTGGAGAGATCCGGGGAGCCTCCGGGACTCACCCAGAAACTGGTGTTTCATTATATTCAATGCTGGTTTTTATTCTGGTGTAATTTACATAAAAGACTAAAGCCTTGAAACTATCCATATGTTTTTCCCACTTATCTTGAATAACTTTATACAATGTTCTGACATGCATGGATGTGCCATTGTGTTCACAATGTTAATGTTCGTTAACTTTTTTTCAGGTGCGATGTGATAGTGGCGTTGAAGAAGGAAGTGAAATTAGTATATACTATGATCCTATGATTTGCAAACTGGTATGTTATGGGAATAATAGAGAAGAAGCAATTGAAAACAGCATAAATGCTTTAGATGCTTATGTTATTAGAGGTATGGGTTAATTTGTTTTTACACCTTTACTCTTTTTAATTACCTAAGAGATTTATTGATTGATAATGATAATTTAACAAAAATTACTGTCTCCACTCGATTATCCGGACTATATGGGAAGGATCTCCAGCCGTGTAATCACGTTTTCCGGATAAGAGTACTTTTTCACCTCTGAGTCCAAAAGTGACCATTTCCAACTATTTTTATACTACAAACAACATAATTTGAATTGCCTTGCCACATATAGTTATTAAATATTCAACTAGAAACATCACCTTTCCTTGTTGTTGTTGTTGTTTGTCTTCTTGATTGATGCCACACATCTTGAAGTTAAGAATTCTTGACAATTTACATAACCTATATTAACACAACACTAAAATTAACACTTAAAATTACTGTACAGTTCATTAAGCAAAGTTAGTTTTGACTGCCAGCTGCTGAAGCCTCACTGGTTGAAGGCACCTGGGTTGCCTGTGAGGCCTCACTGGTTGAAAGCGCTTGGCTTGCCTGTGACTCCTCACTGGTTGAAGGTGCTTGGCTTGCCTGTGACTCCTCACTGGTTGAAGGTGCTTGGCTTGCCTGTGATGCCTCACTGGTTGAAGGTGCTTGGCTTGGTTTTCTTACCATACAAGAATCAAGTTTAACTTGTCTTCTGTGTTCATTGGTCTGTTGTATGATCAATGGTTTGCCTCAGGTACATATTGTAAGTAATTTTTTCTAAGTTTGTGATAACAGACAGTGATAAAATATTAAAAGCAAGCAGAGTTATTATTAGTAACATAATTTACCGTAATAATTTGGCTTGTTTTCAATATTTTATTATTATTAGCAACGATTTTTGTGCCTAGCGAATTTTCCAAGTATACTCGTCCGGCTCCCTAGCCTACGGCTTTCTGTCTCGCATCCGTAATATGGCCGCATTATATGCAGGGCACTTTTTTTATATTTAAAAATAAAAAATCACATCTTATACTCCGGCAAATACGGTAATTAAGGAAGTGACCGAGCAACAACAGGAATCGGTAAGATCTCAACTTTAATCTTTCAGCAAAGAGCCAACACAGAGTGTATTACAGAACAACCAAAATAATCCAACAAACCACAAACGTGGAACTTGCCAATATTATGCATGGGATGAATGTAAATATGGGCAATAAGAACAAATGGAACATGCAAATATAATCACCCAAGAAATTGCAGAAAAGTAATTTTCAACTTTCATTTGCCTGTCAGCCATTTGCAATGAGTGAATGACACAAAACCATAGCACTGCGATGGTGTACCACAACTGGGTGCGCTGCCCTGGTGGCCTGATGTGGCAACACAAAACATCACATCTAGGAATGCAAGTTTCACATCCTGTATAGCAATTCTCTTGCCCAAAATATAAGCAGCTGCACCGCTGATCTGATCTAATTATTTTTTGGTTGTGGACTATATTTCAGGAATGTAATGAACTGAAATATAGCTGGAAATTGTGTCCAACTTTCATGTATAAATAATAATTTCTTTCCCCAGGTGTAACACATAACATCCCTCTTCTGCGAGATATATTGACAGAAGATCATTTTATATCAGGAGATATTTCAACGAACTATTTGCCCCAAGTCTATCCTGAAGGTTTTAAGGGAAGGCAGCTAACTCCGAGGGAGCAGGTAGGTTGTAGCTTTGTGATATGTAAATACTCAGGGTTGTTACAAATGCTTATTTCCTTGTGGATGGTACGACATTTTGAAAACTTGGTTGCTCTCTGGCAAAAGAATTTTTGAAATGTCATAAAAACATGCATGTTTTCTAGAATTTCATCTAGAATTTCCAGATATTGTAATACAGTATATTAAGGAACACATTCCCTTTCCCTTTGTCCTTCAATCCCCTTTTCTCTAATGAATTTGTTGCCTTGTTTTTATGTACCTTTTCACTAGCTTTCCAGTCCCTAACACTTTGTAGAAACAAAATTTATTCTTCATTTCTATTACCATTTAGACATTTTGCCTCATTGAGGTTCATTTTCAGCTTTTCTCTGTCTTCCTTTGAGAGGTCTTGTCTTATTGACCAAAGTTTGCCATCTTCATCACTGCAATTTCCTGGCATTTCTAAGCACTTTCGTCTGGGTGTTCACTTCTAGGTGTTAAACTTCTCGGTGTTACAGCAGTCATGCATTGCCTTCAGTGTCATTAATCACTGATTGCCAAATTAAGCATTGAGGTTACTGTTGCTGATGGTATAAAGAATAATATAGTAAATAAGAAAACATGAAGCTCCATGACTGAAATGAGGAAGTAGAGGAGAGTGCTTGCATTTTTAAGAATATTTCATATTGTTTGTATTATGAGAGATGAAATAAATGTTTAAGAATACAACCTTACAACTATAGTCGAGCATGGCCCCAGGCCGGGCTTGGATAGTAGAACTCCTGAACCCCTCTCCAGGTATGCTCCAGGTATTCCTGGTACAGTATAGAAGACTAGGGATACTTCCCTTGACTGTCTGCAGCAGCCACATACTGTATATATTTTATATATACAGTATGCACTGTAGTTAAAATGAATCTTTCTGTTTTAAACGTTTTAAACTTTTATGTTTGTAAATTTTTCTGTAATATGTGTGTGCAAATATTTTAGAGTCAAATGCTATCATCTTCATTTAAATATTTAAAATATTTAAAAAACTTTATTTTCCAGATTGATCTGACTGCACTGCTGGCATCAATACATCTGAAGAACATGCTAAGATCCTGCAACTTTGTTAATGAAACAAAGATTAGAAGCAGCAGTAAGATACCAGCTACGTGGAACCTTGTAATTAAGTTTGGCAATCAAGAAGTACCATGCTTGGTTAAAGTCGTTGATGGGAATTTCAAGGTTCGTTATTTGTGTGTAATATACTGTACTCCAATTACATATTGTCCAGTATGCTGTAAGTTGATACTGTATTAAGCATTCTTGTCATGAGTATGACAATTATAGAAGCTCTCTCTTATCTCTGACTTGTGGGTGGCATGAGTGTGTTATGGTTCTGGTGACCTAACTGCCTCCAACAAATAAACCTTCTCCATAACTAACTAAAGTTAGCTTTGTTAATGGTTATGATATTAATTCATGAGACTCTGAATAAGGCACTGGATCACTAATCCAGTACATATACAGTATATTTAACTCATATCATAATGAACTCTGCTGATTTTGAAAGATAAATTGACAACATGCCCATGCACTCGGCCCCTGGTCCATACTCATATAATTCTATATTTATAAAGAAAGCAGGCAAAGTGCCAGTAGCACAAACACTCAAGTGTAGTGGGGAAAAAAGCTTGGACACATGGGAGATACCAGAAGCACTTAAATCAGCAGATATAGCTCCCCCTACACAAGGGAGGGAGCAAAGCATTGGCTAAGAACTACAGACCAGTTGCACTATTGTCCCACATAAACGTTTTTGAGAGAGTGATCAGGAGTAAGATCTCCAGTTTTATAAAGATCATTGACCTCCAAAACTCAGGTCAACATTGATTTAAAGCACGAAGATCATGCCTTTCACAGCTACTCAACCACTATGACAAAATCACTGATGCATTAGAAGAAAAACTGAATGCAGATGTGGTATACATGGACTTTGCAAAGGCATTTGCTAAATGTGACTATGGAGTGATAACCCACAAAATGAGGTCAGTGGGAATAACAGGTAAAGTAAGATAATGGATATTAAATTTTGTCAAACTAAATGCAGAGAGTAGTCAACAAAATAAAATAGTCCAAGCACAGTTAATAGCTCTGTACCTGAGGGCACAGTCCTTACACCACTGGTTTTCCTTATTCTTATATCAGATATAAGCAAAAGTACAAGTTGCAGCTTCATGTCATTTTCTGTGGGGAGCCCCATCAGATCCCTGAAGCTGTCACCACTGATTGTCATACTACTTAGGAGTCATAAGTCGTGAAGTTCTTTTTGCCTACCAGAGACCGTGAGGTAGAACGTGGTCCCCTCAGAGAGGCACAGGGAGCGATGACCCATGAGCACTTTACATTTAAAGTTTATTATCTTTGCCATCATTCAGGGAAGCACCCAGAAAGGCAAATCAAAACAAACTACTACTTGGTTTAAAGACTAGACCACAGCCCTCAAAATGCAAAAGATCTGTCCCAACAATAAAGCAAATATCTAAGACCTATCAAGCCAGCCCCCTGCTAGTTAGCTCCACCTCCCTCTTCAATGGGGAGAGGAGGGAGCCGGTCCGGGTCAGCCAGGCCGATGCCGCTCAGTTCTTTATTGATGTCCGTGCCTGGTAGTCAAATGTCGCTCTGGCTTCAATCTCCCATTTTGAGTGGTGTTTTTGCCTTTTAGGCTGTTCCTTCATGAGTGTGCATGTAAGCCAGGAGTTGAGTGTACTGAAGCTGCATGTGCTCAGAGTTGTCTTCCCTAAGAGCTCTGTAAGTACTACCCTTGCACAGTCAGGGTTGCCTTCCCTGAGACATTTGGGAGACAATCTGTCAGAGGGCTTCCTCACTTAGGATGGTCCTCACCCCAGGGGGTAAGCTGGGGAGTCTTAGGCTTTCCATCTTGCCTTGGGTTTGGGAGTTTTTTTGTTTTTTTTTTTGCTGGGGGGGATGCATTGTGATCGGTGCTGCCTGCTCTTCAGGTAGCACTTACGCACTCTGATGTTTGTCCCTGGCTGCTGGTTTGCAGCAGTTTAGTCTTGGGGATTTTCGTTTTCAGTTTTGCTTGTGTTGTTTTCACTTGCCATTTTGCTTGGAGGTTCAGCCTTTTGCCTAATTAGGCATGTCAGGGTGTGTGTGATTGAACCCCATTGCTACCCCCAAGGCTTTTCCTTTGGCTTCAGGTGATCTAGTTGCCTGCATCGACAGGGTTTACCAGTGTAGCGGGTTTACCAGTGTAGCGTAGCTGACTCCAGTGCTTGGGCTGCCTGCTGGGCTCATTCACCCTGCAAGCCCTGGAAAACCCTCACGGACTTGGTTGTGCTATAGATACCTCTTCTGATACCGCTCTTGTTTTGTGCGAATTTGTGGGTTGTTTGTTGCCTGTGCCACTGGGTGATGTTCATGCATTCTATCTCTGCCATGCTGCTTGTTGGGTTGGTGACACCTGTGACCCCGAGTCATTTGGGACTGGTTCCCCAATGGGCTCCATCTCACTCCGAGGGTAGAAATAGCATATGCTACTCTATCCTTTTGAAATGTACTGTATTTCATTACTTCAATAAACTTGCTTGAACTTGAACCATCTCACTCATTTCTCGATGGACGTTCTGAGGTATTAAGCAGCGGTCACTTTGCATCACAGGTTTACTGTTTTGCAGCAGGCCAGGTTGTGTGCCCAGTTGGTTGCCTGGATCTGTCCCACTTGGGTTTTAGGGACTTGGATTTGGGGGTGTTGTCACTTCGACTATGGTTCCGTCCACACCCCATCTTCCTTCCCCAGTGGGCATGGTTTGCCCATCTCCTTCCCACCTGCTTTGGCTGGAGAAACTGAGGAGCCTTATGTGATTCCTCAGTGTCCTTTACCTCATTGAGGAGGCAAGATTCTGATACCTGCTCCCAGTAGGTCATGATAGGATCAGAGGATGCCTGGTGTATTGGATTTGGCTCTTGGGTACCAGTGCTAGCTCTAGAGAGCCACTGAAGAGCCGCTGAAATAAGAAACTGCCATCTTCAAGACAAATTAGATTCAGAAAGCTTCTGGTTGTCTTTATTTTTTTATGGAAGAAGGTTCTGTTAGTGAAGTGCATCATTTATTATGATAGAAGAAATTATTTATCAATTAGTTTAGTATGGAAGTAGCATGTTTTCTGCTTTGAGTGTAATAAATGATTAAAATACTGCATGTAATCTTTCCAGGTAGCTGTGAACGGAGTGACTGTAACAGTAAATGGCAGATTTAATTTGGCATCTCCACTTATTGAAGCAAATATTGATGGAACTCAGGAAACTGTGCAGCTCATTAAACTGGGATCAGCAGGGGAAATCAGGATTAGGTAATTTAAGTAAATTTTTTTTATTTACAAATTCACAATTCTCGGTATTTGTGCAAGGATGATTTCCAGCCTTTGTGGAAACATTTAACTCAACCAATTTCAAATTTAAATGTTCTTGATATGATCTCTGCAAAAAATAAAATTGTTAAATATAACAATCTTTAATGTATTGAAGGAAGCATTCTCTGTCTAGAGCCCCTTCGGCTTCCTGGAGCTTACTGGCCTGATATGTATACACTAGACCATGGCAACAAGCTTCCTCTTCAGATTTTTCAGGGTTCAGTGCCATGGCACCTACCCATGGGTCGGGGAGCTTCGTGCTCTCCTCCGGCGCAGGGGGTTTCTGCACTTTTGATCCTGGTAGTCGATTTGTTCGTTTGCAGCTGCCTCCTTCTTTTCTAGCGAAGAATGAGACTGCTGCTTTCCAGAGGGGTCCTTGGGTTGTTGTTGATTGGTTTGTTCGGCTGAGGGTGCATCACGTGTTGTGTCCGGGTTGCAGCTCATCGCCGTTACTTGCGCGCCACGGCCTTGGTGGCCGGGGACTTGAGGTTATCTTGAGATGATTTCGGGGCCTTAGTGTCCCTGCGGCCCGGTCCTCGACCAGGCCTCCACCCCCAGGAAGCAGCCCGTGACAGCTGACTAACACCCAGGTACCTATTTTGCTGCTAGGTAACAGGGGCATAGGGTGAAAGAAACTCTGCCCATTGTTTCTCGCCGGCACCTGGGATTGAACCCGGGATCACAGGATCACAAGTCCAGCGTGCTGTCCGCTCGGCCGACCGGACGTGCTTTGGGTTGACCCAATTTCACTTATTCCCTCTTCCAGGGCACGGGTCTCCCAGGTTGTCTTCAGAGTTATTCAGTCCAGCCAACCTGCTGTCTATCACCGTGCCCACGATATTCGCGGCTTTGACTGCTGTTTTTGGTAACATGTCTCTGGCTGACACTCGGGCACGGGACTTTCGGAGGTCGAAAAGGGTTATCTTGAGGTTATCTTGAGATGATTTCGGGACTTTTTTATAGTGTCCCCGCGGCCCAATCCTCGACCAGGCCTCCACCCCCAGGAAGCAGCCCGTGACAGCTGACTAACACCCAGGTACCTATTTTACTGCTAGGTAACAGGGGGCATAGGGTGAAAGAAACTCTGCCCATTGTTTCTCGCCGGCGCCTGGGATCGAACCCAGGACCACAGGATCACAAGTCCAGCGTGCTGTCCGCTCGGCCGACCGGCTCCCTCATGCTGGGTTTCACGACACGTGCATGCTCCCTCAGGGTTCTGCCACATGCTACCTCGTTACCGTTCCTGGCCCTTCTCAAGGGTGTGTGTTGCCTTGGGTCGCAGGTGTCTCGACTTCACATCGAGGAGCAAACGGCCGCCTCTCGGGTGAATCCCTCTTTCCTTTATCTTTGGTGATTTAGCTCCGGGAAGCCGAAGGGGCTCTCCACAGAAAACCAGTGTTGAATATAATGAAACACCATTTTCTAAATGAGACTCGGATGCCCTCCCTGAGACTCTCCCTCCCTCTGGTCAGCGGTTTTTCACATTTTTTATATTCAGCCTCTGAACTGAGGTTGAATAGCCGGTGCGAGGGGTCTGGGGCTCCCTCTTTCCCCTCCTGGGGAGGGGTAAGTTGTGCAGACAGCGGCGTTGCGGCTGTGATGACATCATGCTTGTTTGCTTGTTTTCTGATTGGGAAGTTCTGCTTGCTAGTTCAGCTTTCGGTGTGCAATTTTTGCCAGGAGTAGTTTGTTTTAGAATTCCTACCTTTCTGGGTGCCTGACCTGGTAGATGGCAGACATAGACTGCTTCCAACCACACGGGGGTGTCTATATGCTATTGCTTCTCTTGCCACTCTGAGGGGGGCCAGGTTCTGGCTCGTGGTCCCCAATAGGCTAGAACTTCAATCGAATTGACTTTTGCCACAATCTAATATACATATCAGCCCAGTAAGCTCTGGGGGAGCCTCCGGGACTTACCCAGAAAATGGCGTTTCATTACATTCAATGCTGGTTTTTCAAAGACATATTGATTGGGAAGAGTGAACCAAGAATCGTATAATGCCAAGATAATAAAATTAAGAGGGTTTGGCAGTCTAACAGGGTACTGGCGGTCTGATATTTAATCAATGTTCCTGGTTCCAGTCAGTTGTTTATTGCTTTGGGCTGTGTCTCCCAGCCTGGATTTCCCTCTTCATTCTAATGCCTGCTCAAAATTCAGTACCAATGAGTTTAATGCTAGTTTGAGTGAATCCCTTGTTCTGTGACTCATTTACGAAATTGTTTGGCAGTTTTGTGCCTTTATTTTCTGTGAAACGTCTTGTTGTCTGAAAGCTTTGCTGACTTCCTGGAGGCTTTTTCCAGTGGGTGGCGAATTGTCACTCACTCCCAGTGCCTCTGTGAGGAAGGTGAAATTCTTGTTCTTGTCCCCAGTAGGCCAAACAGAACCTTCGTGACAGATGTGACTTTTAGCTTGGAGCAATCTCAGCAAGATAGTTTCAGGGACCCACTGGGGCTCCTCCAGAAAGAGGCATTTCATTACTTTCAAAGCTGAGTTTCTTATATCTGCATTTCTGATATACAGGTACAGAGGAACAGCATTCCAGAGCCAGGTTCTGTCTAAGGATGTACACCAGTACATGTCTCTCATACCTGAGAAACCTAAGGTAGGTGACTTTTGCACTTTCACTAGAATAAGGTGAATGTTGTGTGTAGGAAGCCTAAGGTAGGTGACTTGTTTTCTTACAATAGAATTAGGTGAATGTTTTGAAGAAGTAAGATAATAAAAAAAGTGGACATATCAATTGTCTGACAATTGAAGATATCAATTGTCAGAATTAAATAAATCTTCATGGTAAGGTTTTGAAGAAAATGTTACAAGTAATTTTGATCAATTTGAAACATGATAGCAAATATGTACATATAATAGATATACAGTACTGTTTAACAAAGTTTGAATAATGTTTGCTTAATGTTTAAGAAGTTAACCCTGAGACAGTGGTTATCATCAATTATTGATTTACAAGGTAATGCAGTTATCATATGAAGATTTACAGAATTATTTTCTGGGTTTTACATGTATGATGCAAATGTGGATGTAATAGGTCTATGTAGATGTAATAGTTTAACTTGACCCAAGAACAAAATCCTGCTATCATTTCATGGTACAAATGCAGTTATCGTCATTAATGTTACTAGAGGAGTGCAGTCATCATCATATGATGATTTAAACAATTATTGTCTGGGTTTTACATGTATGATGAAAATATGGACATAAGCCGATTGTGAATGTAAATAAGGAAAAACAAGTGATAAAACGATGTTAAACATCGGATGATAAAACAGGAAGCATCATGCTTGTTGCTCATTTCTGTTTGGGAAATTCTATCTATTTGTTCAGTTTTTTGTAGCAATTTTCATCAGAATAGGGATTTGTTTTGGAATGCCTACCTTTCTGGGTGCCTGACCCGCTCGATGGCAGACATAGAATACTTCCAACCACATGGGGGTTTCTATAGGCCATTGCTCCTCGTGCCTCTGTGAGGGGACCAGGTTCTGGCTCATGGTCCCTGGTAGGCCCACAGAATTCCATACACATGACTGATGCCAAAGTCTGACATTAGCATATCAGTCTGGATAGCTCCGGGGAGCCTCCGGGACTCATCCAGAAAATGGCGTTTCATTACATTCAATGCTAGTTTTTTGTGCTATACTCTACTATGCTAATTTTCAATTTGCAAATCTTTTTAGAGGCTTTGAACATTTATTTCATAAAAATATTTAGCCTTGATCTTCATGTGTCTAAGGTTAAAATTTCCTAGGTGCTTACAGGTGTTGCACTGACAGAGTTGCTTTCCCTGGTGGGTTTGGGTGTCCATTCTTGAGAAGCTGGTGTCTGTCACAAAGAGGATCGCAAAGATACTGTGAGATTAGCCCAAGAGTATGCAAGCAAATTTCAGAATTGTGTTTTATATATATATATGACTGGTAAATTGTTAATGAAACAGTTCATGACATTACGGAAACCAAAATTGGAATATGCAACCATTTTGTGGTATCCATATATCAAGAGGCACATCAATAAACTAGAAATGGTGCAGAGACATGTTACTAAATTTCTTCTTGAACTAAAAAAAACAAAAAAATATATAAATAGAGGCTAGAGGCACTAAATGATTCCTGGAAGATAAAAGAAGAAGAAGAAAGAGGTAATATGATCATCACTTACAAAAATAGTGACAGGAATTGACTCTGATGTTTCCACACCTGTTTTGTTTCCCTTGTGTTTTTGTTGTTTGTTGAGACAGCATTGAATGTAATGAAAGGCCTTTTTCTAGTGGGTCCTCAGTGGCTCCCTGGACCCTCCCTTTTCCTTTCCATTGTGTCTGTTCTTTCCCCTTCAATTTTGTTTTGTTTTTTCATTGACTCAAGACTGGCTGTGGGTTCGGGGTGATTGTTCAAGCCTGAAGCTAACAGCACTGGCTCCTAGTAGCTGTCAGCTGCTGCTACAGGAAGTATGGCTTAACTACTGGGTTGCTCATTTTCTGAGTTGTTTTGATTACCATATAGATGTCTGTATTGGTTTCTCCTTTATATGTCAAATGATGTAACAGTAGAATTATATTTCACTGATTCTACCTTTCTGATGGCATTTTCCTCACTTAAAGTGATCTTTAAGGGCCTTATGTGATTCAAATTGGGTGGAGCTAAGAAGGCAGTAAGCAAAAGGGAGCCACTGAGGACCCACCTGAAAGTAGCATTTCATTACACTAGGCTGGTTATTTAATTAGTATGGTTCACACTATAGCTCTATTATTGGGAATAAGAAGCCTGTTGTTTTTATCAAGGTTACCCTAGGTCAACTGTTGATGTTTCCTGGGATACAACCCATAACAGATGTCTAACTCCTGGATGCCTATCTACTACATAAGGTGAAAGGGAACCTAAATGCTTCTATTCCAATGTGGGAATTGAATATGGGAGATTTAGGCTGTGACCCAACTGTGCTTGCTACAACACCAAAGGTTATATTATAGTACAGTATTCTGAAATTCTATCTTGTTCTCTTCTCAAACCAGGAATAATCGTTTGTAAAGTATTCACATTTTAACCTTTACATTTTTTATAGATTTGTTACTAATGTTGATATCTCTCTATTATAGATTGACCAGAGCAAACAAGTTCTGTCACCAATGCCAGGACTGGTAAAATCAATTGCTTGTGCTCCAGGAAATATGGTGGCTGAAGGTCAGGAAGTTTGTGTCATTGGTGAGCATCAATTTATTTTTCACTTTATTTCTATTAGCCGACTGCTTTACTTATTTAATAGCCAAGGAAATATACAGACTTTACATATAAATATGAAGGTACTGCTTTTTAACACTTTCCCCTGGCCCAGCAAGCTACCTGCATTGCACCATAAGGTAGGCGGGGCATTGCCGGTGAGCACACAACCCAATGTTAAACTCTTTCACTGACACTGTTTACACTTATTAACCACTGCACTGAGCAACGCACCTTGAGGCTCTCGGCGGGTGGTGTGCAATGCGCCTCAGGGAAGGAGATGTACTGTCAGTAGTAGATCTAGTATTCACCAGGAAAGAAGAAGAGATATTTGACATCCAGTACCTTCCTTCCTTGGGAAAGAATGATCACATCCTGTTAGACATGTGCTTTAAGATATCAGCTAGAAAAAAATGGGGACATTGAAAAAGTTGATAAACTCGGTTTAAGGAGAGGTCACTATGGGGAACTTCAAATTTTTTTTGTTTTTCCCTCCTTTTCCTGCTAGGGTGGCTTCATTACAAGATTTTCTCTCCATTCACATTGTGTTGGTCTTATTTTGCTCCTATGGAGGGTCCCATGGAAAATTTTGCAGGACCCTGAACCATTTGGTGAAGGCTTATGCTCTCCCCTACTGTATTGAAAAGCCTTTTCCTTGAGCACTTCTCCTCTCACTCTGACTTCACTGCTCTGTTCACTAATGTATCTAAGTCTGCCAGTGGTGTTGGCTACTCCATTGTTTTTTTCTGACTGAATGTATATTTCCTGCCTATCCCAGGAGACCAGTATCTTCATAGCAGAACCTTATGCAATTTTCTCTGATCTTCATTAGTTTCTTTCTCTACATCAACATTCCTCATCGCTCTGGAGTCTTTTAACCTACATCTTGTGGTAGTTGAAATATAGTACTAGCTGTTTCTTATCTATGGCAAATAAGATGGATAAATTTTGCTGGGTTTCTAGCTATATCGGAGTTTCCTTGAATGAACGAGTCCTTTGAATTCCTCCTTAGCAGTGGCAGACGCCACCTCTAAGGAGGCCATTTATGTTTAGCGCATTTCCTGGAAAGGGATTCCCTATTTGGATTTCTACCTGATTATTCATGCTGTAATCCGTAATTGTTGGCAGGATCGTTGGGCTGATATTCCAGGTAATAAACTGTGTGCTTTTAAATGTGATATTTCCCCTAAGCCTTCCTCCTGCCACCTTAATAGGTGATAGGAAACAGCTTTGGCTAGTTTGCGTATTGGCCATGTGCGCCTGACTCATGGTCACTTAACACTTTAACTGCACCAGTTCTGGCTCGGCATGCCACCTCAAAGTTGCCTTGGCACGCGCACTCGCCGCCAAACAAAGGTCCAAGTCGCCCATGAGCACTCTGTCACACTTCAATGCTTATACTCTTTCCAGTTTTCTGACCTTATTATTCGTGCTACATTGTTAATTTTAATATCAAATTGTTGGCAATAGAATAGCGTGCATTCTAAAACGAGTCTGCTAATAAACTGACAATAATGGAATTTTTACAAATATTTGAATTATGGACAGCGTTAACGTCCTCTGCATGTATTGATTTAAGCACTGCAATAATGTTATCATGAAGCCAAAGTGTTAATGGAACAACATCCTGTTCTATTTTGTCCAAACTGCATTGTCCCACTTACAGTTGTGCACCTTCATTGTTAATTGCCCCAATTTTCAGAATGTTCAAGTGTCTTGCTTTTCTAATGCCCCTTGATGTCGCCTGTCTCTTGTTAGAATCCCTGCTAAATTTGATATCTTTGATATCATTTACATTATGTTCTTTTGTTCTCGTATTGACATCTTGAGTGATATTTAGCACATTTTGAATATCTTATGATACAGATGGTGCTACATAGTCTTCTTGGCTTGGCACCATTTTTGATAATTACCTCCCTCCCTCAATTGGAAATGGGGATATCTTCCTTGAGAGGAACTGCATGGAAATATACCATTGGTAGGTACTGGGTGTACCTCCTTTAAATAGGGGTTGGGGGATATGTCCCTCGATCATCTGTGAACCAAGCATATCTAGTTACGCTGTGTATAGAAAATATAATTGCCATTTATTGATCTTCTATTTTGTTAATCTCACTGTTTGGGAATTTTAGTGCTTTGCATTAATGCAAATGGAATAAAACAAGAGCTTTCTTATGCAGGTCTTTAATATCCCATCTGTTGTATCAAGGTATTATTTGTGGTTAAAGATTTCCATTTCTTTTCATATACAAATATGTATAGTGCTTACTATGTGTGTGCTTTATGAAAGTAAGTAATTATCTGAAGGCACTAAGCCAAGTGTTATAAAAAAATCAATATCTTCCTTTTCTCCAACAGAGGCTATGAAGATGCAGAATTCTCTTACCATAGCAGCAAGTGGAAAGGTGAAAGCAGTCTATGTGAAGGAGGGAGAAACAGTGGAAGAAGAACAGGTCTTAGTAGAGCTTGAGTGAACAGATATATTAGATGCAGATATATATTTTGTGAACAATTATAGTAATGAGTTATTAGGAGACATTGCCAGAAACACTTTAAGATGGAAAATGCAAGTGTGACTTTTGAAAGGGGGTTTTTAAACCGTGTAGCTTGAAGGAAATCATTTTATTCTGTGGAAAGCCCTGCTGGCTCCCTGAAGCTATCCTATTTGGGGTCATCAGTCACAGATTTCTTGTTGCCTACCAGGGACCAGCGCCAGAACCTGGCCTCCACAGAGAGACGCAGGAAGCAACCACAACCTCGCCTTTGGTTGTTCAAGCCCTTGGGGTCAAGCGGGGGTCTTTGGCTTTCTGCTTTGCCTCGGGTAGGGCAGGGGTTTATCGGCTGGTGGGGCTCACTGCAGCTGGCGCAGTCTGATCAACCACTGCGCTGTGCAGCTTTAAAATATGACAAACCCTTGGTGGGCCAAAAATAAATTCCTTGCTAAATTTTTTTTCATTCCAAAATTGTTAAATACCCTCCCCTGGCCACATATACAGTATGTTGAAAATATTGTACAAATGTACTTACTTTGGCAACAATGGTGTCCAGGGCCCAGATTCATGAAGCAGTTATGCAAGCACTTACGAACCTGTACATCTTTTCTCAATCTTTGGCGTTATTTTTTTTACAATTAAAACAGTTAATAAGCTCCGAAGCACCAGGAGGCTGTTTATAACAATAACAACAATTGATTGGGAAGTTTTCATCTTTGTAAACTGTTTAATAAATGTAACCAAAGCCGTCAAATATTGAGGAAAGATGTACACGTTCGTAAGTGCTTGCGTAACTGTTGCGTGAATCTGGCCCAGAAAATGGGGTGTGTGGCATCACGGTCGCGCATCAGATTCAGCAAGTGCTAGTTTCTACAAATATTTTTATGTTCATTTTTTCTGCACAATTACAAATGCATTTCTTTTGTTTCATCTGGCTTATCCTATGTATATTGCACATGTTTACAGTAGATGCAGTAGAATCCAGATGAACATCCGTACTGTTCAAAGGAACTGTTACATGTACAGGTACTGTATTAAAAATGTGTCCACAAACATTGTTCATATTTTCAATATTCCATGTTCGATTTATTTATACACTGTACACTATCACAGATAATATGCAACACTATAAACACACTTAGTACTGCATGAGTGTATGATAGTCACTGAGGCAGTCAACAGCACACAAGGGAACTTTGCACTTAATGCACCAGGTGCAGATGGATTTTCTCTTCTATTCGTTACATTGTGTGTGCTTTTCATGTGTTCCTGTGTTTGGCATATAACCAAGCTTATGTACAGTAAGATAATCTTTACACTTGAGTCTGTCAAAAACTCGGTGAGCCATTGTTGGTGGCACCCCATGTGTCACAACACTGCCCTCCACCCCATATTTCACCACTCAGCTGTCAGAGGACAGCTGAAGTGGACAGGGTTGTCTTATGAAGGGGAACAGGAACTACAGGAGGGTTAAAAGTCAAAGCACGACATAGGTGAGAGCGAGGGTGTTGTAAGGACCGCGCAAGGTAGCGAAGACAGTAGCGATCACAGTGGTTCTGGAGAGACAGGAAGGTAGTGTCAACATACAAGCTGACGGTAGGAGTGGAACGAAAGGTACCAGAGCTGAGGCGCAACCAAGTATGGTGCAAAGCATCAAGACAGCTAAGAATAGAAGGAGCAGACGACGGGTAAGCAGGGCAACCATAATCGAGTTTAAACCGTACGAGAGAGGAATGTAAAGAGAAGTGTGCGCCTATCCGCTCCCCAAGAAGTATGGGACAAAAGCTTAAGGAGGTTAAGTGGCCTTCGGGACAATGCAATTTGGACAATACGGAGCAGGGCAGCGCTCCATTAAGTGACTGTGAGTTAAGCGAGTATGGCCAATACGCAACCTTGCCAGAGCTGTTTCCCACCGCCAGTTATGGTGGTAGGAGGAAGGCCACGGTGACACACTAAGCTTAAGAGTGCGCAGTTTGTTACCAGTAACAGAAGACCAAGAACCCTGCCAACAGGCAAGAATGGAGGAATGAATAACTGGGTAAAAGTCGGAATAAGGAATACCTTTACGGGAGATGGGACAAGTGTGGATAGCTTCCTTAGCGGCAGCATCTGCATGCTCATTTAAAGAGACACATGGCTGGGAACCCAGCAAAACTCTACCGACTTAAATTTACTGGAGATAAGAAACAGCCAATGTTGGATCTCGATGACCACCGGTTGGAAAAGACGTTTCAGAACTGTAGGAGGGGTAAAAGCTTTAGTGATGCGGGTCAGAGATGTACAAAATTTGAGAAGGGGGACCCTCCACAGGGGCAAGGACAAAACAATACAAGGAAAAACATTGGTAATACGAACCGAAAAAGAATCTTGTAAGCGAGACAAACGGACGGACAGAGGAAGGTGGTAAAGAGGAACAGGCACTACAGGAGGGGTAAAAGTCAAAGTACGACAGAGACGAGAGAGAGGTTCTTGTAAGGACCGTGCAAGATAGCGAAGACAGTAGCAATCACGGCGATCCTGGAGAGATAGGAAGCCAGTGTCAGCATACAAGATGAGGATAGGAGTTGAACGAAAGGCACCGGAGCTGAGCCACAACCCAGTATGGTGCAAAGAATCAAAACGACGAAGAGTAGGAGGAGAAGTGGAAGAACATGAAAGGCAACCATAATCGAGTTTAGATAGGACGAGAGAGGAGTGCAAATAGAGGAGCGTGCGCCTATCCGCTCCCCAAGAAGTATGGGACAAAACCTTAAGTAGGTTAAGAGCCTTAGAGCATTCAACTCGGAGGTAAGAGATATGGGGCGACCAAGACAAACGAGTGTCTAAGATTAACCCCAAAAGCTTAGCGGAATCTTTGTACACAAGAGGATGACCATAAAGTGACAAAGAAGGACGAAGGACGACATGCTTTCGAGTAAAAGTCATAGCACAAGTCTTAGTTGCAGAGAACTTGAAGCCATGATTGGTGGCCCAAGACGACACGGCACTCGAAAGGAACGACGAGAGGAAGCTTTGGAGGAAGAGTGGGAGATTACCACGAAGGCCAAATGAACGAAGTTGGGACAGAATATGGTATCTCCAGGTCGTGCCATAAGCCTTTTCCAGGTCAAAAAGGACAACAACGACGGAGGTCTTCGCAGCAAAAGCAGTACGAATATAGACTTCCAAGTTCACCAGGACATTCAGTTGTGCTGCGGCACTTGCGAAAACCAAATTGATGGTGTTCCAAGAACCACATCAGACGAACATTTACCATACGCTCAGAGAGTTTGACATAACTCGTGAGGGCAATAGGGCGGAAGTCCTTAGGGGATGTCCCGAGAGACCCTGGTTTCTGAATAGGAAGTACAACGGCATCGAGCCAGTCCTCAGGGACTGACGACTCCCAGACCTGGTTATACAGACTCGGTAAATACAGAGACGTGCAAGGAGGAAGATGGCGAAGCATCTCATAATGAATGTCATCCGAGCCCGCTGCCGTAAAACCACAGAGGGCCAAGGTAGACTGAAGTTCAGAGAGAGAGAAGGGATCGTTATAGGGAAGGGGGAGATGGTTGAGTGTGAGGTAGCGGTTGACGAGTTAAAGGTTGTTTCAATGCACTACTGTATTGCAGGTTGGTGGTAGGGAGAACCTTAGTTTTTGCCACTATGTATGAAGGACAGTCTGAATGTAATGCCATGATCGCCACCACAGTTTGAGCAGGTAAGTATATCTGACGCACAGTCCTGTGTGTAATGGAAGGGAACTATCAGTGGGAAAGCGCCAAGCCATTACGACCATATAGCACTTGGAAGGGGTCAGGATAAGGATTTGGGATAAAACGGGTGGAAGAAATGTGTGTAATGGGAACCAGAGCATTTTCCACATTTAATGTCTTTTGTGCCTTTCGAGGTATGGTTGAAACCTTTACATCTAAAGCACTGAATGGGACGTGGTATGTACACCTCTAGTTTATGGAGAAAGCCGTTAAGCCAAATCCGACCAGGGAAAAGTAGTCTAGAAAAGAGAGTCCGGTCTTTGGGGTCCATAGAATTACCCCAATCATCCCAAATCAGGCCAAAACTACCCAAAACGTATTAGCATTACGTAAGTAATGAAGAAATATGGTATATTTACTTACTATAATGTTGGTGCTACACGTAGAACATGATCAAACCTATTTTTTCTCTGAAATAATATAATTTCATAACGAAATGAGACGTAAATATGTGAGAGGTGACGCCATAGGAAGTCGACGGTCCAAGCGACAATTGTGTGGAGCGACTTATCCAAGAAATATGGTCGCCAGGAGAGTGTTTGCTGCCATATCAGCCTCCTGTACACAGTGATCCAGTCCTTTTCGTTCATTGAACACCGAACCCTACACGCCCTCTGATATATTGCTTAATTAACAAATATTCACAAATAAAGATTATATTTGTATATGTTATCAGAAAGGCAGATATAAAATAGTTTTTGTGAATCCATCACAGAGATTATACCTTATTAGAGAGGAAAAATATTCATACTTTAAACAAGGCTTCATGGCCGACGCTCTCCTTACCGATATGGGAACTATGACCTTCCGAAGATCAATGTTAATTTAATCTAGATATTGTAATAAACGAAGTTTTCTATGTCATCATAAAGACATAAATATAAGCTGCATGTTAATACTTTGGCATAAATATAACTGAATTGAAAGTTAAGATATATGCCTTTTTATAGTTACTTGATGGCTCGCTCAGGGAGTGTGAAGGCCTCCACACAAGCCAATCAATTTTATAATTACTTTGCATATATGCAAAGTAACGCCATAGGTCTTTATGTCAGAATAAAGCCATGTAGACGATAATGTAACTACATTTCAAGGAAAACATATCTTAATATAATTATTAAATGAATGCAAAGTTATGGTTAAATAAATAGCCAATACCACACAATCGCCGGTGTCCGGACACATGAATAGTCGCATTAGGTGAAAGGAAATGTACCCAACCATTTCCATTTACCCAACCAGTTTGTGCACCCTATACTCATCCTCTGTGCGGTAATTTATTGTGCATCCCATACTCATCTTGTTACCAGTAGTTTGTGCAACCCATACTCATCCTGTGACCCGTAATTTATTGTGCATCCCATACTCATCCTGTTACCGGTAGTTTGTGCAGCCCATACCCATCCTGTGACCTGTAATTTATTGTGCAACCCATACTTATCCTGTGACCTGTAGTTTATTGTGCAGCTAATACTCATTCTGTGAGTCATAGGACATTGCGAAACCCTTTCTCATCGTGTGAATCTTTGTTTACTTTGCTCTCCATATTCATCCTCTGCGCGATAGTTTCTTGTGCAACCCATACCCATGATGTGAGTGGTAGTTTATTGTGTACCCTATATTCATCCTGTGAGTATAGGGTTCACAATTCTTGTTTGGATTCTTGTAATGTTATTTGTCTATTTGTAGTCACAGTATTTGTGCGCCCCTTGAGGGACTTGAATTAGAGGGGGGTTGAAATAGCCTAAGCTACTCTATCCCTTTGAGATTTATTTATTGCTTATCTCAATAAACATACTTGAACTTGAACTTGGGTACACAATGAGTTCATTTGTACTCCATACTCATCAAGAAGTGTATTTTACCAGCATTGTAATATAAATTAAGAATAAAAGCTTAACTGGATTACAGACCCATAATCAAAATAAGAGTCATCACTAATTATCATGACAAATTCTCTAGGCTACACTTCCGCCTTCGACAAGCTGCCGCCGGATGTGGGTATAGTTTATTGTACACCCCCGCACCCCCAGTCCTGGAAGGGCGGGCATTGGGATGTGGACATGTGTACCATTCCCCCCCCCCCCCCACACACACACACTCGATCCTCTCCTGTTAATAATAATACTAATAATAATAAAAATTAAAAATAATAACGTTAATAAATATTATAATTAAAACACTTACTGTAATACCCTAGTGCTTGAATGAAGGTGAAGGAAAGACCCAATAAATGTGTAAGTGTATTAAAAACCAAATTTTCGTTGGGTGAGCTGGCAGGTGAGCACCACTTGCCAGCTCACCCAGTAATGAACATCACCTGCACACTGCACCGAACCACTTGCCAGCAGGTGCAGAAGTACGATGGAGAGAGCAAAGTATACCATATTTCAAGTATAATATTAAAGATATATTTAGGATTTAATGTTTTCGTATAAAGTTTCAATAATACCTTTATTTGATTTTTTTGTATTATTTTCTACCACAGACGTGGCCACACATTAACAATGCTAACCATCATATATACATTTTCTTCAGTCCGCCATGGACTCTAACCCTTTCCACTACCGCCCACAAGATGGGTATAGGGTGCATAATATAAGAACTAAACTAACTCCATTGATAGGGTTAGAGATTTGTTAAACATATAGTTCAGGGATTTATTGAACAATCAACCACATAAGGTGATTGTAGTGTTTTTAAAATGCTAGGCTAAGCTACATACGTAAATACACAGATTTACGTATGCCCTACATAAAGTGTTCGATGTGTCTTTTACATAGTGTCATTAACGTGCATTTACAAAGGTGAAATTGAATTCTGAACACATACATACACATATATTTGTCTCTTTTACTCTGACAAGGTGAGATAACTGATAGAGAAACTAGTGTGCAATTAAGCACTTAATCACTGAAGGTGATTAAGGTGCTTTCACAAGCTCAGGTTATAGAGTTACATCACATACATTCATTGTATAATTGATACGTTACATCGTCAATCTAGGGTACAAGTTCAATATATCATCAAGTGTTCCAGTACTCAAATAGTAATTACACAGTTTAGCATAGCGCTTCATTCATGTATGTAAGAGAGAAGATTGTTCAAATATATTACATGCACATCCGGTACATCGTCCACCTTCTTCTACAGAACCGTCGGTATACCACTGATACACATCGTTACCCATATTCTGAGTACTTTCAGTGATGCTTCACAGTGTTAACTGTTTTAATAATGTAGAGTGTACATTATCTTTCTTGGGTGCATTTACAAAATCAACTGCTAGATCCAAGTTATCCCATGGAGTAATTGGTTGATTAATCGTTAATTGAGTTGGGTACATATTTAATATTTTGATGGAGTTGGCTACCTTGTAGAACCAAAATGCATTCACGCCGAAAACTGTGCTAATAGACAAAATTATGTTAGAGATATGGGTCTATAATTATCTGAGTGTGCTTTGGGGATGGGAACAATGACACTGTCCAATCATCAGGTAATACTCCTTCACTTAAACTCATTCTGTACAACACTAAAAGTGGATTACCTGGTACTTGTGAGACTAATCTCAGTAAACTGTAAGTAATACCGTCCTCTTCAGGAGCAGTTGACTTATTTGATTGTGCTACACAGCCTTCCCGGCTTGGTGCCTTCTTTGGTAATTACTTATCAAAGGCAGCTCCATACGAGGAGCTGCCTCGTATGGGCCAATAAGTCTTTTGCAGTTACCTTCATTCTTATGTTCTTACTTACATTTACTGAACTTTATCATCATCATCATCATTTACAGAAAGAAATTAATATAAAAAGTAGTCATTTTAATACACAAAACAGAAGTAGATATTATGTAAATTATGATGCAGGATAGGATCACTATTAAGAACTTAATTATAAACCACAATATGTTTTATATCGTCAGAAATTCTGATACATACCATATATTTTCAAATATTTACAATTAAAGTATTTATTTAGGAAATAAGTATTTTAGTTACCCTAGTTAGCTCTGAGAACACACATTGTTGCAGCAAGAATTTCTTCCCACTAATCTGAGCGATGCTAATGACCCATTGGACTTGTCATGAACAACAATCAACTACAGCACCATCTATATCAGAAGATATTCAAAATATTCTTGATGTCATTCAAATTGTCAATACGAGAACAGAATACATAAGAGTTAGTTTAGTGATGTCAAAGGAATCATATTGACTGACCGAGCCCCATTGTAAATATCCGTGGCTTCCTGACCATAAAGGTACCGCTGCGGATAAGGGTAAGGAGGGTACCGTCGAGGGTAAGACACCGGATGTACCCCATATACAAGCCACACTAGCTATTAGTTCATATAAGCTGACAACTTACCCAAATAAACATTACTTCCTAATTATATATATATACATATATATATATATATATATATATATATATATATATATATATATATATATATATATATATATATATATATATATATATATATATATATATTATGTAAATTGTGATGCAGGATAGGATCACTATTAAGAACTTAATTATAAACCACAATATGTTTATATATATATCCTACTCACACTCATCCTAGCACAGTAATTTATTGTGCAACCCATACCCATCCTGTTACCAATAGTTTGTGCAACCCATGCTCATCCTGTTACCTTTAGTTTATTGTGAAACCCATACTCATCCTATGAATGGTAATTTATTATGCACCTCATACTCATCCTGTGAGTCATAGGACATTGTGGAACCCTTTCTCATCGTGTGAATCTTTGTTTACTTTGCTTTCCATACTCTGCTCTCCGATAGTTTCTTGTGCAACCCATACCCATGATGTGAGTGGTAGTTTATTGTGTACCCTATACTCATCCTGTGAGTATAGGGTACAAAATGAGTTCATTTGTACTCCATACTCATCAAGAAGTGTATTTTACCAGCATTGTAATATAAATTAAGAATAAAGGCATAATCTTATTATGTACCCATAATAAAAATAAGAGCCATCACACTATAATTTTCATGACAAACGGCCTAGACTCCACTTCCGCCTTCGACAAGCTGCTGCCGGAGGTGGGTATAGTTTATTGTACACTCCCGCACCCCCAGTCCTGGGAAGAGGGGCATTCGAATGTGGACATATGAACCATTACCCCCAACCCTTCCCTCTTAATAATAATTGAAACACTACACTACACACTATATGTTCATTTAATATTTCAAGTATAAGACTCAAGATATATTTAGGATTTAACGATTTAACATTGTCTCAATCATACCTTTATTGCACTTTATCATCATTATTTACAGAAAGAAATTAACATAAAAATGTAGTTAATTTTAACATACAAAACCGAATTTGAACATTGTTAATTTTGATGCAGGATCACTATTAATAAGAACTTAATTATAAACCACAATATGTTGTATATCATCAGAAATTTGGAAACATAATATATATATATATATATATATATATATATATATATATATATATATATATATATATATATATATATAAGGCACAACTCTCCTAAACACGAGAGTGAAGTATACAACTTTAGAACACTTTCCCACCAGGAGACTCGAACCCTAGCCAGCACAGAAGCCTTCCAGCAACTGGCATAACAGGTACGCCTTAACCCTCTTCACCACCTGCTCAGACCCTTAAAAGAGATGGTAATTTCGGAGTATTTAAATACACCAAAGATCAACACCTCCCAAGAGCACTAGAGCAAGTGAGGGGTCATTTAGACGTTAATTTCATCAAGTCCCTGTTAATATGGGAAGACACAGTGTCTATGCTTAAGGCACAACTCTCCTAAACACGAGAGTGAAGTATAACGTCTAATGACCCCTCACTTGCTCTAGTGCTCTTGGGAGGTGTTGATCTTTGGTGTATTTAAATACTCCGAAATTACCATCTCTTTTAAGGGTCTGAGCAGGTGGTGAAGAGGGTTAAGGCGTACCTGTTATGCCAGTTGCTGGAAGGCTTCTGTGCTGGCTAGGGTTCGAGTCTCCTGGTGGGAAAGTGTTCTAAAGTTATATATATATATATATATAAATGTATATATATATATATATATATATATATATATATATATATATATATATATATATATATATATATATATATATAAATATATATATATATATATATATATATATATATATATATATATATATATATATATATATATATATATATATATAAATGGAAATTTAGCACATTTAAATAATGTTATTAAGCTTAAGAATAAATTACATAAAATTAACATAGTAAAATGACTGGGATACAGATGGATCAGTAATCACATTACAAGTCCAATTATTTCCTAACTGAAGTCTGTAACGCACTATCATGTCATATTTCATAATACAAATTAGGTAAGAGATATGCAATATCTCCGGGAGGGAGGCTCCCTGGATATCTGTGGAGGTGCGTGGAGGTCCCCCTGGAGGCCCAAAAGGCCTCCTGGTCGTCCCTAAAGGCCCATGGAGGCCACCCGAATGTTCCTGGAGGAATTACCGTTTGTCCTGGCGCCATCTATGTTTTGACAGCAGTACTACTAATGTTCCCACGTTATATGATGATCTCTATACGGGTGTTACGGTCAGTTGCTCTTCTATGTTTATGGACAACGCAGGTGATTTGAGGCAATTTGCGGAACGAGTGAAATAGTATCGACGCGGTGAGTGATGGAGGAGGATATATACTGCTGTGTACTCGACCAGCGGGTGAGAGGTAAGTTATATCGAACAACTATGGGGAATAGATGGGTTATTTTAAGCGTAGAATGTCAGGTAACCGGTAACTACACAGATGGGGTAGTGTTTTTTTAAGTGTTTATTTACTAAAGTGGAACATTACATTATGCCTTTAGCTGAACAAGTCTACTGGTGGGGGAAGTAGACGGGTTTTATGAAAGTATTTTACCTAAATATTTGTATTTGGTTAACTAGTTCAGCCGTTACCAGGGAGGGTGTTCCTTTAATCTAATCTAAAAATTCTAGCCGGACAAAGTGATTAAATAAAGAAATTGAATAGAACGAAGTGGTTTGCCAAGGTGCTTAACATTTAGTTTAGTTCACTTACTACTTGCTTAAAGAATGCAAGTTTATCATATTGAATTTACCGTAGTTTTACTGCATTTAATATACAGTTTTTACCCTATTTAATTATGTCTGGTAAAGGCCGGTCGTGGAAAGTTCCTAATATAGCAAGTTTTAAAGGAAAAGTTTGAGTTAACTTTAACGCTTAAGTTAGTGACCAATTAGCTTGGTCTATTGTGAGGAAAGTTACTAGAATCTAACATGGCAAGTGCCATTTCTCTACTTTTTGAGAAACATGACTAGATACATGAATCGCATAGTTTTATTACTAAATGTTCATGGATTAGGTTGCATAGTTGAGGAAATGGTGATAAGGTTTGTGATTTTGTGTACCTTGACTTCATCAGAGATTTTGATAGTGGCGCAAAATTGATAGGGGCTCGGATCATTGGGAATGCTGACTGAAGTTGATTAGGTCATGGCTATACCAAAGGAAATTAGTATAAATGGGGTTAAGTTGGAGGAAGTGTTGTAAGTAGTGCCTAAAAGCTCTCCTTGGACCTCGGTTATTCGCAAGATTATGGTTTAGACTGCAATAGTTGCCGAATTGGCAAATAAAAAATACCGATGCCCTATATAGTTTTGAAATGGTTAAGACTACCAGATGCAGTTTAATGCTGACAAATGTAAGGTTTGGAGGCTAGGTAAAGATGAGATAGATGTTGTAGATTGTTAAGAGTATTAAATTTTTTGCAGGTGGTAAATTCTCCCCGAGGTGGCACTGCTCTCCAGCCTGGGATGTTGATTGGTTAGTCTTCAACTGCCTCCCAACATGGTAGTGAGGTCCTGAGCTGACATGCAGTGAGGAACGTGGAAAGCTTCCTGAATTGGCACATGGTATGCCTCCCCTACCAGCAGCTGGCACAAATGTTCCAGCTAAGTGGATGAAGCCCACACTAAAATGTAAGTGGTACAGTAAATGGACACCCCCCCCCCCTCCCTTTTGACACTGAACAGTTGGAAAGGGGGGGGGGGGAGAAAATTACTAAATTTAGTAAAATCACATTGTCTTGGTAGTATAGTTGGGTTAATTATGAATTTTCAGACTAAAAAGCTTGGTACATAATTCAACAGAATAAATTTGTCCTAGTAGTAAGCAGTGGTTGCAAAAGAATAAATTGTATATATGTTTTGTATTGCTTTTATTCAAATGTTATACATGGTTCTTAAATTAAAGTTTGTTTGCAATGTTCCAGAAAAATGTTCATGACTAAAGTTGTTGGAAAATAAAATTTGTATAGGATGTTGACTTGAAATGACTATAGCTCTGTTTGTAATTAAGATGGGACAAAAAGATACTTAGTGTGCCATTTAAAACAGCAACTGTTAAACTGGTGGTTCAGGTATGAACAAAATAACATCGCTATGCATATAACTTTTTAGTAATATTTACTGTTCACATGACAGGTTGTGGAAGGTCCTGGCAACAAAGAGCTGCAGGAAAATACTTGCAGATCTACAGTAAGTAGTGTTGTGTACATTGGAATTAGAGGGTAGAAGTTAATTGCTAAAAACCTATTAAATATTAGGGTATGGAAGTCTAGGCTTAGGCTAGTGGGTACAATATGTGCAAGTTTAGTCCTTTCAGGAATGTATTTAATAGAATGGTATGTTGAAATTGTGAAAATTGCAATGTGGGGCATTAGATCTTAAACAGCATAGTTGAGGGTGTTTTATTAATAATTTTAATGAAATATAAATCTTGTTTAGTTAACATTAAATGTTTGTTAAATACGCTTTAATCTATAAATGTATAACACTGTTAAGGGTAATCATGAGTCAAAGTTAATGGCAGGAAAAGTTTTGTTCTAAGTGATGGTATTTTTCCCTTGAAAGTAAAAAAAAAAATATTCAATGTTTACTTTAGCTTGGTTTTAAATTTATATAGTTTTCCAGAATGTGGTTTGGAAAGTCCAGAAGTCCCTCTGTCAGTTGGAAGAGTTAAACAGAATCAGGTGAGTTGTAGTAAAGGTTAATCTGAATAGATTTGCATAAAAGTAAAATAGTATTAACTTAAACAATATAGCATTGGCTAAAGATAAATGTAAATTGCCATTGAAGTGCAGTTTTGGATAGTTTCTCAAATGACATTTACTGAAACTTGGCAAATTGATTCCATATATATTTATATTGCTAAATTAGATCTTTACTACTGCTACTAGAATATGTAGGAAAGGTAAATTTGTTAAAGAAATTTTTTCCATCTGAATTTGTAAAGTACTGAATGCTAATTTGAAAAGTAAAGCAAGATTGGCTTTAAATCTGAAATTAATTTGTTGAAATATTTTTTCAGGTGAAAGTGATTATGATGCATGGACTGGCTTGGAGTGAGGCTCCTTTACTCTGCAAAAGGAAATCTACAAAAGTGGGTGAGTTTGAATTTGATGTTTTAGCTATATCAATGACCTAATCTTAATTCTCTTATCTAGTCCATTTATAGGTGTGTAACCATGTCCTACTGTTACAACCCACAGGGATTGATGCAGTTTGTACTGATCCTACCCCATTTCATAAAAGGGGACCAGGCAGTCCTGCAGATTTTCCTGGCATGGCTTTTTCAGAGCTTTGCTCTACTACCCATCTAATAGATGGACTAGATTTGCTTAGGTTTAGGGACCCTTAACAATGGTTACATTGTTAATTCTCACAGGGCTTGTTTGCTGAATGGGTGGATGCATCTAAAACTTTAGTGCCTGATGTAACACTGTAAAAGTGTTTGAGTTAGTTTATTTAAAATATATATAGAGTACATGAGTCACAGACAAGGATCTGAGAGGCGCCAGTTGTCTGCCTGAGATCTCACACCTCAAAGCGTTAATGACCTCAAGTGACCTGAGGTCAGATCATGAGAATTTCACCTTGCTTCCGCTAAGCTCTTAATTGTAGTCTGGTAGCCTTCAAACAAGCCGACGTTTAAGGAGTGGCTTGGTAGTGCCGGAGGCTATCTATTTGTGGGCGGAGTTAGCTACTAGGTTCCCCAATATAAACTCGGAGAGCTATCCAGAAAGGAGCATTAATCAAGAGAACAGCAGACGAGCAGAGCAGGGAGGCTGTCGGCCGGCAGGGCGGGAGTCTCTGTCAACTACAGACCCCCCCCCCCCTCTCTATCCAGCTATAGGCAGAGACACTTGGTGAGTTGAGCAGTAAGGTGACTTGGTCGTGTTTACATATGTTGTGTGATGATCAGGGGCAGTCAAGTGGTAGGGTTCTCGAATTCTTGGATGATGACTCACTTTGCATATTAAACTGGAACATTTTAATTGAATTGCTAAATTATGATACTTCATGTGAAATATAATTATGAATTTATTATTTAAATTGTGTTTAACTTTGTTCCCTAGAGATTTTGAGTTGAGGTGAGAAAGCCTCTGTAGTTACTGGTTTCATGGTTTAGAATGAGTACATGATAAAGATGAACTACTAATAATGAACTCATGATAACACTTTGGTGAATTTTGTGATACAGGCAAGTTCCATTCCTTGTCTTGTATGTAATGATCATGAATGGATGGTGGCAGCATTTCGTCTTCTACTATCTACTCTTCTACTACTACCTATCTATTCCTCTCCCTCCACCCCTCTCTAAACTCTCACTTTCAACTAATGACCCTCCTCGCCCCTCCCACCTCTCTCCCTCTCACCCCAAACCCTCACTAATTACTTCACTATTCATTTCTTTCCTTTCGTTTTCTCTTTTACGTTTGTGGCAATGATTCTGTATTCTAGAGTTCTCTCTAGAGTTTCGGGTAGCTGATCCAGTTACGGCTCCTTGTAGTCTTAGCACCTAGGTAGTCAAATACCTAGGTTACAAGGTGTTGAACGAGAGAGGTTGCCTTAGGAACTCTGGAGGGTGCTCTAGAATAGTTAGCTAACTGGGGACGGGATAATGGACTAGAGAGAGCTGTTTCCCCCGGCCTCGTTAGTTAACTGGGGGGTGGAATAATGGACAAGATAGAGCTGTTTCCCCCACCCCCCGTTACACTGGCATGCATTGTACAGTGCTTTGAGTAAAGCATATGTACAATGTGTTGAGGGCACTAAAGTGGTGGATGTAATGTTCCCATTCAGGGAACAAGCTCTGCACTGAAATCAGAGGAAGGGATAGGCCTTGCTGATCCTATCTTAAAAGATAGGATGTTAGGATTTTATTGACTTATTATTAAGCATTGGTGATAATAAAAGTAGTGTCCCTGTTTAATGTTTATTGTTCTTTTACAGGTGATTGTCTCTGGAGTTGTCTTGGCCTTTTGGATCTTCTGGCCCACAACCTGAAACAGTAATAAATATTAGATGTTATAAATACTATATGTAAAACTTATTAAATAAAACAATTTTAATGAAACTACTTTATATACTTTATCCTGAAATTATGCTGGAAATTATTGTTTACTACTATTGATGCAATGTTTAAACATCTGAAATTTTTTTACTTTGAAAATAAATACTTGGTAAAATTTACACCTATTTGTAACTTGTTACATAGGTGCATGCAAAATGCATTGAAAAGATGTAAAAGTGGACTACCTATTCAATTTACATAAACTAACAAATATTGCAAATTAGTCTGAAATATTGAAGTGGAAGAAACTTCAGTCAATATTTTAGTTTTTATATTTGAAAGAATTTAAAGCTATGCAACACTTAAGCTTTGTACAAATTATGATTAAATTAACTAAAGATCATTGTTAAATTTACAAAACATTAGAAAAGTGACACTGAAGCATCTATACAACATGGTTTTCACAAAGTCTTTGGTAACTTAAATTTAATCAAAGCTCTTAAATGATTTGTCTGCCAAACGTCAGATATTCTGAAATATTTTACCTATATTAAAACCATCATTGTTTGAAAGGGGCAAAACAGATTACTGTCAATTAGTTTGACCTAACATTTGCAAGGTCCTGAAGGAATGGAATTTTTTTTTTTTTTTTAAAACTGTTTGCTAAAAACAAACCCTGCCTAATGAACCTGCTCATTTTTTTTAGAAATGGTAATTGCAACATTACCAAAGACCATTGTTTTAATAGCCAAAGTACCAAATGAAAGACCAAGAAGCAACAAACAGGTACATGGTAGAAAGGACAAAAGAATGGTTACGCGGACCCTTTAACAAATGAAAGAAATGACTGGGAAAAATGCTGTCATACCACAAGGGGTCTTAACCCTTGTCATTTACATCACTGACATTAATCTAAATATTACCAACCACAAAAATTGCTGATAACATGTTATTAAAAAAATAAAGAATATAATATTGAGGCCTTAATGCAGATCTCTAACTCTACAAATAGTAACAAGACTGGCAATTTCTTAAAACAAACAAATCCAAGACCTTGCATGTGAGCCAGAACAATCCATATCACAACTACCACATTAAAATGAAACAACAATGAAGGTAAGGTAATTACCAAAAGAAGGCACCAAAGTGCGAAATAATCAGAGGGCGCTAAATATCACCAAGAATGCCAATACGAGAACAAAAACGCACAAGGCGAACGATATCAAAAGTATCCGATTCACCTAGAATTCTATTGAGGGACAAGTGACTGCGAGGGACGGTCGGAAAGCAAGACACACGCTCGTCCTGGAAGTCAGGACATTCAACAAGGATATGCACAACTGTTAGAGGGACAACGCAATTCGGACAATAAGCAGCAGGGCGGCGCTCCATTAAGTGACCGTGGGTTAAGCGGGTATGACCAACCCACAGCCGTGCCAAAGCAGTGTCCCACCGCCGGTTACGGTGGTAGGAGGAAGGCCACGGGGACACACTAAGTTTGAGAGTATGCAGCTTGTTACCAACCACAGAGGACCAACAACCCTGCCAACAGGGAAGAATGAATAACAGGATAAAAGTTGGAATAAGGAATACCTTTATGGGAGATGGGACAAGAACGGATAGCTTCCTTAGCGGCAGCATCCGCACGCTCATTGAAACACCAATATGGCTGGGAACCCAGCAAAACTCTACTGATTTAAATTTACTAGAAATAAGAAACAGCCAATGTTGAATCTCAATGACCACCGGATGGACAGGATTAAAGGACCCTAGAGCCATGAGGGCACTACGAGAATCAACTACAACCACAAAGGTTGTGGTTGTAGTTGATTCTCTATCCGCTCCCCAAGAAGTATGGGACAAAACCTTAAGGAGGTTAAGGGCCTTAGAGCATTCAACTCGGAGGCAAGAGATAAGGCTGACCAAGACAAACGAGTGTCAAACACTAACCCCAAAAGCTTCGCGGAATCCCTGTACACAATGAGATGACCATAAAGCAACAACAATGAAGTAAAGGTCCTTTCAGTAAGAATCTATCATTCACTGAAAGTTGCTGCAGTTAAAAATAAAAGAAAATACAAGTCCCTAGAAATAAACAAGCAACCATTTTGACTAAGGAAAAGAAGGTAGTTATTCTACTGTATAAATCTAAGTATTCACTTAGATCAGGGGTCTCCAAACTATGGCCCGCGGGCCACATCCGGCCTGCCACATAATTTCATCCGGCCCTCCAAACAAATCCCTGTGTGGTGGCCTTGAAAAAATAATTATGGTACGAATGGCATCGCAGAATTATTCAAAGCTGGGGCTGCTGACTGGTGGCGCTCAACCCGAGTCAGTTTTCCTCTCTCTCGATAGTGTGACGCACAGATACTAATACTGGTAGGTATGTGTTGTGCATTACAACCAATCAGTTGTGTATAACTGTACTGTATATTGTGGGGATGGAGGGCGAGTGGGGCTTCGCTGCTTCCGTTTCAGGGAGCACAAACACTGTACAATATTCTTTTCTCTGTACTTTGACAATGCCTTTATCTTAGTTATACAAAATAGCAATAATACTATTGTAGCCAAAAATATTGCATGTTTAAAATAGTTAAAATGATAACCATTAAGTTTATCAACGAAAGCTGTTGCCATAATATTTACCACTTTATAATAATATGCTATGCTTTTTAACACCACATACAAGCTGTTTTTTTCCTGTAGAATTTATTTCATTTATTTTACCCTTATGTTTTCAGATATGGAAAAGATAAAGAAAAGAAAAGTGGACATTGAGTGCCGTCGGTTCAATGACGAATGGAAGATAAAGTACTTTTTTGTGATAGCAAATGATAAAGCTTTATGCATAATATGTAGAGACAGTGTTGCTGTTCTGAAGGAATACAATATTCGTCGGCACTATGAATCTAAACGTGGCTCAAGTTATTCTCACATCACAGGAGCAGAACGCACTAAAAAGTTTGAATCATTTCAGCACAGTCTGCATTCTCAACAAGCTGTTTTCAGTAAGAAAAAATCTGAAAATGAAACTTCAACTAGAGCCAGTTACAAAGTTGCCTATGTGTTGGCTAAAAAAGGAAAACCTTTCACTGATGGTAGTATCATAAAAGAGTGTATAGTGGAAGCAGCAGGAGAGGTATGTCCAGAAAAAGTAAACCTCTTCAAAATGATAAGTCTTGGGTCAAATACTGTTGCTCGTAGAATTGAAGATTTAGGAGGCGACATAATTCGGCAAATAAAGGAAAAAAACAAAAAGATTTTGTTGGTATTCTCTTGCGTTGGATGAATCAACTGATGTGTGTGATACTTCTCAGCTCTTAGTATTCATTCGTGGTGTTGATAGTGAATTTAATGTGAACCAAGAATTAGCATCAGTTCACAGCATGCACACCACAACAACTGGAGAGGACATTTTCAATGAACTAAGTAAAACTATGACAGAATATAACCTGGAATGAAAACAAGTGCAGTGTGTGACAATTGATGGAGGAAAGAATATGTCTGGGACAAAGAAGGGTTTGGTTGGGCAAATTACAACAGCTTGTGAGGTTGGAGGCTCAAAACCCATTTTTCTGCATTGCCTTATCCATCAACAAGCATTGTGCCTAAAATATGTTGATATGTCTTGTGTCATGAAACCTGTTGTTTCTGTGGTTAATTTCATTAGATCTCATGCACTCAACCATCGCCAGTTCCGTGATTTCTTGAAAGAAATTGATGCGGAGTTTGTTAACTTGCCTTATTATACAGCAGTTAGATGGCTTAGTTGTGGAAAGGTTTTGCTGCATTTCTTTGAGCTCAGATTAGAAATTGATTTATTTCTCACAGAGAAAAATAACCCTCAGCAATTATTATCAGAATGTGAATGGATTTGGAAATTGGCATTTTTTGCAGATATGACAGGTCATATGAATAACTTGAATCTGAAATTGCAAGGCAAAACAAATTTGATCAGTGACTACTTTGTTCATGTCAAGGCATTCAGAGCAAAACTTGCACTACTTGAAGGCCAGGTGAAGGTTAAGAATTTTGCTCATTTTCCATGTTGTGAAAAATTTCATGCAGGAAGTAAAGTTGAATTTCCTTTTTCATTTGCAAATGAAATAATTTCAGATTTGAAAAAACAGTTTCAGAAGCGATTTGCTGACCTTGATGCCAAAGCAAATGAAATCAGGCTCTTTCATAATCCATTTGACTGCAATGCTGAAAATCTTCCAACTCAATTTCAAATGGAAATTATTGATCTCCAGGCAGATGACAGACTGAAAGATAAGTATAGAGAAGGAAATCTGATTGAGTTTTATAAATGCCTGCAGCCAGATCAGTTTCCAAATTCGATAAAGTTTGCTTGTAGTTTTGTGTCCATTTTTGGTTCAACATACTTGTGTGAACAAACTTTTTCCAAAATGAAGTATGTGAAATCTAACTATCGAGCAAATTTGTCTGATGATCACTTGAAATCAATTCTTACAATTGGCTCATCTAATCTGGAACCTGATTTTAATGAAATTTTGAAGTCAAAACAACAGTATCATTCGTCACACTAATTTGGTTGCATAAAACTAAAGGCAGGAATCTATTTAGTTTACCCTGATTTTTTCCAAAAAGATATGTTTGAATTTTTCCATGTTTATACTTTAATATTTGAGGAAATTAAATTACTGGCACTGATTTGTTTTTTGTTTTTTTTTCATTTTTTATTCCTCCGGCCCGCATAAATATGGGAAATATATAATGTGGCGCTTACATTGAAAAGTTTGGAGACCCCTGACTTAGATAACTGTATCCAAGCATAGAGGTTCCCCCCCCCCCTTCCCTTTCAGAAAAACATCTACTTTCGAAAAAGTTTAACATTGCCCAACAAAAATGATTCCAGAACTAAATTGCCTAATACCAGGAACAACTGAGAGCCATGACAAACACTGCAACCCTCTCCTACCCCCAAGTCTTATGCTATTTATGATCCAAGGTAATTTGACATACTATACTGTACTTCCTACAGACGAGTCTAGTGAGAGGGTGATCTCCTGGCGATTAAATTGAAGCACGATACAGGTGTCAACGAACATCAGTCAGCCCACTTGTCAGCACAGTGGATAACTAATGACATCATAATCTGCAGTGTTGTATGCCTCCCTGTGGCCATTTAAATCAATAAAACACAGGGTTGTGGCAATGTTTACAGCATAAGGCAAGGTATAGAGGAATCCTGGAATGCCATGTAATGTGTAGTCCTTGAATGTGCTTTAGGCAACCAAATTGAATAACAACATTTCTGGTGTTCGGCTATATAATCCGAGTTTCTCATTCGGTATGATGTTTTAAACCTAAATAGGAATTCACTTTAAAGGTCAATTTATTTGCAAAGTGCTAACCAGATTCCAAATTACTGAGCTCTGAAAATACTACAAGGCAAGTTTAACCGAATGAGTGTTTGCCTATCCATACCCCCATGAGGTATGTGACAACACTGAATAAAGAAAGGGTCTTTGAGCATTCACCGTGCAGGTATTAATATAATTGTACAATGGTGCTTGGTGGATGATATTTCCTATTAAAACTCATTGGACAACTGTTTGTATTAGACATTTTAAACCTACAAATGGTAGCCCTAGATATCGCACTACAGTATTAATTACAAGATGAACAATGTAAAATCAATACCACAACAGCAAAGGATGACAATGGCTTTTCAACAACCGACAAACACACAGGTCTAACACCAGCCATCCCGAGAGAGGACGTCCCAAGCATGTACACCCCACAACTTTACATCACCTTTGCTACCTCACGCGAGCACGCAACAGCATGAGGATGCCATACTCCCAAACCAACTCCATGCACTTTGAGGCTTTAACAACTCAACATTTAAAAAGTTGATTTAAAAAATCAAACACCTGAATTTTTCCCGAATTAAATTTACTAGGGAAATGCACACCAAGCCATGAAACTTACAATGAAGATGAACAAACTACACACAACTGTCACCAAACTTCCACATACCACCCCCTCTCACTCCTGCCCTCCCTCCTTAGGTGCTCTGATTGGCTGAGCACCTGAGCCACCACCACTTGCCTCTTGTTGTGAGAGCCTAAAGCATGTTTGGTTGCACTTTAAAAGTTCCCGAGTGTACTCGCCTAATTGTGAGTACCGCCTGCCCGGTTCACCATTTTGTTTTTCAATCTACCTCAATTTACCCCTTTACAGTCAAATATTATGCAAAATTCTGTTTAAGACTTGTCCCTTCTTAACTTAAATAACTGCTTTGGCCATCTGCAATCTTTCTAGGTGGGTAAAAATGACTCTTGAGGCCAGAAAGGACTTATCACACGGCGATCATAACAATACGGTACACACACAAAATCACAACCTGATATACACCGAGCAGAAAATCCACTGGAGCTGTGATGCGACGTAAACCCTTGCCCAAGGCACTGGCAGCTGCATACTCTACCACAGTATATTACTGACTTTGTAAAAGTCTTACAACCGGATTTCCCCATAAATCACAGCAAGTTTTGAGGCCCCTCCTTGAGTCAACGTCTTACGTAAGACCTACAAGCACTCAGGTGAAGGCTGAAGAAGCAGTTCAACACCATACGCCCCAACTTCAAATACACAGTTGAGAGGCGGGACCAAAACGTGATTTTCTGTGTGTGCCTGAAGTTGGGGCATACGGTCTTGCTTCACCCTTCACTTTACCCTTCACCGGCGTACTTCAGGGGTTTTATTTAATACTTGGACTGGCTTCAGTAGGGCCTCCAGAATTTCTGTGGCTTCACAAGTGTCACGTGAATCCCCTGCATAGCAGTGGAACTGCCTTTTCCCTTCACCTTCAATACCTCTGCACTGGAAGTATACATCTACACCAGCCCAGAAGAGTCATCAGTCCTGCCACCTCTCCATACCCCCCAGGGCCTGGCACGGCCTGGTACGACTCAGAGGCAAGCCGGGCGCCACTGCTAACTGGCAGTTTGTCCCCACAAACAAGCAGTTAGCCGCCTTCAACTGACAGTGGTACAGCTCAACACAAAGGCACCGCCAGCCACAACGAGCATTTTGCTAGTTGACCGGATGTCCACCTCGTGTTGACACTGGATGAGTCATCACCGCCGGACTATATAAAGAGCGCTGCCTCCCTGGAGAGGCAATCTCTCCCTTAGTGCTCTAGGATCACCTTGGTGTCTCTAACCCGTCGTCCACTTCCAGCCAACGTCGTGTGACTGATGCCATGGTGGTATGGTAGCTGTCTTCAGAACACCAGTATTTCTTCATACTTTTATTCATTGCTTATAGTTTATTTTTTGCATTTAAGGTCATACTAACTTGTTCACCTTTGCATTACATGATAGTCAAGTATTGTCATGTGTTATTTTTGTTCATTACTATTTCAGTAAATTGTTTAATTATTTATTTGATAATTTTCATTTGTTTCCACCTGCAACTTACACACTGCAAGGCCAATAGCAGCATTTCTTTCATTTATGTGAGGGAGAGCCATACCATCTTGGTTCAGTATAGCTGTGATACCATAACCCGTCACACAAGATATCCAGTTGTAAGACTTTTACCATCAGTGGTGGTAGAGTATGCAACTGGCAATGCCTTTGTTACAGGTTCGCTTCATCTCACAGCCCCAGTGGATTTTCTCACACATTTGAATACATGAAACAACTTTATTTGATACATTCCAAACCAAAGTACTGTACAGTACAGTAATTATCAAACCATCAAATGTGTGGGATAATCATAGTGCGCTAAATATCACTAACGTCGCCAATACAAGAACAAAAACGCATACGGCGAACAATATCAAAGGTATTGAATTTACCAAGAATTTTATCGAGGGACAATTGATCCCTCGATAAACAATTCCCGACAATGGTCGGGAAGCAAGACACGTAAGTCCTGGAAGTCAGGACATGTAGAGACAACGGTTTGGACAATAAGAAGCAGGGCAGCGCTCCATTAAGTGCCTGTGAGTTAAACGTGTATGACCAATATACAACCTCGCCAGAGCCGTTTCCCACCACCAACTACGGTGGTAGGAGGAAGGCCACGGGAACACACTACTCTTAAGAGCACGCAATTTGTTACCAGTAACCGAAGACCAACAACCCTGACAACGGGCAAGAATGGGGAAATGAATAACTGGGTAAAAGTCATAATAAGGAATACCTTTACGGGAGATGGGACAGATGCGGATAGCTTCCTTAGCGGCAGTGTCCGCACGCTCATTTAAGAACGCACCAATATGGGTGGGAATCCAGCGAAATTCCACTGTCTTAAATCTATTGGAGATAAGAAACAGCCAATGTTGAATTTCAACTACCAAAGGATGGACTGGATTAAAGGATTCTAGAGCCATGAGGGCACTGCAAGTGTCAACTACAAACACAGAGGAGGATTGACAGCGAGAAAAGAGTTGATGAAGAGCATAGAGAATAGCATAAAGTTCTGCCATGAAGATGCTAGTCTCCGGAGGCAGGAGACACAAAGGTGCAGTCAGGAAAAACAACAGAGTAGCCTACACCATCTGCAGACTTAAGACCCATTGGTGAAGACAGAAATAGAGTGGAAGTGTGAAGAAAAGTGTTCAAGGAAAAGGTGATTTAGAACTGTAGGAGGGGTAAAAGTTTTAGTCATGTGGGTCAAGGCTTACAGAATTTAGGAACGGGGATCCCTCCATAGGGGCAAAGATGGAATGACACGAGGGGAAATATTGGTAACACAAACTGAAAGAGCATTTTGTAAGAGAGACAACCGTACAGAAAGAGATAGGTGGTGAAGGGGAACAGGAACCACAGGATGGGTAAAGGTCAAGGCATGACATAAGCAAGAGTGAGGGTGCTGTAAGGACCGTGCAAGGTGGAGAAGACAGTAGCGATCATGGCGATCCTGTAGAAACAGGACGCCAGTTTCAACATACAGGCTTAGGGTAGGTGTCGAAGGAAAGGTACCAGAGCCGAGCCGTAACCCAGTATGATGCAGTGTGTCCGGATGGTGAAGGGTAGAAGGAGAAGCAGACGAGTAAACGGGGCCATAATCGAGTTTAGACAGAACGAGAGAGGAATGTAAAGAGAGGAGCAGTGTCGATTAGCTCCCCAAGAAGTATGGGACATGACCTAAAGTTAGTTAAGGGCCTTAGAGCATTCAACTCGGACGTAAAAAATATGGGGCGACAAAGACAAACGAGTGTCAAAGATTAGCCCTAAAAGCTTTAGCAGATTCTTTGTACAAAAGGGGATGACCCCTGTTACCTAACAGTAAATAGGTATCTGGGAGTTAGCTGTTACAGGCTGCTTCCTAGGGGGGTGCGTGTGTGGGAGAAAAAAAAATTTAGTAGTTAACCACTGAACTGCTCTGTCTCCAAATAACACCCTGGTGCACAAGAAATAAATTCTTTCCAAAAATTTTGTTTCTCTTCTTATATTGTTAAAATGCAGAGTCTGATCACGGGGAAACTAAACAAAAAATATTGTATGTGACTTACTTTAGCTGCGATGGAGCTGGGAAGTTGAGCAAATTATGGGCGCTGAGCGTTGGAGCGATGGGGGTCTGTCGGCCCCGCCACCCCGTGCGACGGCAGTTGCTGCGAATAAAATGTTGCGCAATTATTTTGAAGTTTCTCATTCATTTCTTCTTTTTTTTTTGCTGTAATATTATTTAAAAGTGTGTAATTTGTGGAATTTATATAATTCAAAGTATAGAACATCGCTATGCTCAAAATTATGGGCCTCATATATGCGACATATTCTACAATCAAACAGTGTTTTTGCTGTTATTACACTATATACACACATTGTATATACCCATCTACGTATGTATTCACCATAACGATCCACTATGTTGGTATGGTGAGCCCAAAAAACATGAGTGAGCTGCCACACCCTGCCAGTCCTCCCTCCCTCCTCCAACACATTACTCGCCAACATTCCTCCTCCCAAAATACTGTTATTGTGTTTATTACACTATTTACACACGTTATGTATAAGTATGTACATGTTTTATTCATGTACATACGTACATACTTCCATCTCCTCACCTCTCTCTCTTGCCTACTTAATGCTCTTGCTTCCCTCATCTCATCACAATCGACTTTATAATGGTCCAGGACGGATCGAAATGTCGTCGTCTATTCAATTTCCAGTGTGTGGTTTGGTCAACAATGAAATCTTCATGCAAGATCTTATAAAGAAAACCCCTAGAACGAGTTTTGTAGATACGAAAGAGTTTAAGGTGAGTAGGGGATGGTTTGAGAAATTTTGAAAAAAGACGTGTATTCATAGTGTTGTGAGGCATGGTGAGGGTGCCAGCTCAGACAAAGTAGGGGCTGAAAGATTTGTTCATGATTTTAAAGATTTTGTAGATACTGTATTGATGGATATATTCCACAACAAGTGTTTAATTGTGAGGAGACATGGCTATTCTGGAAAAAATTGCCGAAGAGGACATACATTACCCAAGAGGAGACGTCACTGCCCGGACACAAGCTAACTTGGGCTAACTTGTGTCAGGATAGGCTAACTCTTGTGCTGTGTGGCAATTTGAAAATTAAACCCTTGCTCGTGTATCATTCCGAAAATCCAAGAGTTTTAAAAAATATATGATGTGCAGAAAAAAGAAAGAAACAAAAGAATGGTTACGCGGACCCTTTAACAAATGAAAGAAATGACTGGGAAAAATGCTGTCATACCACAAGGGGTCTTAACCCTTGTCATTTACATCACTGACATTAATCTAAATATTACCAACCACAAAAATTGCTGATAACATGTTATTAAAAAAATAAAGAATATAATATTGAGGCCTTAATGCAGATCTCTAACTCTACAAATAGTAACAAGACTGGCAATTTCTTAAAACAAACAAATCCAAGACCTTGCACGTGAGCCAGAACAATCCATATCACAACTACCACATTAAAATGAAACAACAATGAAGGTAAGGTAATTACCAAAAGAAGGCACCAAAGTGCGAAATAATCAGAGGGCGCTAAATATCACCAAGAATGCCAATACGAGAACAAAAACGCACAAGGCGAACGATATCAAAAGTATCCGATTCACCTAGAATTCTATTGAGGGACAAGTGACTGCGAGGGACGGTCGGAAAGCAAGACACACGCTCGTCCTGGAAGTCAGGACATTCAACAAGGATATGCACAACTGTTAGAGGGACAACGCAATTCGGACAATAAGCAGCAGGGCGGCGCTCCATTAAGTGACCGTGGGTTAAGCGGGTATGACCAACCCACAGCCGTGCCAAAGCAGTGTCCCACCGCCGGTTACGGTGGTAGGAGGAAGGCCACGGGGACACACTAAGTTTGAGAGTATGCAGCTTGTTACCAACCACAGAGGACCAACAACCCTGCCAACAGGGAAGAATGAATAACAGGATAAAAGTTGGAATAAGGAATACCTTTATGGGAGATGGGACAAGAACGGATAGCTTCCTTAGCGGCAGCATCCGCACGCTCATTGAAACACCAATATGGCTGGGAACCCAGCAAAACTCTACTGATTTAAATTTACTAGAAATAAGAAACAGCCAATGTTGAATCTCAATGACCACCGGATGGACAGGATTAAAGGACCCTAGAGCCATGAGGGCACTACGAGAATCAACTACAACCACAAAGGTTGTGGTTGTAGTTGATTCTCTATCCGCTCCCCAAGAAGTATGGGACAAAACCTTAAGGAGGTTAAGGGCCTTAGAGCATTCAACTCGGAGGCAAGAGATAAGGCTGACCAAGACAAACGAGTGTCAAACACTAACCCCAAAAGCTTCGCGGAATCCCTGTACACAATGAGATGACCATAAAGCAACAACAATGAAGTAAAGGTCCTTTCAGTAAGAATCTATCATTCACTGAAAGTTGCTGCAGTTAAAAATAAAAGAAAATACAAGTCCCTAGAAATAAACAAGCAACCATTTTGACTAAGGAAAAGAAGGTAGTTATTCTACTGTATAAATCTAAGTATTCACTTAGATCAGGGGTCTCCAAACTATGGCCCGCGGGCCACATCCGGCCTGCCACATAATTTCATCCGGCCCTCCAAACAAATCCCTGTGTGGTGGCCTTGAAAAAATAATTATGGTACGAATGGCATCGCAGAATTATTCAAAGCTGGGGCTGCTGACTGGTGGCGCTCAACCCGAGTCAGTTTTCCTCTCTCTCGATAGTGTGACGCACAGATACTAATACTGGTAGGTATGTGTTGTGCATTACAACCAATCAGTTGTGTATAACTGTACTGTATATTGTGGGGATGGAGGGCGAGTGGGGCTTCGCTGCTTCCGTTTCAGGGAGCACAAACACTGTACAATATTCTTTTCTCTGTACTTTGACAATGCCTTTATCTTAGTTATACAAAATAGCAATAATACTATTGTAGCCAAAAATATTGCATGTTTAAAATAGTTAAAATGATAACCATTAAGTTTATCAACGAAAGCTGTTGCCATAATATTTACCACTTTATAATAATATGCTATGCTTTTTAACACCACATACAAGCTGTTTTTTTCCTGTAGAATTTATTTCATTTATTTTACCCTTATGTTTTCAGATATGGAAAAGATAAAGAAAAGAAAAGTGGACATTGAGTGCCGTCGGTTCAATGACGAATGGAAGATAAAGTACTTTTTTGTGATAGCAAATGATAAAGCTTTATGCATAATATGTAGAGACAGTGTTGCTGTTCTGAAGGAATACAATATTCGTCGGCACTATGAATCTAAACGTGGCTCAAGTTATTCTCACATCACAGGAGCAGAACGCACTAAAAAGTTTGAATCATTTCAGCACAGTCTGCATTCTCAACAAGCTGTTTTCAGTAAGAAAAAATCTGAAAATGAAACTTCAACTAGAGCCAGTTACAAAGTTGCCTATGTGTTGGCTAAAAAAGGAAAACCTTTCACTGATGGTAGTATCATAAAAGAGTGTATAGTGGAAGCAGCAGGAGAGGTATGTCCAGAAAAAGTAAACCTCTTCAAAATGATAAGTCTTGGGTCAAATACTGTTGCTCGTAGAATTGAAGATTTAGGAGGCGACATAATTCGGCAAATAAAGGAAAAAAACAAAAAGATTTTGTTGGTATTCTCTTGCGTTGGATGAATCAACTGATGTGTGTGATACTTCTCAGCTCTTAGTATTCATTCGTGGTGTTGATAGTGAATTTAATGTGAACCAAGAATTAGCATCAGTTCACAGCATGCACACCACAACAACTGGAGAGGACATTTTCAATGAACTAAGTAAAACTATGACAGAATATAACCTGGAATGAAAACAAGTGCAGTGTGTGACAATTGATGGAGGAAAGAATATGTCTGGGACAAAGAAGGGTTTGGTTGGGCAAATTACAACAGCTTGTGAGGTTGGAGGCTCAAAACCCATTTTTCTGCATTGCCTTATCCATCAACAAGCATTGTGCCTAAAATATGTTGATATGTCTTGTGTCATGAAACCTGTTGTTTCTGTGGTTAATTTCATTAGATCTCATGCACTCAACCATCGCCAGTTCCGTGATTTCTTGAAAGAAATTGATGCGGAGTTTGTTAACTTGCCTTATTATACAGCAGTTAGATGGCTTAGTTGTGGAAAGGTTTTGCTGCATTTCTTTGAGCTCAGATTAGAAATTGATTTATTTCTCACAGAGAAAAATAACCCTCAGCAATTATTATCAGAATGTGAATGGATTTGGAAATTGGCATTTTTTGCAGATATGACAGGTCATATGAATAACTTGAATCTGAAATTGCAAGGCAAAACAAATTTGATCAGTGACTACTTTGTTCATGTCAAGGCATTCAGAGCAAAACTTGCACTACTTGAAGGCCAGGTGAAGGTTAAGAATTTTGCTCATTTTCCATGTTGTGAAAAATTTCATGCAGGAAGTAAAGTTGAATTTCCTTTTTCATTTGCAAATGAAATAATTTCAGATTTGAAAAAACAGTTTCAGAAGCGATTTGCTGACCTTGATGCCAAAGCAAATGAAATCAGGCTCTTTCATAATCCATTTGACTGCAATGCTGAAAATCTTCCAACTCAATTTCAAATGGAAATTATTGATCTCCAGGCAGATGACAGACTGAAAGATAAGTATAGAGAAGGAAATCTGATTGAGTTTTATAAATGCCTGCAGCCAGATCAGTTTCCAAATTCGATAAAGTTTGCTTGTAGTTTTGTGTCCATTTTTGGTTCAACATACTTGTGTGAACAAACTTTTTCCAAAATGAAGTATGTGAAATCTAACTATCGAGCAAATTTGTCTGATGATCACTTGAAATCAATTCTTACAATTGGCTCATCTAATCTGGAACCTGATTTTAATGAAATTTTGAAGTCAAAACAACAGTATCATTCGTCACACTAATTTGGTTGCATAAAACTAAAGGCAGGAATCTATTTAGTTTACCCTGATTTTTTCCAAAAAGATATGTTTGAATTTTTCCATGTTTATACTTTAATATTTGAGGAAATTAAATTACTGGCACTGATTTGTTTTTTGTTTTTTTTTCATTTTTTATTCCTCCGGCCCGCATAAATATGGGAAATATATAATGTGGCGCTTACATTGAAAAGTTTGGAGACCCCTGACTTAGATAACTGTATCCAAGCATAGAGGTTCCCCCCCCCCCTTCCCTTTCAGAAAAACATCTACTTTCGAAAAAGTTTAACATTGCCCAACAAAAATGATTCCAGAACTAAATTGCCTAATACCAGGAACAACTGAGAGCCATGACAAACACTGCAACCCTCTCCTACCCCCAAGTCTTATGCTATTTATGATCCAAGGTAATTTGACATACTATACTGTACTTCCTACAGACGAGTCTAGTGAGAGGGTGATCTCCTGGCGATTAAATTGAAGCACGATACAGGTGTCAACGAACATCAGTCAGCCCACTTGTCAGCACAGTGGATAACTAATGACATCATAATCTGCAGTGTTGTATGCCTCCCTGTGGCCATTTAAATCAATAAAACACAGGGTTGTGGCAATGTTTACAGCATAAGGCAAGGTATAGAGGAATCCTGGAATGCCATGTAATGTGTAGTCCTTGAATGTGCTTTAGGCAACCAAATTGAATAACAACATTTCTGGTGTTCGGCTATATAATCCGAGTTTCTCATTCGGTATGATGTTTTAAACCTAAATAGGAATTCACTTTAAAGGTCAATTTATTTGCAAAGTGCTAACCAGATTCCAAATTACTGAGCTCTGAAAATACTACAAGGCAAGTTTAACCGAATGAGTGTTTGCCTATCCATACCCCCATGAGGTATGTGACAACACTGAATAAAGAAAGGGTCTTTGAGCATTCACCGTGCAGGTATTAATATAATTGTACAATGGTGCTTGGTGGATGATATTTCCTATTAAAACTCATTGGACAACTGTTTGTATTAGACATTTTAAACCTACAAATGGTAGCCCTAGATATCGCACTACAGTATTAATTACAAGATGAACAATGTAAAATCAATACCACAACAGCAAAGGATGACAATGGCTTTTCAACAACCGACAAACACACAGGTCTAACACCAGCCATCCCGAGAGAGGACGTCCCAAGCATGTACACCCCACAACTTTACATCACCTTTGCTACCTCACGCGAGCACGCAACAGCATGAGGATGCCATACTCCCAAACCAACTCCATGCACTTTGAGGCTTTAACAACTCAACATTTAAAAAGTTGATTTAAAAAATCAAACACCTGAATTTTTCCCGAATTAAATTTACTAGGGAAATGCACACCAAGCCATGAAACTTACAATGAAGATGAACAAACTACACACAACTGTCACCAAACTTCCACATACCACCCCCTCTCACTCCTGCCCTCCCTCCTTAGGTGCTCTGATTGGCTGAGCACCTGAGCCACCACCACTCGCCTCTTGTTGTGAGAGCCTAAAGCATGTTTGGTTGCACTTTAAAAGTTCCCGAGTGTACTCGCCTAATTGTGAGTACCGCCTGCCCGGTTCACCATTTTGTTTTTCAATCTACCTCAATTTACCCCTTTACAGTCAAATATTATGCAAAATTCTGTTTAAGACTTGTCCCTTCTTAACTTAAATAACTGCTTTGGCCATCTGCAATCTTTCTAGGTGGGTAAAAATGACTCTTGAGGCCAGAAAGGACTTATCACACGGCGATCATAACAATACGGTACACACACAAAATCACAACCTGATATACACCGAGCAGAAAATCCACTGGAGCTGTGATGCGACGTAAACCCTTGCCCAAGGCACTGGCAGCTGCATACTCTACCACAGTATATTACTGACTTTGTAAAAGTCTTACAACCGGATTTCCCCATAAATCACAGCAAGTTTTGAGGCCCCTCCTTGAGTCAACGTCTTACGTAAGACCTACAAGCACTCAGGTGAAGGCTGAAGAAGCAGTTCAACACCATACGCCCCAACTTCAAATACACAGTTGAGAGGCGGGACCAAAACGTGATTTTCTGTGTGTGCCTGAAGTTGGGGCATACGGTCTTGCTTCACCCTTCACTTTACCCTTCACCGGCGTACTTCAGGGGTTTTATTTAATACTTGGACTGGCTTCAGTAGGGCCTCCAGAATTTCTGTGGCTTCACAAGTGTCACGTGAATCCCCTGCATAGCAGTGGAACTGCCTTTTCCCTTCACCTTCAATACCTCTGCACTGGAAGTATACATCTACACCAGCCCAGAAGAGTCATCAGTCCTGCCACCTCTCCATACCCCCCAGGGCCTGGCACGGCCTGGTACGACTCAGAGGCAAGCCGGGCGCCACTGCTAACTGGCAGTTTGTCCCCACAAACAAGCAGTTAGCCGCCTTCAACTGACAGTGGTACAGCTCAACACAAAGGCACCGCCAGCCACAACGAGCATTTTGCTAGTTGACCGGATGTCCACCTCGTGTTGACACTGGATGAGTCATCACCGCCGGACTATATAAAGAGCGCTGCCTCCCTGGAGAGGCAATCTCTCCCTTAGTGCTCTAGGATCACCTTGGTGTCTCTAACCCGTCGTCCACTTCCAGCCAACGTCGTGTGACTGATGCCATGGTGGTATGGTAGCTGTCTTCAGAACACCAGTATTTCTTCATACTTTTATTCATTGCTTATAGTTTATTTTTTGCATTTAAGGTCATACTAACTTGTTCACCTTTGCATTACATGATAGTCAAGTATTGTCATGTGTTATTTTTGTTCATTACTATTTCAGTAAATTGTTTAATTATTTATTTGATAATTTTCATTTGTTTCCACCTGCAACTTACACACTGCAAGGCCAATAGCAGCATTTCTTTCATTTATGTGAGGGAGAGCCATACCATCTTGGTTCAGTATAGCTGTGATACCATAACCCGTCACACAAGATATCCAGTTGTAAGACTTTTACCATCAGTGGTGGTAGAGTATGCAACTGGCAATGCCTTTGTTACAGGTTCGCTTCATCTCACAGCCCCAGTGGATTTTCTCACACATTTGAATACATGAAACAACTTTATTTGATACATTCCAAACCAAAGTACTGTACAGTACAGTAATTATCAAACCATCAAATGTGTGGGATAATCATAGTGCGCTAAATATCACTAACGTCGCCAATACAAGAACAAAAACGCATACGGCGAACAATATCAAAGGTATTGAATTTACCAAGAATTTTATCGAGGGACAATTGATCCCTCGATAAACAATTCCCGACAATGGTCGGGAAGCAAGACACGTAAGTCCTGGAAGTCAGGACATGTAGAGACAACGGTTTGGACAATAAGAAGCAGGGCAGCGCTCCATTAAGTGCCTGTGAGTTAAACGTGTATGACCAATATACAACCTCGCCAGAGCCGTTTCCCACCACCAACTACGGTGGTAGGAGGAAGGCCACGGGAACACACTACTCTTAAGAGCACGCAATTTGTTACCAGTAACCGAAGACCAACAACCCTGACAACGGGCAAGAATGGGGAAATGAATAACTGGGTAAAAGTCATAATAAGGAATACCTTTACGGGAGATGGGACAGATGCGGATAGCTTCCTTAGCGGCAGTGTCCGCACGCTCATTTAAGAACGCACCAATATGGGTGGGAATCCAGCGAAATTCCACTGTCTTAAATCTATTGGAGATAAGAAACAGCCAATGTTGAATTTCAACTACCAAAGGATGGACTGGATTAAAGGATTCTAGAGCCATGAGGGCACTGCAAGTGTCAACTACAAACACAGAGGAGGATTGACAGCGAGAAAAGAGTTGATGAAGAGCATAGAGAATAGCATAAAGTTCTGCCATGAAGATGCTAGTCTCCGGAGGCAGGAGACACAAAGGTGCAGTCAGGAAAAACAACAGAGTAGCCTACACCATCTGCAGACTTAAGACCCATTGGTGAAGACAGAAATAGAGTGGAAGTGTGAAGAAAAGTGTTCAAGGAAAAGGTGATTTAGAACTGTAGGAGGGGTAAAAGTTTTAGTCATGTGGGTCAAGGCTTACAGAATTTAGGAACGGGGATCCCTCCATAGGGGCAAAGATGGAATGACACGAGGGGAAATATTGGTAACACAAACTGAAAGAGCATTTTGTAAGAGAGACAACCGTACAGAAAGAGATAGGTGGTGAAGGGGAACAGGAACCACAGGATGGGTAAAGGTCAAGGCATGACATAAGCAAGAGTGAGGGTGCTGTAAGGACCGTGCAAGGTGGAGAAGACAGTAGCGATCATGGCGATCCTGTAGAAACAGGACGCCAGTTTCAACATACAGGCTTAGGGTAGGTGTCGAAGGAAAGGTACCAGAGCCGAGCCGTAACCCAGTATGATGCAGTGTGTCCGGATGGTGAAGGGTAGAAGGAGAAGCAGACGAGTAAACGGGGCCATAATCGAGTTTAGACAGAACGAGAGAGGAATGTAAAGAGAGGAGCAGTGTCGATTAGCTCCCCAAGAAGTATGGGACATGACCTAAAGTTAGTTAAGGGCCTTAGAGCATTCAACTCGGACGTAAAAAATATGGGGCGACAAAGACAAACGAGTGTCAAAGATTAGCCCTAAAAGCTTTAGCAGATTCTTTGTACAAAAGGGGATGACCCCTGTTACCTAACAGTAAATAGGTATCTGGGAGTTAGCTGTTACAGGCTGCTTCCTAGGGGGGTGCGTGTGTGGGAGAAAAAAAAATTTAGTAGTTAACCACTGAACTGCTCTGTCTCCAAATAACACCCTGGTGCACAAGAAATAAATTCTTTCCAAAAATTTTGTTTCTCTTCTTATATTGTTAAAATGCAGAGTCTGATCACGGGGAAACTAAACAAAAAATATTGTATGTGACTTACTTTAGCTGCGATGGAGCTGGGAAGTTGAGCAAATTATGGGCGCTGAGCGTTGGAGCGATGGGGGTCTGTCGGCCCCGCCACCCCGTGCGACGGCAGTTGCTGCGAATAAAATGTTGCGCAATTATTTTGAAGTTTCTCATTCATTTCTTCTTTTTTTTTTGCTGTAATATTATTTAAAAGTGTGTAATTTGTGGAATTTATATAATTCAAAGTATAGAACATCGCTATGCTCAAAATTATGGGCCTCATATATGCGACATATTCTACAATCAAACAGTGTTTTTGCTGTTATTACACTATATACACACATTGTATATACCCATCTACGTATGTATTCACCATAACGATCCACTATGTTGGTATGGTGAGCCCAAAAAACATGAGTGAGCTGCCACACCCTGCCAGTCCTCCCTCCCTCCTCCAACACATTACTCGCCAACATTCCTCCTCCCAAAATACTGTTATTGTGTTTATTACACTATTTACACACGTTATGTATAAGTATGTACATGTTTTATTCATGTACATACGTACATACTTCCATCTCCTCACCTCTCTCTCTTGCCTACTTAATGCTCTTGCTTCCCTCATCTCATCACAATCGACTTTATAATGGTCCAGGACGGATCGAAATGTCGTCGTCTATTCAATTTCCAGTGTGTGGTTTGGTCAACAATGAAATCTTCATGCAAGATCTTATAAAGAAAACCCCTAGAACGAGTTTTGTAGATACGAAAGAGTTTAAGGTGAGTAGGGGATGGTTTGAGAAATTTTGAAAAAAGACGTGTATTCATAGTGTTGTGAGGCATGGTGAGGGTGCCAGCTCAGACAAAGTAGGGGCTGAAAGATTTGTTCATGATTTTAAAGATTTTGTAGATACTGTATTGATGGATATATTCCACAACAAGTGTTTAATTGTGAGGAGACATGGCTATTCTGGAAAAAATTGCCGAAGAGGACATACATTACCCAAGAGGAGACGTCACTGCCCGGACACAAGCTAACTTGGGCTAACTTGTGTCAGGATAGGCTAACTCTTGTGCTGTGTGGCAATTTGAAAATTAAACCCTTGCTCGTGTATCATTCCGAAAATCCAAGAGTTTTAAAAAATATATGATGTGCAGAAAAACTGTGATGTGGAGTGGTTTGCCCTGCCACCAAAAAATATCTGCAAGAGAAAAGTTTGACACTCAAGGTCCTGCTTCTCGACAATGCTCCTGCTCATCCTCCAGACTTGGAGGATGCATTGTTGGGGCCACTTTTTTTTTTTTTAGGGATATTCCTACATGAGCCCTGAGTTTCTGGCTAATGTACCAATGACATGAAGGAGGAGTTTTCAACCTACCTTGTGTTAGGTGTGCAGAGGTCAATGGTTGAACATAATGTCAGGAGCAAAGGGGGGCCTTTGCCTCTTCGAACACAATTGCGACCATCTTCATCTCTTCGAACTATCCTAAATGCTCTCTTCACCTGTCTGACCAAATTGGGTGTCCAGACCACCTTTGAATCTGAAATTGTAAAATAAATAGCAATTTCAGAATATTCAGTCCATTTATACTAACAAAATTATACATACAGTACTGTAATTGAAATTTTACAGAATGATAAAGGCAATTTAGCAACTTTGTTAAAATGCACATGGGGGAAATACATGAAAATAGGTTAATATTGTTTGTAAGGTTGATGGGAAATGTTTATTACTTTTATGATTTAAAAGATGTATAGCCCTAATACTCCATCCTGGGTGCATTCCACCAGGTAATGACCACAGCAAAAGTTTTCCACGAGGCTCTATTGTCACACAAACTTTTCACATTTTCAAACTTGATTCATCTTTTCCCCCCCCCCTCGTTCCAGGGGTTTTCTTTAAAAGGTCTTCATGCAAATGCCTTGGTTTCTCACAAATGATGGCCTCTGAAATGCTATCACCTGCTAACTCTTTGTTGTGTATCCAAATTAATAAAAACTTTTTAACATCCTCAAGTGTTTGTGTTCTTTGTTTCGGGATTGTTGATATGCCTTTTGCCACTTTAATGTTCATAATGTCCTTTTCTTAGCAAGTACAGTGCATATTGTTGACATAGATTTGTTGTACTGCCTAGCTAGTTCAACAACCCGTGCACCATTTTGATGTTTATGAATGCTCTCTTGTTTTTCCTCTATGGTCATTCTCACATGTGTTTTCTTGGCTTGAACCTTACCACTGGCTTTCTTGGGACTCATGGCAAGATATATCATAACAAATTTTATGTTCAAATAGCCAAAAATCCCAAAACAAATGTAATGCTTTACAAAGAATTCAGGCGCGATACTTACTAGGCAAGAGACACTGGTAAACTGAGGCGCGATCACCATGCCACCACGCGCTAGGTCAGCCCATACGTATATCAACAAACTCCTTTCCCGAGGCAAAGTTTGTAACCCGATTCAAATTTTTCGAAGAAATTAGGCTCGTAACCCGAAAAGTTCATAAATATTCATTCGTAAGTCGAGGTGTCACTATATATAACTAAAAAATTAAACTCAGGATTACTTTCAACCCCCACCCCGTTTGCTCGACTCCATTGCCACCTACCTTCACCCCCCTCTATGATGTACTCTTCCATAGACACCTACCTTTGCCCCCCTCCTCCCCTCTACTCCTCCATCATCACCTACCTTCACACCCCCTCCCTTCTCCTCCTCCATCGTCACCTTCCTTTCACCCTCCTCTATGATGTACTCTTCCATAGACACCAACGTTCACTGCATATAATGCTCCCCTCTACTCCTCCATCGTCACCTACTTTCACCCCCCCCCCCCTCCGCTCTACTCCTCCAGGGTCGCAGACAATTTCACGAGCGTGAGAACTACGAGTTCTCTAACTACTCTCACACTCCTACTCTCTCACCAGTGAGGGGGAGGGAAGGAGGGAGGAAATGAAGGAAGAAAGGTGGGGGAGAGAGAATAGGCAGGGGGGAGGAGGGCCTAGATACATTTCTTCCATATAGATAGGTAGACTGAGGGAGAGCTGCTTGCCAAGAGCCCTATCAGACAGGCTTCCTATTCCTCAACCCTCCCTAATATGCCACATCCTGGTCAGGACAACTTGCTCGAATGTTATTCTTGGTGTGACTCGAGAACTGACCTCGAGGCGGGGCATGGGCATGGATTATCTCCCTGGGGCACGCACCTCCCTGCCCCAGCTCTCTCTCTCTCACATAATCTATCAAGGGTCTAACATGAGGTCATTGTGCCTACCAGAAGCGTATATGTCCAAGGCTGGCCACCTGTCTGGACCATTCAAATGTATAAACACGTAATTAGTCTATTAAAATTATATATAATGCTACAATTATAAATTAATTTGTTCATGGTCATTCGTTTATCAGTATTTTAATATGAGGTATATATACGCATGTATGTATACGTTGACGTACACATATATGATTATGTGTATAGAATGATTATGATTATGTGTAATCATATATGATTATATCTAATGGAATGCATTAGTAAGTGATGTGGTGGAGGCTGACTCCATACACAGGTTCAAGTGTAGATATGATAGAGCCCAATAGGCTCAGAAACCTGTACACCTGTTGATTGACGGTTGAGAGGTGGAACTAAAGAGCCAGAGCTCAACCCCAGCAAGCACAATTAGGCGAGTATATGAATGAATGCACATGTACACTTTCAAATGAATTAAGATACCTTGAGATACACAATGACTTAGTTTAAATAGTTTAAACACATTATGGTACTGATTTTGACATGCTGATGTCTGGAAGGGAGAGGGGGTGTGGGGGGTTATTGTCTGAGGTGGAGGACCAGAGGAGGGGGTCAGTGGAAGGATGGTGGCTGGAGGGATGCCATTGTTCTAATGGTTATGAAAACAATTATTGATGGCAGGAATTCAGTGGGTGTGTACTTCACCCGCACCATCACCATACTGTGCCCTGCTACAACCCCCCCCCCCCCACTCCACCCATGCTGTGTGCGGCGTATTACACATTATGGGATAACCGACTGTCTGTCCATTCCTGTCTGCTCGTTATGCTGCCCTTCCTTTTGAAAATTGTCTGCTTTATCGACTTCCTTCAAGACCACACATTAGCCTCTTATCACGCCCTCTTACCACTCTCAGGGAGCCGGCTCTTCTATACAATAGTTACCACTCAGTCCCCAAGGTGAAAGTGTGTCCGGGCATATGACTTGTTACGTGTACTTATTTGCGATTCGTTTGGGCTGTCATGTGTGGTGATTAGTGTTGGGTAAGGCTAGGCCAGGTCAGGTCAGACTAGGCTAGGTAAGGCTAGGCCAGGTCAGGTCAGACTAGGCCAGGTCAGACTAGGCTAGGCCAGGTCAGGTCTGGCTAGGCCAGGTCAGGCCAGGCCAGGCTTGGCAGGGTGAGAGAAGTAAAGCGGCAGGTACTTACGTTTCCGAGAAAGTAGCGGCGGTAGTATATTGTTGATTTAGATTCGACGACATCCTGAAGCTAGTTAGTGGCGGCCTCATCGCTCTCGAACTTCTTGTTGTTGTAGGGGATACGAGGCACACCCAATATCCCCCTTACATTGATCACATCGCACACTAATATTTTTACTATTTCCGACACCAGATTTGTCTGTTTCGTATATGTATAATTGTTCAATATTAAAACCACAATAGAATGCTCTAAGTACTTTCGTATATTAATACATCTTCAGAAGGAATGGTTCGCTCTGAAGATGTATTAATATAAGAAAGTACTAAAGGAAATTCCTGTTTCAATTCTTCCTTCGTGGTCTGACACTCTTATTATATATTGTATATACTGAATTATATATACTATGCTTATATATTTTATTAAATATGACCGAAAAAGTAAGATTAATAATTCTAACACGAATTTTCTCAATCTTTCGTACATTATGCTTCACCCTAGTGCCATATCTGAACTTTTTCAAGCTTCGCCTTGTGCTTGACAAGGTACGGACTCCATGCTGGGGCCACATACTCCAGGATTGGTCTTACATATGTGGTATAGAAGGTTCTGAATGATTCCTTACACAGGTTCCTGAAGGCTGTTCTGATGTTAGCCAGTCTCGCATAATCACACACTCACGTACGTGTGTGTGTGTGTGTGTGTGTGTGTGTGTGTGTGTGTGTGTGTGTGTGTGTGTGTGTGTGTGTGTGTGTGTGTGTGTGTGTGTGTGTGTGTGTGTGTGTGTGTGTGTGTGTGTGTGTGTGTGTGTGTGTGTGTGTGTGTGTGTGTGTGTGTGTGTGTGTGTGTGTGTGTGTGTGTGTGTGTGTGTGTGTGTGTGTGTGTGTGTGTGTGTGTGTGTGTGTGTGTGTGTGTGTGTGTGTGTGTGTGTGTGTGTGTGTGTGTGTGTGTGTGTGTGTGTGTGTGTGTGTGTGTGTGTGTGTGTGTGTGTGTGTGTGTGTGTGTGTGTGTGTGTGTGTGTGTGTGTGTGTGTGTGTGTGTGTGTGTGTGTGTGTGTGTGTGTGTGTGTGTGTGTGTGTGTGTGTGTGTGTGTGTGTGTGTGTGTGTGTGTGTGTGTGTGTGTGTGTGTGTGTGTGTGTGTGTGTGTGTGTGTGTGTGTGTGTGTGTGTGTGTGTGTGTGTGTGTGTGTGTGTGTGTGTGTGTGTGTGTGTGTGTGTGTGTGTGTGTGTGTGTGTGTGTGTGTGTGTGTGTGTGTGTGTGTGTGTGTGTGTGTGTGTGTGTGTGTGTGTGTGTGTGTGTGTGTGTGTGTGTGTGTGTGTGTGTGTGTGTGTGTGTGTGTGTAAAATATACACTGAGGACAGGCAGCTTGTGCATGTCTATTCGTTAGGTGTATATCGAGGTCCACCTCCAAGGTCGAACTACTGACCTCCACATTCACCCTGGGCACAAGTAGTCTCGAACCACTAACCCCAGGAGCAGGAGACAGTAGTTCTATTAACTACTTTACCTACAGCATAAAGAAGAATTCCAGAAACAAGAAATGGCAGTTGTTAACTGCTTCTGGAATCCTTCCTCGAATGTAGATGTTGCAAGGTTCTTTGATTATGTAAGTTAACAATAAAGAACTAGATACAAATTAAATGTGTGCTATAAAATATGTGTATGTGACATATATTCATATAAGCACAGACGTTGCGGTATTCAGAGTAAGGACAGTTTTTCCTCAGACCCATGCTCACAGTTCCTAGAAACCAGGACAATTTAGTAATCATGCGAAACTGCGGCATCTCTTACCGAGTCCATTTTGAACAAAAGGTAGTGAACAAAGATATCGAGTACATACAAGCAAAATATATATTCAGGCATTAAGTGTGCAACTTCATCATAGTGAATAATAATAATGGTTCTGTCAACTATGGGTTTCACAATAAACTAAAGGTAACAGGATGAGCATGGGTTGCACAAACTAATGGTAACAGGATGGGTATGGGTTGCACAATAAATTAGGATGAGTGTGTGTGTGTATATTATAAATATATGTGTGTGTGTATATATATATATATATATATATATATATATATATATATATATATATATATATATATATATATATATATATATATATATATATATGTCGTACCTAGTAGCCAGAACGTACTTCTCAGCCAACTATGCAAGGCCCGATTTGCCTGATAAGCCAAGTTTTACGAATTAATATATTTTCTCTAATTTCTTTCTTATGAAATGATAAAGCTACCTATTTCATTATGTATGAGATCAATTTTTTTTATTGGAGTTAAAATTAACGTAGATATATGACCGAACCTAACCAACCCTAAATATTCTTTCTTTCAACCTTTCAAATATTCTATCTCTAATGCTAAGTATATTTAATTCTTTCCGCATGTTGAGAACTTTGGTAGTTATAGGACAGCCAAGTATAATTCTGAGTGCTTCATTTTGCATTTTTTCCAGTCTATCAATACTTTTGCCATTCTGCAGGACCAAAGCTGATGCATGATAGTCTATCAGAGACCTTATATACGCTAAATACATCATTCTTGCTATTCTAATATTAACACCATATTTCGGGCTGTACCCCACTACAGTTCTGAGAGCCTTGAGTCTGTCTCTACATTGTTGATGTAACTTATTGACTGCAGTTGAGGTACAAGGGACAGAGACACCAAGGTATTTGAAAGAAGAGACATAGTCTATTGGTATGTTGTCTATCTTAAGTTTTCGTGGTCCACTTTTGCGGTTGCCAATTTGTCTGTTAAATACCTTAGTTTTAGTAGCGTTGATTACAAGACCAAGGCTCTCACAAGCTGTATGTATACAATTTAAGACTGTTTGCATTTTGCGGTGGGTTTTAGTATGTACAAGGATGTCATCTGCATTTTCTGATCAGGGGAAGGAAGACACCAAGCCTTGGGGGCGTAATTTTATTGACATGATAAATAATTCTGCAGAAGTAAAACAGGCTTTTAAATAGGACTTAACAAATGTATAACATAGCCGTGGCTAACGCAAAGTACACGAAACATCTTAAATTGTACACCCGTAGTAAAACGTAATCTTATAGCCTAGTAACAAACTCTGCAGAAACCTAATGTCCTAATGTCTAGAATTAGCAGTGAGGCGAATGTAACAAATCTAATACTAAGTATAACAGGACACCAAAGTGAACAACATAACATAAGGGAAACCCTAGCTGGAGAATAATCAGGCGGCAGAAAACATAGTGACTGGGGAAGCCTGATATATGTATTTGGAGAAGAAAATAACCCCAGGCCAGAGGCCGAGCCGCCAAGGAAGGAATTACCTGACAAGGTAGGGCTTACTAGTAGAATGTCTGTAAAGTCAAAGTAGTAGCTGCGGACAGCGGAACACTTGGGGACGGGCGCTGCACCCCCCCACCCATCCCCAGTGAAACGGGAGGAAAACGTGAGGAACAACGACTGACGTAGTCAGAACCGTGAGAACTGGCAGCCAGCAGAAAGGGGGGAGGAGGGTGGGCGCTTCGTGAATCTTGGACCTGGTCGGGAGAGGGAGTGAGAGCTGGACCTGACTTCCCGCGCCTTTTATGCCACCCAGGCTGGCCGCACCACGCCTGCGGGACGCGATGCGCAATTGTCTCTTCCTTCCCCCGTCAGAAACTCCACCGCCTTTCGTCAAAAGGCAGTGGGCCATTTTCTGATCAGGGGAAGGAAGACACCAAGCCTTGGGGGCGTAATTTTATTGACATGATAAATAATTCTGCAGAAGTAAAACAGGCTTTTAAATAGGACTTAACAAATGTATAACATAGCCGTGGCTAACGCAAAGTACACGAAACATCTTAAATTGTACACCCGTAGTAAAACGTAATCTTATAGCCTAGTAACAAACTCTGCAGAAACCTAATGTCCTAATGTCTAGAATTAGCAGTGAGGCGAATGTAACAAATCTAATACTAAGTATAACAGGACACCAAAGTGAACAACATAACATAAGGGAAACCCTAGCTGGAGAATAATCAGGCGGCAGAAAACATAGTGACTGGGGAAGCCTGATATATGTATTTGGAGAAGAAAATAACCCCAGGCCAGAGGCCGAGCCGCCAAGGAAGGAATTACCTGACAAGGTAGGGCTTACTAGTAGAATGTCTGTAAAGTCAAAGTAGTAGCTGCGGACAGCGGAACACTTGGGGACGGGCGCTGCACCCCCACCCCTCAGGCCAGCAGGCCGGACCCCCCCCCCGAAGGGCGAGTGCCCGCTGGCCGCGAGGGAAACCTCAGGGAGGCAGAGCAACTACGCTACAAAACTAGGAAGGAAGGAGGACAAACTGGAGGAGCTCGCACATCGCCTCGACTTATGCCCCCTGGCCTTGGCCCGTGGGCGACGGTCGGTGAAGGTGGGGGGCAGGGGCGGCTGTAGCAGCCGCGGCAGGGTCTGCCTCGGTGGTTCCCATGCCCTGAAGGCTTGTGACATGAGAGGGCCCCCGAGCCTGCGCGATGGGCGCCTGCAGCGTCGTCCAATCGTCGGCCGAAAAAGGTGGAGGCTGCGACGCTGTGCCACCCGCCGCTTTGCCGGCAGTGGCCTCTGGGAAGTGTGGTCGCCGTGCACATCAGAGCCGCCCGAGGAGGCCCCCGAGGGGGGAGGCGAAGCGAAGGCCGGCTGCGTCCTCACCCCACTGCGCTGTTGTCCTCACGCGACGTCGCCCGAGCCCTCTTCCGTGTTGCAGTTGCTGCGTGATCCGGCTTCTCGCCACTGCGGAAAATGAAAAAGTAAGCATCGACAGGTCTAACGGGGGAAAACAGGCAGGGAGGCCCAGCTGCCGCACCGGCAACCGTCACATACACAAGTAGACAAAAGCAAGGTAAAGTTAAGTGTCCATAGTGATTGAGAATACCGGACATAGCCAATGCTATCGTAATAAAACCAATGTAATAAACTCTGAGCAGTTAAAATAGATTAAGAGAGTAATATTCATGTATAGATTGAACAGTAATATTCATGGTATAGTTTGGTTATAATAAGACCGTATTACTCATTGTATAGTTTGTTTATATTAAGACAGTATTAATCGTGGTATAGTATAGAAGAATTCAAACAATAATAATCTCAAAAGTAAAAACAAAATTATTTGAGTATCCCACTAGAAATGTACACTGCTTTAACACTGCAACAGTGTTATTAAGTAAATACCGGGCATAACTGGAGCTGGACTATGTAACAAATTAATCTTAGAAACTTAAATAATATAAATAACATAGCGAGGCCAAAACAGTAAGAAAGGCATGAGGCGTAAGCAGTGCTAGAAACAGAGAATAAATAGCGGAGTAAATACAAGACAAACTGAAACTGAACAAGTAAATAGCTTAAGACCGTATTATAATATACTTGTAATTAAGCTGAACAAATAAAAGATATAATATACTTGTATTTAAGCTGAACAAATAAAAGAGTAAACAGTGATAATCATGGATAATTTGGGTAGATTAAAGCAGGACTATACAAGGTATAGGATGGTTAGGGTTGAACAGTAATATATGCATGGTATAGTTTGGATAGATTAAAATTGTAAAGTTCCATGGGATAGATTGGTTAATTAAACAGTACTTATTCATGGAATAGATGGTCTAGAGTAAACCAATAATAGTCTCAAAAGTGAAAACAAAATTATTTGCATATCCCACGGTAATGGACACTGCCTTAACGCTGCAACAGGAATAGTAAGTAAATACAAGGCATAACTGAAAGCTGAACAAAGTAATAAAATAATTTAGGGAACTTAAATAAATGATAACATGGCGTAGCTCACCCAAACCGACAGACCGCTCTACGGCATGCGCCTACCCTGGAGGAGTAGAACAGAACAGTGAGAACGGGAGGGGAATAATATATTCTAATAATAGAATAAGACCGTAATATAATGTACTTGCATATAAGCTGAACAAATAAAAGAAACAGTGGTAATCATGGGAAGATTTGGTAGCTTAAAGCGGGATTAATCAAGGGATAGGATGGTAGGTTAAGCAGTAATGTGCATGGTATGGTTTGGATAGCGTAAAACTGTAATGTTCAAGGGATGGAATGGTTATTAAAACAGTATTAATCAAGGGAGAATGGCTAGCCTAGCAATAATATTCTCAAAAGTGAAACAAAATTAGTTGAGTATCCCACAGCAATGGACACTGCATTAACGCTGCTAGAGGAATAGTAAGTAAATACAAGGCATAACTAAGCTGAACAATGCAATAATTAATTTAGAACTTAAATAAAAGATAATAACATAACATAGCCCACCCAAGCGGACAGACCGCCCGACGGCATGCGCCTGCGCTGGAGGACAGGACAGGGAAACAGGAGGGAACGTGTACGTGCAGGAACAACAGGCGGCTACCGAGTGGACGAGACGTCAAGGTACAAACGGGCCGGTCTACCCCGACCAGGCCAAACGGCTGGGGCGAACATAACGTGGGACACCGGGGCCAGCAAACACCTGGGGACGAACAAACCGGGATACACCGGCCAGCCCAAACGACTGGGTACGAACAAGCCGGGATACACCGGCCATCCCAGACGACTGGGTACGAACAGATCGGGCTACACCATCACCGGATGAGACTGAACATCCGTGTACGAACAAGCCGGGCTCCACCGGCCAGACAAAACGTCTGTGACGAGCAAGCAGGGCTGCGCCAGCCAGACAAACAGCTGAGATGAACAAGCTGGGCTACACCAGCCAGGCAAACGACTGGGACAAACAAGCTGAGCTACACCGACCGGACAAACAACTGGGACGAACACGCTGGGCTTCAACAGCCAGACAAACGACTGGGAAGAACAAGCTGGGTTACACCAGCCAGGCAAACAACTGGGACGAACAGACTGGCTTCAACAGCCAGACGAACGACTGGGACGAACAAGCAGGCTAAACCAGCCAGACAAACGTCTGGGACGAACGAACTGGGCTACACCCGCCAGACAAACGTCTGGGGCGAACGAGCTGGGCTACACCAGCCAGACAAACGTCTGGGGCGAACGAGCTGGGCTACACCAGCCAGACAAACGTCTGGGACGAACGAGCTGGGCTACACGAGCCAGACAAACGTCTGGGCGAACGAGCTGGGCTACACCAGCCAGACAAACGTCTGGGCGAACGAGCTGGGCTACACCAGCCAGACAAACGTCTGGGGCGAACGAGCTGGGCTACACCAGCCAGACAAACGTCTGGGACGAACGAGCTGGGCTACACCAGCCAGACAAACGTCTGGGGCGAATCGAGCTGGGCTACACCAGCCAGACAAACGTCTGGGGCGAATCGAGCTGGGCTACACCAGCCAGACAAACGTCTGGGCGAACGAGCTGGGCTACACCAGCCAGACAAACGTCTGGGCAAACGAGCTGGGCTACACCAGCCAGACAAACGTCTGGGGCGAACAAGCTGGCCTACTCCGGCCAGCCAACAACTGGGACGAACAAGCTGGGCTACACCAAGCGGCCAAACGTCTAGGGACGAACAGGCTGGGCTACACCAGCCAGACAGACGTCTAGGACGAACAAGCTGGGCTACACCAGCCAGACAAACGTCTAGGGACGAATACGCTGGGCAACACCAGCCAGACAAACTTCTAGGACAAACAGGCTGGGCTACACCAGCCAGACAAACTTCTAGGACAAACAGGCTGGGCTACACCAGCCAGACAAACGTCTAGGACGAACAGGCTGGGCTACACCAGCCAGACGAACGTCTAGGTCGAACAGGCTGGGTTACACCAGCCAGACAAACTACAGGGACAAACAGGCTGTGCTACACCAGCCAGACTAACGTCTAGGAACGAACAGGCTGATCTACCCCAGCCAGGCAAAACGCCTAGATACGGACAAAACGAGCAACACCGGACGGACAAACAACTGGGACGAACAAGCAGGGCATCACCGTCCAGACAAACATCAGAAGAACATGCCGGACGACACCGGCTGACGCAAGTCAGCCAATAACAAGAAAGTGTTGGGCCTACCCACCGGGGCACCGCCGCCACAAGGGCGTCTCCTGCCCGAGGGCGAAAAGGGAGAAGGACAGGAAGGAAGCGAACACAGCCCAAGGCAAGCGCTCCTGGAGCTCCATGCCACGTGGGTGATGCCGTCCTTGGCATGGGCCCCTAGGGGCGGGCCCTAGGGACAAAGACAACTAAAAACCCGGCCAGGAGGCGTCGCCACCAGGGTGACGCCAGGACGCTCGCAGGGAACCTGGCCGGTCACGCACGTCCAAGTGCATCACGAACCCTGGCCCCTAGGGCCAAGCCAAGAGGGCACAACAGACCAGGTTCCGGGGAAAACGCCTGGGACGGGGAAGGAAACGAAGGGCATCCTTGGGGCGAGTGCTTCACCGAGCTCAAAGCCACGTGGGCGCCGCCTACCGGGCTTGGGCCCCAGGGCTCAGAACCCCGGAAACCGCCGCGTGGCGTCGCCACAGAGGGCGATGCCAGACCACAGAAGGAGCCTGGCCGCGCACGCACGGCCAGGCGCGGGCGAAACATGGCCCCTAGGGCAAGCCTAGGGGCACAGCAAACCGGGGAGGGCACACCTGGGACGAATGGTCCACCGAGCACGCAATAGGGCCGGGCCCCAGGGCACAGGACCACCGAAACCAGGCCACAGAAGTCGCCGCAGATAACCAGCGCACCAGTCCCGACCTGGAGGAACGCCAGCAACCCCAGGGAGGCAAGCAGGCGGAAGGCCCTAGGGAACTAGCTAAGCGGAACGAACGGGCCGCGAGGGACGGCGCAAACACACGCCAGGACTGGGGGTAGTCCTGACTAACTTGTACAGGAAACTCTCTTACCTTAGGGTTTGCTGGGTAGGGCAGGGGGCCCCTGCGGTACCGGCCTGGGATGTGGAAGGCCCCAAAGGATCGGAGAATATCAGTTGTGGGACCATAGTAACGGAGAGGGAGTCCGATTGCTTGAGAAATCCCGTGTACACAGTAAACAAAACGTAGAAGTGGTAAGGGTACTGGCCCACGTGTCGATGAGGCGTGGTGCTGAGCGTGGAGCCGCTTCGTGAATCTTGGACCTGGTCGGGAGAGGGAGTGAGAGCTGGACCTGACTTCCCGCGCCTTTTATGCCACCCAGGCTGGCCGCACCACGCCTGCGGGACGCGATGCGCAATTGTCTCTTCCTTCCCCCGTCAGAAACTCCACCGCCTTTCGTCAAAAGGCAGTGGGCCATATCTGATAGTGATGTTTGCCGGACTAGTTGGGATTGATTTTAGTAAAGCATTAATTAGAACATTAAACAAGGTAGGACTAAGTACTCCTCCTTGTGGGGTGCCTAGTTGCATTACTTTAGTTTCACTCTTGTAGCCTTGGAACAGCGCAGAGGACTTCCGGTTGGTAAGATAGCCTCGTATCCACTGTAATAAATGTCCCCCTATATCCATTCTCGCTAATTCATACATAATCACTTCCCTATTAGCAATATCAAAGGCATTTTTTAAATCAAGAAATGTTGTGTACTTGTGCCTTTTATCTCCATGAACAGTAAGAAAGGTTGTGATACAGTTGTGTACACTTTTACCATGTGTGAAACCATTGATATCAGGTGACATGTGCTCTTTAACTCTATACAATAATCTATTAAGCACCATTCTCTCAAAGAGAGAATGGTGCTTAGTTGATTGTCTACTATTCTCTCAAAGGTTTTGCACATGCAACTGGTCAGTGAGATGGGACGGAAAGCATCCGGTTGGCCAGGCTTTGGTACAGGTACCGTAAGACTGGTGGTCCATGATACAGGCAACTGCCCAGAGACATAGCTGGCATTAAACAATTCTAATAATGGGTTACCGGGTACACGATGTAGGAGTCTTAGAATATCATAGGTGATACCGTCCTCACCAGGAGCAGTGCTACTGCCCCTGGAGAGGGCTGCATCCAATTCATAATCTGTATATGGAACATCACATTCATCATGTTGCTTGCTCAACATGAAATTTATGAGAGAATTTCTGTCTGTGGACCTCGCCTGCAATTTCTCCCCAGTGCTAGCTGGTAGCATTCCAAGGCTGGAAACCTGAGCCCATTTTGCAATTAACTGATTGGCTTTCTGTAGCGGGTTTGGGTGTGAAACTTGTCTACTATTTTTACCAATAATTTTGTTTATGCCTTTCCAGGCTTTGCCCAGGGGAGTATGCAGGTTAAGTCCACTAACAAAACCCTCCCATTCATTTTGTCTCAGTTCAGTCATTCTCTCCCTTGCCGCTGCAAGCGCGGCCTGAAACAGTTTTAACATTTGAGGAGTTCTAAGGCTCTTATATGCTTTACCTGTCTGTCTAGCAATTGATTTAAGCTCTTTCAGTTTAGCATCATCATAGTACTGGTTGTGTCTGACCTGTTTACCAGTACTTCTTTTTGTTTGGCGTGACTCACTATTTTTGATGGCCTCATAGGTATATGGGTACATCCGGTCTCTTACCCTCGACCGCGTCGGTACCTTTATGGTCAGGAAGCCACGGATATTTACAATGGGGCTCGGTCAGTCAATATGATTCCTTTGACATCACTCAACTTATGTATTCTGTTCTCGCATTGACAATTTGAATGATATCAAGAATATTTTGAATATCTCTGACATAGATGGTGCTGTAGTTGATTGTTGTTCATGACCTGTCCAGTGGGTCGAGACTGGTCTCATTAGCATCTCTCAGATTAGTGGGAAGAAATTCTTGCTGCAAGAATGTGTGTTCTCAGAGCTAACTAGGGTAACTAGAATACTTATTTCCTAAATAAATACTTTAATTGTAAATATTTGAAAATATATGGTATGTTTCCGAATTTCTGACGATATAAAACATATTGTGGTTTATAATTAAGTTCTTAATAGTGATCCTATCCTGCATCATAATTTACATAATATCTACTTCTGTTTTGTGTATTAAAATGACTACTTTTTATGTTAATTTATTTCTGTAAATGATGATGATGATAAAGTTCAATAAATGTAAGTAAGAACATAAGAATGAAGGTAACTGCAAAAGACTTATTGGCCCATACGAGGCAGCTCCTCGTATGGAGCTGCCTTTGATAAGTAATTACCAAAGAAGGCACCAAGCCGGGAAGGCTGTGTAGCACAATAAAATAAGTCTACTGCTCCTGAAGAGGACGGTATTACTTACAGTTTACTGAGATTAGTCTCACAAGTACCAGGTAATCCACTTTTAGTGTTGTACAGAATGAGTTTAAGTGAAGGAGTATTACCTGATGATTGGACAGTGTCATTGTTCCCATCCCCAAAGCACACTCAGATAATTATAGATCCATATCTCTAACATAATTTTGTCTATTAGCACAGTTTTCGGCGTGAAGGCATTGAGTAGATCTCGGCAATACAAGAAGTTTCAAGCTAAACTTTCTAATATGCTACACTCACCTGAGGTCCGTAGAAGAGCGAAATCTGATTATGCATTTTGGTTCTACAAGGTAGCCAACTCCATCAAAATATTAAATATGTACCCAACTCAATTAACGATTAATCAACCAATTACTCCATGGGATAACTTGGATCTAGCAGTTGATTTTGTAAATGCACCCAAGAAAGATAATGTACACTCTACATTATTAAAACAGTTAACACTGAAAAGCATCACTGAGAGTACTCAGGGTATGGGTAACGATGTGTATCAGTGCTATACCGACGGTTCTGTAGAAGAAGGTGGACGATGTACCGGATGTGCATGTAATATATTTGAACAATCTTCTCTCGTACATACATGAATGAAGCGCGTCAATGATTGGGCAAGTACAACTCAAACCGAACTTGCAGGCATATACCTTGCCACTGAATTTTTAAAACACAAAGGCAGTCGACTTATATACTGTGATTCGCAGAGTGCACTCCTGGTATTGAACGCACATAGTAGTGACACCCAGAAAATAGTCAGTGATATTCGAATGAATATTTTAGCTGCCAAAGAAATGGTCACTGCTTGCTTGATTGCAAGCGGGGATGTTTCTGGCGGGGGAGAAGGAAACAATTGCGCAGCGCGTCCCGCGGCGTTGCGCGGGCAGTTTGGGGCCCCTATAAATACGGGCGCACAACGGGGCTCTGCCCTCACTCCGCCTACCCTCGCCGCTGCCCTCGCAAAATTAACCTTTAGGTTTCTGCAGAATTAGTTTTGGGGACACTTGGGACACTTGGGGACACTTGGGGACTTCGGGACACTTGGGGACCGGGGGACACTTGGGGACACTTCGGGACACTTGGGGGACACTCCGGGACACTTGGGGACACTTCGGGACACTTGGGGACCGGCGCTGCACCCCCACCGCAGGCCAGCGGCCGGACCCCCCCCCGAAGGGCGAGTGCCAGCTGGCCGCGTGAGGCACTCAAAGTGGCAGAGCAACAACGTCGCGCCTGACGTAGGATGTGAAAGCGCTACTCCTCCACCTGCCGACAGCCATTATTTCTGAAGTGGCGAGCCCATCCCGAGACAGCTGAGTGGCCCTGCCGATACGGAAGGAATGCGGCGCGTAGTCATCTGGAGGCAAGCCTAGCGCCGAGAGGGCAGAGCGTAGGATCTTGGAGAAATCTCGCCTGGTGACAGGAGCGCCTGCGGCGTGTTTGAATATGGGCCCCGGGCGCAGGCCCCTGAGATTAAAGTATTTAGACAGGGCACGAACCGGGCAGTACTTGCTGGAAGGGTTCGCTCTCAGGGAGAGGGTGGGCGTGCGCCCTGCACTGTGCTTGTAGGTGTTGAAGACGATATCTACTCCTGCCGTCGTAAGTGATACCTGCTCAAGGTTGAGCGTGTGTCGTCCATGGTCCACGTAAACCGCCTCACCCGGGCGTAGGCAGGCGTGGAAAGCCAGGGAGAAGAGCGCCCTGTAGCAGGACTTCTCATAGGCAGAGTTACATACGCCTCCCAGTGCCCGCAGCAGGCGATGCAGGAGGCTCCTCGTCACTGGGAGACGCCGCGCAGGGGCCCGCTGTGCGGAGTTACGTGCCCCTTTGAGGAGTTGGGTGACCAGGAAGTGCCGAGTTGGGTCCCTCCTACCGTGTAGCTTGCAGACGAAGGCGATGGCCGCTAGATATGCGTGCAGAGAGCGGTAAGCCAGGCCCCGCGAGAGCAGAGATTGCAGGAAGTTCACCAGAGTCGGAGGTGCAGCATCGAAGGGGCATTCTCCTTGCCGCCCTGCCAAGACGTAGGCGGCGTACTCCACCCACTTAGCCCTGTAAGTACGCCTCGTCGCTGGCTGCAGGGAGTTGAATAGGGTCCTCACAGTTGCAGGGTGAAGTTGCAGGGCAGGAGGTGCGCAGGAACTGTTGTCGGCGTCTCGGCGAGGCCTGCTTCTCGCAGGAACAAGGGCGGCAGCGTCTGTAAGCGGGAAAGAGCATCACAAACCCCGTTTAATTTTCCTGGGAGGTGGGAGGGTAGGAGTGTAATGTTATGGATGAGTAACAGCACTGCCAAGGGCCTGACAATTTGCATTAGTAGTGGGCACCTAGCAGAGAGTGTGTTGAGCACGCTTACCACTGCACTGTTGTCCGATTTACACACCAGCCTCTTATTGGCCAATACCGGGGCGAAAAGTGCTATGCCCATAAAGAAAGGGTAGAGCTCGAGCAAAGCAATGTTGAGCCGACCCCAGACCTGAGGCCAGGTTCCCCTGAACCAGGCTGCCCCTAGCGTTAGTCCATACCCCTTGGAAGAAGCATCTGCACACATTGAAAGTGATGGGGCGTTTCCCCACCCGCCATCTGGGGGAAAAACTGTTACTCCATTGAAATCAGTGAGGAAGGAGCGCCAGGCGACGAGATCGTGCTTAGCCTCCGCGTCCAAATGGCATAGGCGCGAGGGACGCTGTGGGCCTCGCGTAAGCGGGTGCAGACGACGCAAGAAGGCCCGTCCTCCCGGGATTACCGCGGTGGCGAATTGCAACTTCCCGATGATCGCCTGCAGATCTCGGAGAGGGATGCGCTCCTGACTCAGCGCGACTTCGACCGCTGCCGTGTACTTCGTTCTCTTGTCCTCTGGTAGTCTTGTTTCCATCCTGTGAGCATCAATCTCCAGCCCCAGGAACGTGAGGCAGGAGCACGGGCCCTGCGTTTTGTGAGGTGCCAAGGGGACCCCCAGACGCTCGCAGAGGGCAGTGAACACCCTCAGGCTTCGCTGGCACTCGTCGAACGTGAAACTGACGAAGAGGAAGTCGTCCAATACCTTCACGACGTCGCAGACCCCGTACTTCTCGGCGAGGATCCATTGCAGGGCACTGGAGAAGGACTCGAAGATCCGGCAGGAGGGGGCGGCTCCCATGCTGAGCATCTTCTCGTAGTAGTACTTGCCCCCATAAGAAAACCCCAGCAGATGGTAGTCGCTCGGGTGTACTGGGACGATCCTGAAAGCTTCTGCGATGTCGCACTTTGCCAGGTGAGCCCCCGGGGACCGGCTGACAACCATTGTCACCGCGTCATGGATAGACTGGTAGGTGACGGACGTCGATTCCCGTGGGATGTTGGCGTTCACACTGTCAGGGGAGTAAGGGTAGCTAAGGTTGTGCAGGAGGCGGTACTTGCCCGGCGTAGACTTCTCCCTCAGAGCTATGGGTGAACACTTGAAATTCTTGAAAGGGGGGACTTCGTAGGGGCCCGCGATGCGTCCTAGACTCAACTCCTTGTCGAGCATGGGCCCGACGATGTGCGGGAGGTCCGTCGTAGCCTGGGGGTTGCGTGAAGTAAGGGGGGTTCGCACTCCTTCAAAGCCGAGAAGGAACCCCCTTCTGAAACCCCCCACGAGGGGGGTTTCAGAAGGGCAGGCGAGGGCAGGCGGAGTGAGGCGGAGCCCCGTTGTGCGCCCGTATTTATACGGCCCCAAACTGCCCGCGCAACGCCGCGGGACGCGCTGCGCAATTGTTTCTTTCTCCCCCGCCAGAAACATCCCCGCTTGTGTTGCAAGCAGTGACCATTTTCTGACCAGGGGGAGAAAGATACTGGCAGTATGGGGCGTTAAAGTTTATTGAAGATTAAATTCTGCAGAACATGTAAATATATAAAGTTCACATAAAGTAAGTAATTATATAAAGTTTATATTAAACACGGTTTATTATAGGCTTAACAAAGTTGATATTATATAAAACTTAATATTGAACATGTAAATATACAAAGTTTCAAATATAATTTAAGGAATATATAACGTTTATATTAAAATATATAAAGTAAATATATAAAGTAAATATATAAAGTAAGAATTAACAGTAACAATTCCAAGGACTAGATTTAACTTAAAAGGTACACCCGTAGTAAGTATGAGACCTTAGCCTATAGTGACATGGAAACTAATTCTGCAGAAACCTAAAGGTTAACTGGTACTAGAATTAAGGCCGAGTGCAAATGTGTAGTAATTATATAACACTAGGATATAACAGGCAGGACACAAAGAATAACTAATAAGTGAGAGACCACATAACACGTAATGTACCCGGCCAAGAGGCCGTAAAAGACCTAATGGATAAGGAGAAGGGGGTGTGACTACAAGTAGGGCTTACTAGCACCTAGACTGGGCAAAGTATTAGCTGCGGACATACATACTTTACTCAGGCATTCGTAGCCTTGTGCATGTCGTACGTTCAATCTTCGCGTCCGCTGTGTCACAGTTTGCTTGTTCACTTGTCCTTGTCTTACGTCATTAAGTAAAGTCGCCAGGATGTCCTATTTGCAGAGTTATAAATAATTTATTAAGTAAAGTCAGACAGGACGTCCTATTTGCAGTATTTGCGGGCCCTTAATTTGCTTTACGTTCCCTGGCCCTGCATTTTGCCTAGTTTCCTCAGTAGTTACAGTCTTTCGCTGGGCCCTTGCAGTTTATTCACGTCGCTTATTTGGTTATATTTCTGTTATGCATCTCCTCCGTTCTCTTAATGTAAAATGGCTATATATCCACGCCGTTTGTATACCCTTATTTTGTACTTGCAGATACCACGTGACATGCCTGCCCTTTTCATAATTATGTTCTACATTTCAGCGCTAACATGCCTCCTGTTTCAGGTTACCTCGACTCTCTTTCCCAACCAGCCTCCTTAATTTACCCCGACAGTTGATGCGTTGCTTGCCGCACGGTTATTTGTACGTTGCTGTGTTCAGTATGCTTGCCTATGTCACCCTGCCTGCCTCACTAAGTAAAGTCAGCCAGGATGTGCTATTTGCAGAATTACTAAGAAAATTATTAAGTGAAGTCAGCCAGGCAGTGCTCGTTGCAGAGTTACTAGAAATTTAAGTAAAGTCAGCCAGGATGTGTTTTGCAAAGCTCCTGAATTATTAAGTAAAGTCAGACAGGAAGTGTTTTGCAGAGTTCCTAGATTTATTAAGTAAAGTCAGACAGGCTGTGCTATTTGCAGTTTCGCGGGCCCTTATTTTAGCTTCGTTTCCTGGCCCGGCAATTTGCCTAGATTCATAGGTAGTTACAGTAGTTTATGCTTGGCTATTGCAGTTTATTCACGTTACTTCTATGGTTATTTATGTTATGCTTTCCTCCGATGCTTAATGTAAAATTGGTTTATTTATTCTAGGGCGATATGTTCCATTTAGCCTACCACAATTTAATACTTCTTACTTATTTGGTAACATTTGTGCTGTGCTTCTTTTATGGTTGTCATTAAGTGTTTCTATTTATTATAGGGCGAAATGTCCCATTCACCACTATTCATCCCTGTTACTATTTGGTTACACTTGTGTCGTGCATCCTTTATGTTTGTTATAAAAACATTTTTTGTTTACTATAGGGCGACTTGTTACTTTTAGCTTACGTTATTCTTTGTTTCAGCCATCCTTTGTTTCCTTGGCAGTGTCTTCAGTTAGTGTCCCCTTTCCTCGCTGTGGCTTCTAGGCAGCCAGGACGCGCGAGGTGCAGTTGTGGGCCCTCGCCTCTTGCTTTATGCCTCTGGCCCTGCACTTGCCGGGTCCCCCCCTTTCTTTATTCTCGTTTCAGCACTAACATGCCCCCTGCTTTCTGATTACCACGGTTCCCTTTCCCAAACAGCCTACCTTAATTTATTCCGTCAGCTGATGCTTGCACATGCCGCATGTTTATTGTTGCGTAGCTGTGTTCAGTATGTTTGTTCTTTTTCCTTGCCTTCCGTCATTAAGTAAAGTCAGCCAGGATGTGTTATTTGCAGAGTTACTAATTAAATTTTTAAGTAAAGTCAGCGAGGATGTGCTATCTGCAGAGTTACCAAGTAATTATTAAGTAGTCAGCCAGGATGGGCTATTTGCAGAGTTCCTACGTAAATTAAGTACAGTCAGCCAGGATGCGCTATTTGCAGAGTTACTAAGTAAATTATTAAGTAAAGTCAGCCAGGATGTGCTATTTGCAGCCTTACTAAGTAAATTATTAAGTAAAGTCAGCCAGGATGTGCTATTTGCAGAGTTATTAAGTAAATTAGTAAGTAAAGTCAGACAGGATGCGCTATTGCAGTGTTCCCAAGTAAATTATTAAGTAAAGTCAGCCAGGACGTGCTATTTGCAGCCTTCTAAGTAAATTATTAAGTAAAGTCAGCCAGGAAGTGCTACTTGCAGAGTTACTAAGCAAATTATTAAGTAAAGTCACCCAGGATGTGCTATTTCGCAGCCTTACTAAGTAAATTATTGAAGTAAAGTCAGCCAGGATGTGCTAGTTGCAGAGTTACTAAGTAATTTATTAAGTATAGTCAGCCAGGATGTGCTATTGCAGAGTTACTAATTACTTTTACTAGTCTTTTGCTGGGTTACTCATATGCTTCTCCCCTTCCTGCCTAGGTATGTCTAGGTATGGCCAGCGGTGCGCGAGCCGCGGCTTATCGGTTGCCCCCCCCCCCCTGGTTCCCTGTTTACTCGGTCTCGCCCGCTTACTTCCGCATTCTTCCATCCCATTCTACGATTGTCGCCTCTCGTTTTCGGGCCTATGTCCTTTCTCAGCCGGGTGGTGTGCCGTCCAGCGCGCCTCGGCGACGTTATCTTCTCTTCGGACCTATATGCCATTTCCGCCCCCCCCCCCCCAGCCGTGCCTGTGGGGCCTGGGCCCGCCCGTGGGAACCGTCCCCTTGGTCCCTCCTACGTCTGCTTATCTGTTAAATTTGCTACGGTTGGACTCGCAATTATGATTCGTATTTATTACAAAAAATTTTTTCCCACAATTTACACTTCGCTTATGTTATGTTTGCTTATCTTATGTTATATGTTATGTTATATGTTATGTTATATGTTATGCTATACGTTATGTTATATGTTATGTTATATGTTATGTTATATGTTATGTTATATGTTATGCTATATGTTATGTTATATGTTATGTTATATGTTATGTTATATGTTATGTTATATGTTATGTTATATGTTATGTTATATGTTATGTTATATGTTATGTTATATGTTATGTTATGTTATGTTATGTTATATGTTATGTTATGTTATGGTATGCTAGCAGGGGCGGCAGTCGGGTTTTTTCCCCCTGCCTGTCGCCAGGTTAGTCAGGCTGTCACTAACGTTCCCCCTTTCCGCAGTGGCGAGAAGACGGACCACCCTACATCTGCAACAAGGAAGAGGGCTCGGACGGCGTCAACGCGAGGACAGCAACGTAGTGGAGCCCGGACACAACCGGCCAGGGCGCGGACCAAGCCCGCACGCTTTGCCTCACCCTCTACAGAGCCCTCCTCGGCTGGCTCGGACACGGACACCGGGCGCACTCCTCAGCTGCACAATTCGGGCAAAGCAACGGGTGGCACAGTGACCCAACTCCCACCGCTTTCAGCAGATGATTGGACGACGCTGCAGGCCCTCATCGCGCAAGCACGTGGGCCCCCATCGGGCGCGGCTCTCCGCGACGGAGGAGGGGCCACGGCCGCCCCTGCCCTGGCCACCACTGCTCCGGCCGCCTCAGCCCCCTCGCCCTTCTCCTCTGAGCGTCGCCCACGATACAGGGCCAGGGGGCATACGTCGAGGCGCCGTGCCAGCTCCTCCAGCCCGTCCTCTTATGGTGAGTCTCCCAGGGTGAGCGCTGCTTCCCCTCCTCCTAGCCCTTGGCTGGGACCCCTACGGGCTCCCCAGGCTTCCACCATCCCACTCCTGGGCTGGTGGAATCCGACTCCGCCTACCCTCGCCGCTGCCCTCGCAACCACTCCCCGGCCGCCCGACTTCGCACGAGATGGACAACACGCCAGCTGCCTCGGTACCTGACCTCTCTCTCACGGACATCCTGGGGCCCTCGACACCCCAGACTGTTCCGGCAGGGCCCTCCTGCCCTACACTTCTAAACCCAAGGTGAGGTTTTCTGTTCAGTTCTAGTCAGGTCTCCCCAGTGCGGCGTGTGCCAAGCGCCTTCCCCTCGCGGTACGTGTGTGCCGCCTTAGTTAGTCCTTTGGGCTCTCTGCTGTTGTTCCCGGAGAGCTGGGGCGCCCTTCCTGGGCCTGTGCCGGGCGCCCCCGTGCCGTGCTGGTCGCGTGGCTGGCTTAGGGTCGGCGTGCCCTGGGCCGCGTCCCTAGTGGCCTGCGTTCGGTCTCCTCTCTTGTGGGGCCCCGTCCAGCCGTGCCCGTCCGTGCCCAAGGGGTCCCGCCGCGCGGCGTGCTAGGCGCGCGCCCTGCCCGGGGCCCCATCGGCGGCCAGGCGTGCCCTTGCCGGCGTCGCCATGTGGCCAGGCGTGGTGGGCCCTACGCCCTTTGTGCTCTGCCTTGGGGCCGTCTCCTTTTTATTGGCCTTGGGGTCGTCTGGGGTGCTTCGGCGTCCTTCCCGCCTTTCCTCCGGGGCCCCTGTCGCCGGCCCGCCGGGTTTCCCTGGGTGTCTCAGGGGGCCAGGTTTCGCCTTGTCCGAGGACATGTGTCGCCGTCGGCGACGGATTGGGGCCAGGTTCGGTCCTACGCCCGGGGCGCATGTTCTCGGCGGCGGCGACACGTGGTCAGGCGTGGGCGGCCCTATGGCGGGCCCCGCCTTGGGGCCAATGCATGCCTTGCCGGGTCGTCACGTGCCTGGCCGGCAGGGCGTGCTTCTGCGTCTTTCCTGGTTTTCCCTCGGGTGTTCCCTGTTGCCGGTCTGCCGGCTTCCCTGGGATGTCCCCAGGGGTCGGGTCTCCCTGTGCGGACAAGCGTCGCCCCTGGCGACGACTCGTGGCCAGGTCCAGCCCTCCGCCCGGGCCTGCTACGGGGCACACGCCTGGTCGTGCTGCCACGTGGCACGGCGTTCCGTGGCGCGCACGGTTGGGCTGTGTCCCGCCCTTCCTGTCCCCTGTTGGGTGCTAATCCACGTGGCTTTGCGCCACGGCTTCCCACGTCGGGGCTCGGGCTGCCTTGCGCCCGTACGGCCGCGCCTGTGTGCGGCCCCCCCCCCCTCCCCTTTTCGTCTAGGCCCTGAGCATGCCGTGTGGCAGCGCGTGGTTGGTAGGCCACGGGGTTCTTGCCGTGTGTGGTGTGTTCTCTGCTAGGCACGTCGCCCTCGGACGTCTCGCCCGGCCGTGTTGCCCGGGGTGTTAGCCCAGGCCCTTCGGTGTCCCGGAGTCTCCAGGTACGTCTTCCCCAGAGTGGCGCCGATCAAGATGTCCCCAGACGTCCGTCGGCCGGTGTAAGTCCGGCATGTAGTCCCCAGACGTACGTCTGGCCGGTGTTGCCCGGTGTGTTATTTCAAGCTTTCCGCCGTCCAGGCCCTCAGGCACGTGCCCTGCTTGCCTGGGGGGTAGCCAGGGCCGTTACTCCATGTCCTCCGTCTGGCCGGTGTTGCCGGCAGGTTGGTTCCCAGGCGCCCCCGCCTGGCCAGGGTAGCCTGGTGTGTTTGTCTTAAGCGCCCTGCACGTCCGTCGTAGCAGGGATTCCTCCTACGTCGTAAGTTCAGCGTTCGTCCGCCTGTGTCGCCTGTTGTTCTTCTTCGTCAGAGGGAGACGCCGGCGTTGGAGCAAGGACCCGAGATCAGCTCGACGACGACGGCAGGTTTACGTCTACGGGTACGCACCACACGCCCTGGGTTCGGCGTTGACGCCGGCAATCCAGGATGACTTCGTTATGTTCGTTAAGTCCTCGGCGTCCAGTTCCAGGGGCCGTGCCCTGGACAGGGGGGTGGCCCCCACGTCGCCTGGGGCACGGTATCCTCCAGCAGATGGCGGCGTCGAAGCGTCGTCGGGAACGTCGTATATTTAATGATCCCCATTCTCTGCCTCCTTAAGACACTGTAAATTAAGTCTTTCTCACACTTGGTGTGAAATAAAAATTTGGAAGGTTTCTTATCTTGTACTAGCAGACTTCCCGCGACATGCCTTGCCCTTATTCATATTTATGTTCTACATTTCAGCACCGACATGCCTCTGCTTTCAGATCACCTCGGATTCACTTTGCCCCAGCCTAACTTTACTCAGGCATTCGTAGCCTTGTGCATGTCGTACGTTCAATCTTCGCGTCCGCTGTGTCACAGTTTGCTTGTTCACTTGTCCTTGTCTTACGTCATTAAGTAAAGTCGCCAGGATGTCCTATTTGCAGAGTTATAAGTAATTTATTAAGTAAAGTCAGACAGGATGTCCTATTTGCAGTATTTGCGGGCCCTTAATTTGCTTTACGTTCCCTGGCCCTGCATTTTGCCTAGTTTCCTCAGTAGTTACAGTCTTTCGCTGGGCCCTTGCAGTTTATTCACGTCGCTTATTTGGTTATATTTCTGTTATGCATCTCCTCCGTTCTCTTAATGTAAAATGGCTATATATCCACGCCGTTTGTATACCCTTATTTTGTACTTGCAGATACCACGTGACATGCCTGCCCTTTTCATAATTATGTTCTACATTTCAGCGCTAACATGCCTCCTGTTTCAGGTTACCTCGACTCTCTTTCCCAACCAGCCTCCTTAATTTACCCCGACAGTTGATGCGTTGCTTGCCGCACGGTTATTTGTACATTGCTGTGTTCAGTATGCTTGCCTATGTCACCCTGCCTGCCTCACTAAGTAAAGTCAGCCAGGATGTGCTATTTGCAGAATTACTAAGAAAATTATTAAGTGAAGTCAGCCAGGCAGTGCTCGTTGCAGAGTTACTAGAAATTTAAGTAAAGTCAGCCAGGATGTGTTTTGCAAAGCTCCTGAATTATTAAGTAAAGTCAGACAGGAAGTGTTTTGCAGAGTTCCTAGATTTATTAAGTAAAGTCAGACAGGCTGTGCTATTTGCAGTTTCGCGGGCCCTTATTTTAGCTTCGTTTCCTGGCCCGGCAATTTGCCTAGATTCATAGGTAGTTACAGTAGTTTATGCTTGGCTATTGCAGTTTATTCACGTTACTTCTATGGTTATTTATGTTATGCTTTCCTCCGATGCTTAATGTAAAATTGGTTTATTTATTCTAGGGCGATATGTTCCATTTAGCCTACCACAATTTAATACTTCTTACTTATTTGGTAACATTTGTGCTGTGCTTCTTTTATGGTTGTCATTAAGTGTTTCTATTTATTATAGGGCGAAATGTCCCATTCACCACTATTCATCCCTGTTACTATTTGGTTACACTTGTGTCGTGCATCCTTTATGTTTGTTATAAAAACATTTTTTGTTTACTATAGGGCGACTTGTTACTTTTAGCTTACGTTATTCTTTGTTTCAGCCATCCTTTGTTTCCTTGGCAGTGTCTTCAGTTAGTGTCCCCTTTCCTCGCTGTGGCTTCTAGGCAGCCAGGACGCGCGAGGTGCAGTTGTGGGCCCTCGCCTCTTGCTTTATGCCTCTGGCCCTGCACTTGCCGGGTCCCCCCCTTTCTTTATTCTCGTTTCAGCACTAACATGCCCCCTGCTTTCTGATTACCACGGTTCCCTTTCCCAAACAGCCTACCTTAATTTATTCCGTCAGCTGATGCTTGCACATGCCGCATGTTTATTGTTGCGTAGCTGTGTTCAGTATGTTTGTTCTTTTTCCTTGCCTTCCGTCATTAAGTAAAGTCAGCCAGGATGTGTTATTTGCAGAGTTACTAATTAAATTTTTAAGTAAAGTCAGCGAGGATGTGCTATCTGCAGAGTTACCAAGTAATTATTAAGTAGTCAGCCAGGATGGGCTATTTGCAGAGTTCCTACGTAAATTAAGTACAGTCAGCCAGGATGCGCTATTTGCAGAGTTACTAAGTAAATTATTAAGTAAAGTCAGCCAGGATGTGCTATTTGCAGCCTTACTAAGTAAATTATTAAGTAAAGTCAGCCAGGATGTGCTATTTGCAGAGTTATTAAGTAAATTAGTAAGTAAAGTCAGACAGGATGCGCTATTGCAGTGTTCCCAAGTAAATTATTAAGTAAAGTCAGCCAGGACGTGCTATTTGCAGCCTTCTAAGTAAATTATTAAGTAAAGTCAGCCAGGAAGTGCTACTTGCAGAGTTACTAAGCAAATTATTAAGTAAAGTCACCCAGGATGTGCTATTTCGCAGCCTTACTAAGTAAATTATTGAAGTAAAGTCAGCCAGGATGTGCTAGTTGCAGAGTTACTAAGTAATTTATTAAGTATAGTCAGCCAGGATGTGCTATTGCAGAGTTACTAATTACTTTTACTAGTCTTTTGCTGGGTTACTCATATGCTTCTCCCCTTCCTGCCTAGGTATGTCTAGGTATGGCCAGCGGTGCGCGAGCCGCGGCTTATCGGTTGCCCCCCCCCCCCTGGTTCCCTGTTTACTCGGTCTCGCCCGCTTACTTCCGCATTCTTCCATCCCATTCTACGATTGTCGCCTCTCGTTTTCGGGCCTATGTCCTTTCTCAGCCGGGTGGTGTGCCGTCCAGCGCGCCTCGGCGACGTTATCTTCTCTTCGGACCTATATGCCATTTCCGCCCCCCCCCCCCCCAGCCGTGCCTGTGGGGCCTGGGCCCGCCCGTGGGAACCGTCCCCTTGGTCCCTCCTACGTCTGCTTATCTGTTAAATTTGCTACGGTTGGACTCGCAATTATGATTCGTATTTATTACAAAAAATTTTTTCCCACAATTTACACTTCGCTTATGTTATGTTTGCTTATCTTATGTTATATGTTATGTTATATGTTATGTTATATGTTTTGTTATATGTTATGCTATACGTTATGTTATATGTTATGTTATATGTTATGTTATATGTTATGCTATATGTTATGTTATATGTTATGTTATATGTTATGTTATATGTTATGTTATATGTTATGTTATATGTTATGTTATATGTTATGTTATATGTTATGTTATGTTATGTTATGTTATGTTATGTTATATGTTATGTTATGTTATGGTATGCTAGCAGGGGCGGCAGTCGGGTTTTTTCCCCCTGCCTGTCGCCAGGTTAGTCAGGCTGTCACTAACGTTCCCCCTTTCCGCAGTGGCGAGAAGACGGACCACCCTACATCTGCAACAAGGAAGAGGGCTCGGACGGCGTCAACGCGAGGACAGCAACGTAGTGGAGCCCGGACACAACCGGCCAGGGCGCGGACCAAGCCCGCACGCTTTGCCTCACCCTCTACAGAGCCCTCCTCGGCTGGCTCGGACACGGACACCGGGCGCACTCCTCAGCTGCACAATTCGGGCAAAGCAACGGGTGGCACAGTGACCCAACTCCCACCGCTTTCAGCAGATGATTGGACGACGCTGCAGGCCCTCATCGCGCAAGCACGTGGGCCCCCATCGGGCGCGGCTCTCCGCGACGGAGGAGGGGCCACGGCCGCCCCTGCCCTGGCCACCACTGCTCCGGCCGCCTCAGCCCCCTCGCCCTTCTCCTCTGAGCGTCGCCCACGATACAGGGCCAGGGGGCATACGTCGAGGCGCCGTGCCAGCTCCTCCAGCCCGTCCTCTTATGGTGAGTCTCCCAGGGTGAGCGCTGCTTCCCCTCCTCCTAGCCCTTGGCTGGGACCCCTACGGGCTCCCCAGGCTTCCACCATCCCACTCCTGGGCGTACACGTACCACAGGCCCTCCGTGAAAAGATCTGGGCTAAAAAGTATGTTGACCTCAGGGAGTTGCTCAATCATGAGCGAGAAGCAGGGCCCTACGAGCCACGCCTCGCGCCCCCCACTGACCCCCAGGCGTCTGGTAAGAAGCTGATGCCACTGACGCCAGCCCAGTGGGAGCACGGCTTCGACATATATGCCACGCTCTACATAGAGAAGCACCCGGCCGAGGCTCAGGCCCTGCTCACCTACACCCGCTACGTCAAGACCATGAAGGCGACCCTCAAAAACGACTGGATGTGGTACGACAAGGCCTTCAGATGGGACAAGGAGAGGTCGGACTGTTCTTGGCTCGATTACAGGCTGGACCTGGAATTCCGCTCGATACAGCGGGTCGCACACGTCGCTATCCAGGCAGGCAGACAGGAGGCAGGTCGGCCGGCTGCCCTTTCCCTCTCTAGCGCCCGGGCCGCAGGGCTCCCCCCGGGCTACTGTTTTGCCTACCACTCAAGAGGACCCGGCTGCACTTTTACTTCCTGCGCCTTCCAGCACTACTGCCCGCGCTGCCGTAGGCGGCACCCGGCCTACACCTCGTGCCCCCCAGCCCACTTACGCGACAGACCCACCCATGACCAGCGCCCACGAAGACAACCACGGGACAAGGCTAAGAAGAGCGCCGGCAGTAACAACGCCGGTGGACGCCGACGCCCTTGACGCTTTGCTGGCGGGTTACCCCCTGCGAGACTACGTCGTGGGGGGTTTCAGAAGGGGGTTCCTTCTCGGCTTTGAAGGAGTGCGAACCCCCCTTACTTCACGCAACCCCCAGGCTACGACGGACCTCCCGCACATCGTCGGGCCCATGCTCGACAAGGAGTTGAGTCTAGGACGCATCGCGGGCCCCTACGAAGTCCCCCCTTTCAAGAATTTCAAGTGTTCACCCATAGCTCTGAGGGAGAAGTCTACGCCGGGCAAGTACCGCCTCCTGCACAACCTTAGCTACCCTTACTCCCCTGACAGTGTGAACGCCAACATCCCACGGGAATCGACGTCCGTCACCTACCAGTCTATCCATGACGCGGTGACAATGGTTGTCAGCCGGTCCCCGGGGGCTCACCTGGCAAAGTGCGACATCGCAGAAGCTTTCAGGATCGTCCCAGTACACCCGAGCGACTACCATCTGCTGGGGTTTTCTTATGGGGGCAAGTACTACTACGAGAAGATGCTCAGCATGGGAGCCGCCCCCTCCTGCCGGATCTTCGAGTCCTTCTCCAGTGCCCTGCAATGGATCCTCGCCGAGAAGTATGGGGTCTGCGACGTCGTGAAGGTATTGGACGACTTCCTCTTCGTCAGTTTCACCGTCGACGAGTGCCAGCGAAGCCTGAGGGTGTTCACTGCCCTCTGCGAGCGTCTGGGGGTCCCCTTGGCACCTCACAAAACGCAGGGCCCGTGCTCCTGCCTCACGTTCCTGGGGCTGGAGATTGATGCTCACAGGATGGAAACAAGACTACCAGAGGACAAGAGAACGAAGTACACGGCAGCGGTCGAAGTCGCGCTGAGTCAGGAGCGCATCCCTCTCCGAGATCTGCAGGCGATCATCGGGAAGTTGCAATTCGCCACCGCGGTAATCCCGGGAGGACGGGCCTTCTTGCGTCGTCTGCACCCGCTTACGCGAGGCCCACAGCGTCCCTCGCGCCTATGCCATTTGGACGCGGAGGCTAAGCACGATCTCGTCGCCTGGCGCTCCTTCCTCACTGATTTCAATGGAGTAACAGTTTTTCCCCCAGATGGCGGGTGGGGAAACGCCCCATCACTTTCAATGTGTGCAGATGCTTCTTCCAAGGGGTATGGACTAACGCTAGGGGCAGCCTGGTTCAGGGGAACCTGGCCTCAGGTCTGGGGTCGGCTCAACATTGCTTTGCTCGAGCTCTACCCTTTCTTTATGGGCATAGCACTTTTCGCCCCGGTATTGGCCAATAAGAGGCTGGTGTGTAAATCGGACAACAGTGCAGTGGTAAGCGTGCTCAACACACTCTCTGCTAGGTGCCCACTACTAATGCAAATTGTCAGGCCCTTGGCAGTGCTGTTACTCATCCATAACATTACACTCCTACCCTCCCACCTCCCAGGAAAATTAAACGGGGTTTGTGATGCTCTTTCCCGCTTACAGACGCTGCCGCCCTTGTTCCTGCGAGAAGCAGGCCTCGCCGAGACGCCGACAACAGTTCCTGCGCACCTCCTGCCCTGCAACTTCACCCTGCAACTGTGAGGACCCTATTCAACTCCCTGCAGCCAGCGACGAGGCGTACTTACAGGGCTAAGTGGGTGGAGTACGCCGCCTACGTCTTGGCAGGGCGGCAAGGAGAATGCCCCTTCGATGCTGCACCTCCGACTCTGGTGAACTTCCTGCAATCTCTGCTCTCGCGGGGCCTGGCTTACCGCTCTCTGCACGCATATCTAGCGGCCATCGCCTTCGTCTGCAAGCTACACGGTAGGAGGGACCCAACTCGGCACTTCCTGGTCACCCAACTCCTCAAAGGGGCACGTAACTCCGCACAGCGGGCCCCTGCGCGGCGTCTCCCAGTGACGAGGAGCCTCCTGCATCGCCTGCTGCGGGCACTGGGAGGCGTATGTAACTCTGCCTATGAGAAGTCCTGCTACAGGGCGCTCTTCTCCCTGGCTTTCCACGCCTGCCTACGCCCGGGTGAGGCGGTTTACGTGGACCATGGACGACACACGCTCAACCTTGAGCAGGTATCACTTACGACGGCAGGAGTAGATATCGTCTTCAACACCTACAAGCACAGTGCAGGGCGCACGCCCACCCTCTCCCTGAGAGCGAACCCTTCCAGCAAGTACTGCCCGGTTCGTGCCCTGTCTAAATACTTTAATCTCAGGGGCCTGCGCCCGGGGCCCATATTCAAACACGCCGCAGGCGCTCCTGTCACCAGGCGAGATTTCTCCAAGATCCTACGCTCTGCCCTCTCGGCGCTAGGCTTGCCTCCAGATGACTACGCGCCGCATTCCTTCCGTATCGGCAGGGCCACTCAGCTGTCTCGGGATGGGCTCGCCACTTCAGAAATAATGGCTGTCGGCAGGTGGAGGAGTAGCGCTTTCACATCCTACGTCAGGCGCGACGTTGTTGCTCTGCCACTTTGAGTGCCTCACGCGGCCAGCTGGCACTCGCCCTTCGGGGGGGGGTCCGGCCGCTGGCCTGCGGTGGGGGTGCAGCGCCGGTCCCCAAGTGTCCCGCTGTCCGCAGCTATTACTTTGCCCAGTCTAGGTGCTAGTAAGCCCTACTTGTAGTCAACCCCTTCTCCTTATTCATTAGGTCTTACCGGCCTCTTGGTCGGGTACATTATGTGTTATGTGGTCTCTCACTTATTAGTTACTCTTTGTGTCCTGCCTGTTATATCCTAGTGTTATATAATTACTCACATTTGCATTCGGCCTTAATTCTAGTACCAGTTAATGCTTTACGTTTCTGCAGAATTAGTTCCATGTCACTATAGGCTAAGGTCTCATAATTACTACGGGTGTACCTTTTAAGTTAAACCTAGTCCTCGGACTTGGAATTGTTACTGTTAATTCTTACTTTATATATTTACATGTTCTGCAGAATTTAATCTTCAATAAACTTTAACGCCCCATGCTGCCTGTATCTTTCTTTTCCTGGACAGAAAAAGAGATTTGAAATTAAATTCCTATGGATACCATCACATGTTGGCATCTCAAGGCATGACACTGTTGATATGCTTGCAAAGACAGCCTGTAGAAAACCAGTGGTAGAAATTTATATGGGTGTTTCATTAGCAGTGACAAAGAGAATACTTAAGCAAACATCTAATGAAAATCTCACCGACCTAACAAATTCACAAAGACCTGAAAATTGTAGCATTAAATATTATGATAGATATCGTGCGGAGACATTCACATACAGGATTAATGGAACAAGAACCCAGCAATGTGATGTTATAGTGGCCATAATACGCTTGGGATATAGACGTATCTGGCAGCTTTCTCAAAACCCAAATGTCGAGTACACAATGTGTCAACTTTGTGAAAGAGAAAATATGCACTCCCTTGAACATTATATTGTAGAATGTCCCATACTGACTGACTTTCGCCCTCCTGGGCTAAGGTATGCTGAACTGTGTAATTACTATTTGAGTACTGGAACACTTGATGATATATTGAACTTGTACCCTAGATTGACCATGTAACGTATCAATTATACAATGAATGTATGTGATGTAACTCTATAACCTGAGCTTGTGAAAGCACCTTAATCACCTTCAGTGATTAAGTGCTTAATTGCACACTAGTTTCTCTATCAGTTATCTCACCTTGTCAGAGTAAAAGAGACAAATATATGTGTATGTATGTGTGCATATATGTATGTATATATATGTATATGTACGCATACGTCTGTGTGTGTATGTGTATAAAGTATATGTGGAAGCTGGTCAGAATTCAATTTCACCTTTGTAAATGGTCACTGCTTGCATCACAAGCGGGGATGTTTCTGGCGGGGGAGAAAGAAACAATTGCGCAGCGCGTCCCGCGGCGTTGCGCGGGCAGTTTGGGGCCGTATAAATACGGGCGCACAACGGGGCTCCGCCTCACTCTGCCTGCCCTCGCCGCTGCCCTCGCAAAACCCCACCCTCCCCCCCTTTTGCAAGCGGCTGCTTTTGTACCCCCGTCATGCTTTGCACAGTTGTCCCGATTGTCTCCCCACTGCATGTGGGAAGGGGGGTGCAGCGCCGGTCCCCAAGTGTCCCGCTGTCCGCAGCTAATACTTTGCCCAGTCTAGGTGCTAGTAAGCCCTACTTGTAGTCACACCCCCTTCTCCTTATCCATTAGGTCTTTTACGGCCTCTTGGCCGGGTACATTACGTGTTATGTGGTCTCTCACTTATTAGTTATTCTTTGTGTCCTGCCTGTTATATCCTAGTGTTATATAATTACTACACATTTGCACTCGGCCTTAATTCTAGTACCAGTTAACCTTTAGGTTTCTGCAGAATTAGTTTCCATGTCACTATAGGCTAAGGTCTCATACTTACTACGGGTGTACCTTTCAAGTTAAATCTAGTCCTTGGAATTGTTACTGTTAATTCTTACTTTATATATTTACTTTATATATTTACTTTATATATTTTAATATAAACGTTATATATTCCTTAAATTATATTTGAAACTTTGAATATTTACATGTTCAATATTAAGTTTTATATAATATCAACTTTGTTAAGTCTATAATATAAACCGTGTTTAATATAAACTTTATATAATTACTTACTTTATGTGAACTTTATATATTTACATGTTCTGCAGAATTTAATCTTCAATAAACTGTAACGCCCCATACTGCCAGTATCTTTCTCCCCCTGGTCAGAAAATGCACGTTAATGACACTATGTAAAAGACACATCGAACACTTTATGTAGGGCATACGTAAATCTGTGTATTTATGTATTTACGTATGTAGCTTAGCCTAGCATTTTAAAAACACTACAATCACCTTATGTGGTTGATTGTTCAATAAATCCCTGAACTATATGTTTAACAAATCTCTAACCCTATCAATGGAGTTAGTTAGTTTAGTTCTTATATTATGCACCCTATACCCATCTTGTGGGCGGTAGTGGAAAGGGTTAGAGTCCATGGCGGACTGAAGAAAATGTATATATGCTGGTTAGCATTGTTAATGTGTGGCCACGTCTGTGGTAGAAAATAATACAAAAAATCAAATAAAGGTATTATTGAAACTTTATAGGAAAACATTAAATCCTAAATATATCTTTAATATTATACTTGAAATATTGTATACTTTGCTCTCTCCATCGTACTTCTGCACCTGCTGGCAAGTGGTTCGGTGCAGTGTGCAGGTGATGTTCATTACTGGGTGAGCTGGCAGGTGGTGCTCACCTGCCAGCTCACCCAACGAAAATTTGGTTTTTAATACACTTACACATTTATTGGGTCTTTCCTTCACCTTCATTCAAGCACTAGGGTATTACAGTAAGTGTTTTAATTATAATATTTATTAACGTTATTATTTTTAATTTTTATTATTATTAGTATTATTATTAACAGGAGAGGAGTGTGTGTGTGTGTGGGGGGGGGGGGTATAATGGTACACATGTCCACATCCCAATGCCCGCCCTTCCAGGACTGGGGGTGCGGGGGTGTACAATAAACTATACCCACATCCGGCGGCAGCTTGTCGAAGGCGGAAGTGTAGCCTAGACAATTTGTCATGATAATTAGTGATGACTCTTATTTTGATTATGGGTCCGTAATCCAGTTAAGCTTTTATTCTTAATTTATATTACAATGCTGGTAAAATACACTTCTTGATGATGAGTATGGAGTACAAATGAACTCATTGTGTACCCAAGTTCAAGTTCAAGTATGTTTATTGAGATAAGCAATAAATACATCTCGAAGGGATAGAGTAGCTTAGGCTATTTCAACCCCCCTCTAATTCAAGTCCCTCAAGGGGCGCACAAATACTGTGACTACAAATAGACAAATAACATTACAAGAATCCAAACAAGAATTGTGTACCCTATACTCACAGGATGAATATAGGGTACACAATAAACTACCACTCACATCATGGGTATGGGTTGCACAAGAAACTATCGCGCAGAGGATGAATATGGAGAGCAAAGTAAACAAAGATTCACACGATGAGAAAGGGTTGCGCAATGTCCTATGACTCACAGAATGAGTATTAGCTGCACAATAAACTACAGGTCACAGGATAAGTATGGGTTGCACAATAAATTACAGGTCACAGGATGGGTATGGGCTGCACAAACTACCGGTAACAGGATGAGTATGGGATGCACAATAAATTACGGGTCACAGGATGAGTATGGGTTGCACAAACTACTGGTAACAAGATGAGTATGGGATGCACAATAAATTACCGCACAGAGGATGAGTATAGGGTGCACAAACTGGTTGGGTAAATGGAAATGGTTGGGTACATTTCCTTTCACCTAATGCGACTATTCATGTGTCCGGACACCGGCGATTGTGTGGTATTGGCTATTTATTTAACCATAACTTTGCATTCATTTAATAATTATATTAAGATATGTTTTCCTTGAAATGTAGTTACATTATCGTCTACATGGCTTTATTCTGACATAAAGACCTATGGCGTTACTTTGCATATATGCAAAGTAATTATAAAATTGATTGGCTTGTGTGGAGGCCTTCACACTCCCTGAGCGAGCCATCAAGTAACTATAAAAAGGCATATATCTTAACTTTCAATTCAGTTATATTTATGCCAAAGTATTAACATGCAGCTTATATTTATGTCTTTATGATGACATAGAAAACTTCGTTTATTACAATATCTAGATTAAATTAACATTGATCTTCGGAAGGTCATAGTTCCCATATCGGTAAGGAGAGCGTCGGCCATGAAGCCTTGTTTAAAGTATGAATATTTTTCCTCTCTAATAAGGTATAATCTCTGTGATGGATTCACAAAAACTATTTTATATCTGCCTTTCTGATAACATATACAAATATAATCTTTATTTGTGAATATTTGTTAATTAAGCAATATATCAGAGGGCGTGTAGGGTTCGGTGTTCAATGAACGAAAAGGACTGGATCACTGTGTACAGGAGGCTGATATGGCAGCAAACACTCTCCTGGCGACCATATTTCTTGGATAAGTCGCTCCACACAATTGTCGCTTGGACCGTCGACTTCCTATGGCGTCACCTTTTTTTTTTTTTTTTTTTTTTTTTTTTTTTTTTTTTTTTTTTTTTTTTTTTTTTTTTTTGAGATATATACAAGAGTTGTTACATTCTTGTACAGCCACTAGTACGCGTAGCGTTTCGGGCAGGTCCCTGGAATACGATCCCCTGCCGCGAAGAATCGTTTTTTTCATCCAAGTACACATTTTACTGTTGCGTTAAACAGAGGCTACAGTTAAGGAATTGCGCCCAGTAAATCCTCCCCGGCCAGGATACGAACCCATGACATAGCGCTCGCGGAACGCCAGGCGAGTGTCTTACCACTACACCACGGAGACTGCTGATATTTACCTCTCACATATTTACGTCTAATTTCGTTATGAAATTAGATTATTTCAGAGTAAAAATAGGTTTGATCATGTTCTATGTGTAGCACCAACATTATAGTAAGTAAATATACCATATTTCTTCATTACTTACGTAATGCTAGGACGATTTGGGTAGTTTTGGCCTGATTTGGGGTGATTGGGGTAATTCTATGGACCGGGTCTTTGTGTTGTTGATTTAGGGGCGACGACGATGGTGGGATGGGATGCGCCCGGGGAAGGTGTTTGTGTTTATCTGCTTGTTGTTCTCCTTTTGGTCGGTTGCCTCGCCTCTGCTCCTTTGCCATTTTCTCTGACTTCCGCTGTGTTGTAAGGGGTACTGAAGTCATTACATCTTTTTTAGGCACTTGCTTTGGAGAAAGTACAACTTAAAAAATACCTAATTTCATCCTCATATGTACAAAACAGTTGTACATTTTCGTGCAATATTTTTTTTACAAAATCTAGAAAAAACTGACGACTAAAATCATTCCAGATAGTCGACTCAGGTACGGTCGAGGGCGACAGGACTAACAGTGCTTCAATCCAGACACGACAAGGCTAATCTGATTAAAACTTAAAATACTGAACAATTAAACTAAAAAACTTAATATACTGAACAATCCGTACAAGTCAGATGTAACACAAGAGTCAACGGTTTCCAGCTCAACAAGCTACAATGCAGGACGTAAAACAAGATTTTTGTTTTCACCGAAGGGGTTATAAACCCTTGGAATTGCCTACCCGCAGAAGCCGTAAAAATTAGGACCTGCACGAAACGCTATGCGTGCTAGTGACTATCTTCCGAACCTTAATGGAATCTGACCCATATATCAATCAGGTCAACCCATGTGTTGCGTTTCCAAAAGGGTCGCCCATGTTAGAATCGGTGAACGCCCTAGTAATATTGTTGAAAACATCTTAATAACTTATTAAACCAAAGGTCTTTTTATGTCAGAAGAACGGCAGAAACTGGATCTATATATGAAAACTCTTTCAGGACAAAATTTAAAGTAATACTAAAGATATTTGTAGTTGTATAAAAGTTGCATTTTTCATCGGTCGTAGAGCCGGAAATCCGCAATATTCATCTCAGAACAATGCTTATTTCACGCAGAATCGTTAATAAACGTAAGATTTTTATACGTCTCAAGAAAGATAGAAACATAATCTTCATTTTAAATGCCTTACCATGGGCATATTTGTATTTAAAGCGAAGATACGTGTATTTTTCTAATCGGCGAGCTCCGATCCCGCACAGATCGAGCAACGGAGTAACTCTCTCTCAGAACAATGCTTATTTCACGTAAATTTGTTAATAAACGCAAATGTTTTTATATGTGTTGAGAAAGATAGAAATATAAGCTTCATTTTAAATACTTATATACAAGAAGGTACATTGGGTTTGTGAGAATACATTGGATAGTACAGTATTTACATTCTTGTATTACATATTTACATCTTATTTTGTTATGAAATGATATTTTTTCAGAGTAAAATTATGTTTTCTCATTTTCTGCATCCAGCATCCACATTATAGTGAGTAAATATACCATATTACTTCATTGGTTACGTAATGCTAGGAAGGTTTGAGTAGCTTTGGGTCTTTAGTGGACAGAATCCAATAGATTCTCTAGTAGAATCAATAGATTTACAGTCTCCGTGGTGTAGTGGTAAGACACTCGCCTGGCGTTCCGCGAGCGCTATGTCATGGGTTCGTATCCTGGCCGGGGAGGATTTACTGGGCGCAATTACTTAACTGTAGCCTCTGTTTAACGCAACAGTAAAATGTGTACTTGGATGAAAAAACGATTCTTCGCGGCGGGGATCGTATTCCAGGGACCTGCCCGAAACGCTACGCGTACTAGTGGCTGTACAAGAATGTAACAACTCTTGTATATATCTCATAAAAAAAAAAAAAAAAAAAAAGATGGGCTCGACCGGGCGGGACTCGAAACTTAAATTAAAATTGCTATATCATTGGTCTCCAACATGATATATTTCCTTTGATGCACTCACAATAACGATTATAGCTCTATCTTTCTGGAGGCATGTAATATTTTAGGCTTTATTAGCGTATCTTTGTTAATTACACAACATATTGGCAAGTGCGTAGGCGTCTGCACTCCATGACCGAAAAGCTACTGAACGCCACTATAAAAACATATATATCTTCACTTGAGCTTTAAATATGTCTAATGTAATGTATTTAAAATAAAGCTTATATTTCTATCTTTCTTAAGACGTGTAAAACATTTGTGTTTATTAACGAATTTACGTAAAATAAACATTCTTCTGAGAGAGTTGCTCTGTCGCTCAGTCTATGCGGGGGTCGGAGCTCGGCGATTATTAAAATACATGAATCTTCATTAGAACTTTAATTATGTCTATGATAAAGTGTTTAAAATGAGCATTATATTCCTATCTTTCTTAAGGCATATAAAAAATTTACGATTATTTACAAATTTACGTGAAATAAGCATTGTTCTGAGAGAGAGTTGCTCCGTCGATCGATCTGTCCGGAGTCGGAGCTCGGCTATTATAAAAGTACACGTATCTTCGCTTTAAATTTAAATATGCCCATGGTAAGGTATTTAGAACGAAGCTTATATATCTGTCTTTCTTGTGACATATAAAACTCTTACGTTTATTAAGGAATCTGCGTGAAATAGGCATGGTTCTGAGATGAATGCTGCGGTTTTCGAGTTTGACGAGCGATGAAAACTGCCACTTTTATACAACTACAAATATCTTCGGTTTTACTTAAAATATTTGTCTGGTAGAGGTTTTACATATAGATCGCGTTTCTGTCTTTCTTCTGACTAATAAATAATTTTGGTTTAATCAGTAATCAAGATGTTTTCAACAATATTCTTTCAGCGTTCGTCTTTTCCAACTTGGGCGACCCTTTTGGAAGCGCGATACTTGGGTTAACCCATCGTATAGTGGGTCTGTTTCCAACTGGGGTTCGAATAACTGTACAGGAATGTAACAACTCTTGTATAAAAAAAAAATCATTTATTATGGACCCCATACCCATCTTGTGGGTGGTAGTGGAAAGGGTTACAGAGGCACATAATGGGCTGAGGGACTGAACCCCACAATTCATTTAGCTAAGCAAGTTACAATCTTGATAAGCAAGCTGCAAAATTGCAAGCAAGTGTAGTAGAGTATTGACGTGGCGGCCGTGAAGATCACTCCTGCACCTACACCACCTCGCGATAGTCAACAATTGTAACATTTTATTTTATTATAGATAATATCACCTGAAATTATTATGTTAGTTAATAAATGTGGTGTTTGGCGAGTGGGTGTACGAGAGGGAAAGAGCACTCATTATCAGAGGGGGAGGAGGAAGTTGGTGAGGGAGGCAGCTTAGTGCAGACTGCTGCTACTACTGCTTCAGGAGTGAGCGAGGAGGGCGTAGTGCTCCTGCAGGCTGGTACACCACACCATCTGGGCTCTTGTCACACACACATCCAACCATTACCATCTCCCACCTTACCTTTACCACCAAATAAGGTACTGTCACATCTTCAACAGGTGTTTCAACGAAGCTTGTTTATCTAGTTGTTAAAACCGTATACTTGGATAGTTTGGGTTGTTTGAGGCTAGATAGGTTTTATATCCCATTAGCGACCTGTGTGTGGTAGTAAGTGACTTGAACCCCATTGCTGCAGGGACGAAACTTGAAAACTATTAACTATTTGCATACAGTTTAATTTACCTGATTCACCTGAGGGCCACTAAATCTAGTGGCATCGACGAGGACAGGAAGCCGAAGGCTTGTCGATGGTCCCCCCCCCCCTTCAACAGGAAATCAGAGAAGGAAGGTTTATTATGCACTGTCCTGTGAGATCACCCCATACACACCTGATTAATGGGGAAAAATAAATTGAATAGAAGTCAGTTCGTACCCAAGACAGTTCACCAATGGATTTTATAATAATAATAATAATAATAATAATAATAATTTTTATTTAGGTAAAGGTACATACATAAAGAGATTTTACAAAGTTAGTTGGCTTTATAGATAGAGCTAGTACATACAATGCCTAAAGCCACTATTACGCAAAGCGTTTTATTTATTTTATGTATTTATTTATTTATTTAGTTTACAAAAAGGTACAATGGGTTCGTGAGATTCCTTAATATTGGTATTTTTACATTCTTGCGAAGCCATTAACACGCATAGAGTTTCGGGCAAGTGCTTAATCTTAAAATATCAGGCAAGATGAATAGGTACATTGTAGCAAAATTTTAGTTTAACATATAACTACAATGTAAATTGAGAGGTGATTACACTGGTGAAGATATATATCTTGGGTCAACCCATCCTCAGACCAAGTCCATTCCATCCAGCGATCAACCCCAAAGATGCGTTCATCAATTTTAACATGCCGTTCATTCAAAACATAAATTTTCTCAAATATATATTAATACTATTTTATATTATCATATTGTGCATATTTAGGCACTGGTTAGGTTAGGTTACGTATTTGTTTTGTTGGCGATTACTTGAATTTGTAGTACGTGGGTGAAGCATTTACAGCGTTGTGGTTCAAACAAAAGTCGTCAACGAAGCACTTGTTCCAGATGAGTTCGGACGTCATCAGTTGTGAGTCGTGTGTTAACTGTTTTTCATTTTATTTTTTCATTTCATTTCATTTCCTGCCCGAAACGCTATGTGTACTAGTGGATTTAGGTATTATATGTACTACCTCTATCTTTAAAGCAAACAGAGTGTTTGTACTGTTTAATTGGAAAATTACAATCCCAGTGGGGATTGGGATAAATGGAGAGCTCCAAAGTAAGGAAATAGTCCAACTTAGATCTTTGGTAACCTAGGTTTCCATCTAGTGGCAGTCGTGGGCATTACAGCCAGGGTTTTACCTAGTGGCAATGATAGTTTGTCTCATTTTCCTAAGGTTGTTTTGAAGCAGTCACTTATTTTTGCTGATCCTATGCTTTCTGCTAGTTTCTCCAGTTTTGTGGCTGATCTCTGATCAGCTCCTGTTGCCTCAGAGTGAACCATATACTGGTCCTGGCTCCCTGTAGGTTATGTAAATGTCTCAGAGGCTGGGAGTATTCGGCTAAGCCTTGGTGATATCAGAGCTAAGTTCATGAAGTTACTGGGGGTCCTCCAGAAGAGGGCATTTCATTGTGTTCAATATTTATTTTTTGACATTTGAGGATACAGAATGTGTAATCCACATTTTTATTGCTTCAAATAGGGTGTAATGAGAATGAGCCAAGTGATTGCTAATTACAGATGATGAGGGTTGCCAAATGCCCAAACGAGGAATTGTCCTACACCAACTGTGTCATTGTTAATGAAAATGACTTCCCTCTTCATATTAAGTAAGTCAAAACAGGTAACTTACTCATATGAAATACAGTATAATGTAGGTGTGGATGAATCCCATTTTTATACAAAGTGTGAGTATAATATGAAATATTAAATATGACTCTTAATATGAAATAAGTGTTCTGTTCAATATTTTATTTATGACATCTACTCAGTGAGGTCCATTTTATATCATAATTCTAACAAACCTCTCTTATACTGAAATATAATTTCTTCACATGTTTAACCAATACCTCAATACAACCTAGTCTCTGATCATTATGATCCAAGGATCTAGTGGTTTTCATTTTATATTTAACCCACAGTGTTCCAATCTGTATAAAATTCTGCTAGATTTGCCACCATGTTGTTCTCCAAGAGATGGGCTGTAAGCGCTTGTGCAGTTTATTTTATTTATTTATATATACAAGAAGGTGCAGTTGGTTGTAAAAGTACAGCACATGCATTGGTGATAAAGTGGTACAGTATATTCTTGCAGAGGCACTAACACGCATAGCATTTTTGACAGGTCCTGAAGTTAACAAATAACTGTAATGATAGGTACATGGTCAGTAGTTACCAAGACATACAAGATGGGCAAACATGTCAACAGAGTAGACATGTCAAACTCTCCCATTGAATTTTTTCTTTTAATATATAGGTAGGGTATTGATTATTATTTATAGAATGTAATTTTTGTCTTGACTCATTCAGATATGCACGAGTTACAGCTGACCAGGGCAAACAGTATATATATACACTCAAACATGATCGGGTGGTCAAGCCAGGTCACATGGGCTTTAATGCCATTCACCGGAAGCAGGCAATGCTGTCTTTGGATCAAGAGGTAAGAATTTTATTTTTTTATCCTTTATGCCTACTCTAACTTTCCTGTATAAAATTCTTTGCTTTAAAAAAATGTGTGTTTTGTAGTGTTGCCCATTACTGACTTTTAACATCAAAGTTCAGTATTTGGCACAGCAGTATGTAATTCCATTTTCAAGAATAATTTTTATACACGTTTTCTTTTGTTTCAGAAAATCCATATGATTCTATAGCTTGAGGCCAAAACTATGTTCATCTGAGCCATTACTCTTGTAATGTGTGTATAACTGGACATAATCTGTTACCATGTGTGACTGATCATAGCCCAGAATTCATTAGTATTTTCTATGGCTTCCCTTAGAATGTCTTTAAGTAAATTCTACCTTTGGGTAGATGATAATGATATATATTTTGCACTGTAGTATTTATATGTTTTTTTATTTAGGTTTTGGCTCCTCCTATGGTTGGCAATGTTGAGAACAGGGAGCCTGTTAAGGTTATCAGGGGTCGCCAGGCCAACTACTGACCTTTTCCAGGATGCACGCCACAACAGTAACTGTGTGAAGATGATGTAACATGAGCTTGGTCTCCTGTGTGTCATAACAAGTGGTTATCATGGTGGATTATGAAATTCTCTCTAATGAGCCCTCTTGCTCAGAGGCTAATACCTTGCCAATGTCTATAGTTCTGTGAGCTTCCAAGTGAAGGGTCATGCAAAGAGGATGACAGAAATTAGTGAAATCCTAAAAGAACAGTACGAGACTGTTTAGCACCGAAATAAGCAATATTTAAGTTGAAGCAATGGACGACTTCTTTATGAACACTATCCAAACCTTTGATAATATGACTGATATTAACACAAGCACAGCTGACTTTGAAATAGGAATTGACATGCCCATGCACTCAGCCCCAGGTCCTGATTCCTGAAACTCCATATTTATAAAGAAATGTAAAGTACCAGTAGCATGAGCACTGTGAAATATGGAGAAAAATATAGGCAAGATACCAGAAGCACATAATCAGCACATATATTTCCACTATACAAGGGAGGTAGCAAAGCATTGGCTAAAAACTATAGACCAGTCTTACTAACATCACACACAGTTAAAGTTTTTAAAGAGTAATTAGGATTCAAATCTCCAGTTTAATGGAAAATAAGGAACTTCACAATCCAGATGAAGATGGCGTGAAAGCAGAAAAATCCTGCATTTTGTAATTACTCAACCACTACGACAAAATCACATAAGCATTAGAAGAAAGCAAAATTCAGATGTTGTATACATAGAATTTGCAAAGGCATTTGATAAATGTGACCATGGCCACACTGTGTCCTTGGTCACATTTATCATAGTGTGGCCACACTGTGTCCTTGGTCACATTTATCACAGTGTGGCCACACTGTGTTTACACAGTGTGAACACTGTGTCGACACTGTGTAAACATCAGAGATCCTCGGCTATTCAATGTTCCCAAGCATGCATAAGAAATATTGCTGGTGCAAAAGTGAATGTGTTCAAGTAAAAATTTGACATGTTCCTGCAAGAAGCTTTCAACCAACCAGGTTGTAGTGGATATGTGGGCTTGTGGGGCTGCTGCAAGCAACATCCTGTTGGACCAAGTTGTCACAAGTCAACCCTTGTCCCAGGCTGGGCTTGGGAAATAGAATAACTCCCAGAACTCATTCCAGGCATTACCACTTCACTGCGCCAACCAAGTATTCTCGGTCGGTGGGAAACTGCGCCAACCGAGAAAACTCTTTTTGATTTTTTCATAACCATTCTAAATGTGTGCGAGGTTGGTTGTGTACAAAATGGACTCTTAGGACCTCCAGTGAGAGAGTGAGAGGCAGCCATCTTGGAAAAAATTCCCAGAATGCCCTAGGGCTGCTGGCTGGGTTAGTACTGAGTGAGTAACCATGGGTGCGCACGTGCCTCTGGCTCCCAAACACCTGTCCGACGAGGTGTTGAAAGATCGAGCTCTGTCGGTGAAATTCAAACCTTATGGTTTGAAGAACATAAGGGTCATAGTATTGGTGAAGCTAGGCGCAATAGGGACCTAACACAAAGGTCGGATGCAAGTGATACAGCACCTACAAGGACGATACAGCGAGCATATCCAGTTGTAGCTCTGAGCGCCACCCTTGCCCACTTAAGTTATCTCCAATTTATTTAGATGATACATAAATGAATTGTTTTCTGTGTTCAGTGATGATGCATCTGATACAAGCACCATAGATGAACAGTGTTAGCGGCTTCCATGGTGGTGTTTTCCATAGATATTTTTAAGAATAGCTGAATCTCTTCTTGACTGACGGACACTCTTTGAGGCTTGCTGAATCTCTTCTTGACTGACGGACACTCTTTGAGGCTGTCTGAATCTCTTCCTGTGTTGAACCTTACAAAGCGATCTTTTCACGACTACCTTATAAATTGACCTTTTCCTGTAATCTTTTCAAGACTAGCTTACGTTTTACAATCTTGGCTTCATACCACCTACAGGTACTAATGCCAAGGGTGTACGTGAGTGCGTTATTTGCAAGCACACAGAACGAAGAAACAGGAAGTGGAAAATCTATCTGTACCTGGTGCAACGAGAGCGAAGTCGTGATGTGTACCATGAATTACTTCGTTGATTATTACTCGCTTCCGAAGTACTGAGTGTGTAATACAGTGTGTTACTATGTAAATAGTGTGTGAAACTGTACATACAGTTTCAATGACCCAAAGACCCAGGAGATAGCTCCAGGGAGCCTCCGGGCTCACCCAGAAAATGATGTTTCACTACATTCAATGTTGGTTTTTGTTGAGCAAGAATTTTGCAGTCAAAGGGTTAAAAGGCACGAATGCTTCATAGATGAAGCAATCTTAATGATTTGCTTTTGCTTCTTACTGATATGAAATGGTGCGATTTCACAGGAAATTGATACCAGAAAAATTAGATGATTCCTAACTGTTCAGTGCATGATATACACAAAAATTTGAAATGATTTTTTATGATCAAGGCATTGGAAAGGTTAAGAGTTTTGCGGCATGACAATTCATTCAACTGAAAATATTTATTCAGTACAGTACTTTAATTTCTTGATATACAGTACCTTTGATAAATGATATTTTGATGTTCATGAAACTAAACCAGCTTCTTCTTCTCATTATGTAAACAGATTCGTGCAGAACCATTTATGCACGATCCACGAACACAGCTTATTGGCACAATGGTGCTGGAAGCGGATTTCTTACAAAAGAAGATTACTGGCAGTGAGCCTTACAATACTGATCAAATGGCAATGGGATTCATGGAACAGTTTCCTAAACATGGCTTTGCAGTTGGCCAGCTGGTGGCATTTAAGTTTCAGGACAAGAAAGCACTGTCTCTAAATGTCAAGGAAATTGAAGGTAAGAATTAGCTTATCACATAAGTTAAAGGAATGGTAAATATATTGTAAGTATTAAATTGGAATATTTTTGTGACAAGAACTTGTTTATTATAAATTTTCTGGAATACATTAAGAACAAATTTGAAGGTAAATTCAACAAAGTAAGAAGGGTCAGTTTTGAAGCGAGGCCCTTCAACTGTGTGATTGGAGACAAGTGACTGTGGAAAGGGTCAATATTGTTTCAGGTATCTAGGCAGTATTTTAAGTAAAGATGAAGCTACATACAAAATTCTGTACTGGGAGTCACGACATGCAGACAACAAAAGCCATGAAGAGTTTGGTGATGGGTAAGGATTCTGGATTAGAATTCAAGCTAGACATGCTGGAGGGTATTTGAACAGTACAGTGGCACCTCGACCTACGATTGCCCCTACTTACGATAATTTCGAGTTACGATGTAAATTTCATCGAAAAATGCGACACGACATCCGATGGTGTCGTCGACTTCTGATATTTGTTGGTACACGTTCAGGTCGACCAAGTGCGTGGTTCCCGGTCACGCGGTTCGACCTGCCTTAGTTTACTACAGCTGCCCGCTTAGTGACGATCGCGCCTATAAGAAATTCTGCGTTTGTGGTGATTTTTTGCATTTTGAACATTAAAGTAATTATTATATATCACACCATGAGTCCCAGGAAAGTCAGTGGTAAGGCTCAACATATGAGATCCCATGTAAGAATGACCATAGAGCAGAAACATGATCATTCATAAATATGAAGATGGTGTGCAGGTTGTTGAACTGGCTAGGCAGTACAACAAATCTCAGTCAACGATATCCTCCATACTGGCTAAGAAAAAGGACATTATGGGTGCTAAAGTGATGCAACATTACAGACAAATGTTAAAACGAAGGGAAAAACAAATGTCTCTTGACAAATTTGTAGTGAGACAAACAAGCACTGAACCACAACCAGGTCCTAGTAGTATTCAGGCAAAACGTAGGAGAGAGAGTACCCCAGAGAAAACAACACTGCCTGATGTGATAATGGAAGGGGACTCCCCTTCCAAACAGTAACAACTCTCTTCCTCCCCCCTCATCATTATCTTCCATACGATGAAATGTCATTATCTGGGCGAGTCCCAGAGGCTCCTCAGTAACCCTCCCTCACTCCGGTCGGCGATTTTCGCATTTTGATGTTCAGCCTTTGAACTTGGGTTGGATAGCCGGCGTGAGGGGTCTGGGGCTTTCCCTTCCCCTTCTTAGGGAGGGGCAGCTGTGCAGACAACTGCACAGTGGTGGATGTGACCTGCTTGCTACCTGCTTGATGGGATTCTGGGAGTTCTTCTACTCCCCAAGCCCGGCCCGAGGCCAGGCGTGACGTCATGCTTGAGTGCTTATTTTCAGACGATTTTCAGATGTTCTGCTTGATAGTTCGGTTTTTGGTAGCAATTTTATCCAGGTGGAGTCTGTTTTGGGATGCCTACCTTTCTGGGTGCCTAACCCAGTAGATGGTAGACAGAATACTTACAACCACATGGGGGGTTTCTATAGGCCATTGCTCCTCATGGTCCCCAGTTGGCTAGGGCTCCAATCGAATTGACTGATGCCACAGTCTAATATGTACATACCATCCTGGTATAGCTCCAGGAGCCTCCAGGACTCACCCAGAAAATGACATTTCATTACATTCAACACATTTTTTTCCCAGGTTTTACTGTCCTAGTTTTATTATGTAGGCTCTGCATGGTTACCCATTCAATTGCTGGCAAGACTCAACAGTCTTTGACCAGAATGAGTGAGTGTTTTTGTTCATATTCTATAGAGCACTACATCTACAAACCATTTCTTCATTGCCCTTGTGTGACTGAAGCATATCTAGTTGTATTATTGTATTTTTAGTATTTCTTGATGACTTACGAAGTGTTCCAGTAAAATATATTTGCATTTTAGGTGCGTTATGTACAGTGTGGATTTATGTGTATCTGCATCATTCTGCAGTTATTATTGTTTTGAGAATGGTTATCCCATTGAAATTTAGTCTTAAAAAATAAAACATTGTTCTCTATAAGTAACGTAGATGCATTAAATGACACTAAAGAAATTTGTCGGGTTAAAGTTATATTATATTTGTGTTGTTTATTTTTTATGTTGCTAACTGTTATGTATATTAATGTGTACAGTATGAGATAAGCATATGTTGCCTCTCTTTTATTTACGTATTAACCAGAACTTGCTTCTACAGCTGCTGATCTAGAAGCTGTTGCATCTGGCAAGAAAAAAGTGCCTCGCAAAATTAACTTTGGAGTTCTCCAGCCAAATGCATCTATTATTTTTGAGAAAAGTGAAGGCTCATCCTTGATACTTACTGGAAAAGCAAAGGTATGAAATATTTAAGTTTATTTATTTGTAAAAAATATGCTCTATTTTCTTTAGAGCTTAAAAATAAAACAGAAATTAAATGCCAATTCCTCTACTCATCATATGGGACAGTACAGCTTTATAGTGAAGTTTTTTTTAATGTAATTATTGATCACATTACTGCCAGCTGTCAATGTAAAAGTGATGTGAATGTTTAAGGCCCTTTTGTTGACCTACCTTCCTTATCTGTCAATGATTATAATGGATGCTACATTACTTAAAAAATCTTATGAAATGAAGGAAATGCATGACATTTTAAAGATACATCTTTATCTGAGTTAAGGCCCTTCATTTGCTCCCTGTTAATTTGTAATCACAGTAATCACAGTAATCACAACTGATGATCCTGGGTTCAATTCCCAGGCAGAGACAGTTGGGGGCCCATTTTCTTTCACCTGATGCATCTGTTCACTTGTCAGTAAATACTAGTGGTTATTCAGGAGTTAGGCAACTGTTATGGGTTTCATCGTCGTGAAGGTAGCCTAGGGAGACCCCCGATAAGCTTAACAATTAAACTGCGCAACACGTCATATTCATAAGATGACATGTTGGAGTATTACGCAAGATTTAAACGGCCCGTGGATACACGGGGTTCACCTCGCCTTCATCAGGGCTCTTGTAAATAGACGCCATCTTTAAAAAAAAAATCATGGTCCATATTCCCGGGTGTGAGGTCCTCAATACTGAGTGAGTCACCAAGGCTGATGCACAGAGCATGAGCTCACAGCACTGCTGTTCAGCTTGTGACCACAGCATCGCCTAAAAATGCCATTATATATATGTACTGTACATGCTATTATATAGCAATGGTAGTATTACAGAAGACCCCTGACTGATAAAAATGACCAGGATTCTGACAATAGCAGGATTGTTGTGATAATTAGTTCTGTAGTGGGAGGAGTAATCTTGGTGGGGAGGGAGGTAGTGTTGTCCACTGACTCTGTGTGACCACCCTTTACTGTCTGGACTCACTATACCAGCTTAGTTGTTCGCTATGGTGAACAAAATATGCAGATACTTATATATAATGTCTGTATATGAATAAAAGTAAAGACTATGTAAAATACATAGTCTGTATGAATAAAAACAAAACAGTATGGTAGGAGGAGAAGGCTGGCGAGTCAGGTGAGGCAGGGAGGGAGTGACAGCCAGTGGCAGGCTGCAACTGGCTGCCACTGCCACTCAGCATACCAACTTAGTGGTTCGTTATGGTGAACACAAATGTAGATACTTATATATATAATGTGTATATATAGTGTAATAACAGCAAAAGGAGTGTGGGGAAGAAGCCATTTTGGTGAGGGAGGTGGCAACATCTGCATGATTTATCATGCTGGGTAGGGGTGGCCACTATGTTGTTTGGGCACTATACCAGCTTAGATGAACAGTTATGGTGAACAGACAGAACATGTAGATACTTATATATAACGTTTGTACATGTATGTATGTATGTATATTATATTATATTCACAAACACTATTGGGAAAAACTAAATCATTATTTGATAACAGCAGGCTACTAGTACATGATGACCTCATTGCATAGAAGGTAATTATAAAAGGATAGCAGACTTTTTTAATGGGTCTTGGTAAACATCCATATATAAGTTGTTATAACTATATTAACACCAATTGTATACAAATCTGGCAACAATAATTATAATTATCTAAAGATGATAACCATATTGTCCCAGGCGATCAACAGCGAGTTCCCCATGTCGAGTGTGTTAATAATATTAATAGGTTGGTGCTTTAGTTTTGGTTAAAATGTAAAAAAAAATATTGTATCTTCATTAAATTAAACATACAATATCTATTAATCCCCCTAGGTTAACACTTTCATGCAACTGGGACAAATTATGCATCCGTGGGGGAGTCACGCCGGGTTTTTGGACCTTATATGCATATACCTCCATAGGGAATTTTATTGCAAACATGTTGATACCAAAAGGAATGACATAGCATGAGAATTAAGGTGAGAAAACTGAAACGAATACACACATTTTACTGCTTTTGCACGCTCATGGGTAACATTCGGCCGACTTTCACCTTTGCTGTGGGGGGGAGGGGGGTTCGCTCTGGGCTTTTGGGCCTTATATGCATATACCCCTGTAGGGAATTCTATTGCGAACACATTGATACCAAAAGGAACGACGTAGCGTGAGAATTGAGGTGAGAAAACTGAAACGCGTATACACATTTTAGTCTAGTCGCGTGCTGACGAGAAATGCCCTGGCACACGCCGGGAACGCGAAACTGTTAAAATCTTGTAAGAAAATATATACTGTCCTGAAAAAGATTTGGCTGTCAAGTTGTTAGTCCTAAAAGACCAGTTGCCCTGATTGACTGGAAATTTTACGAGAATATTACTATGGAACTGAAGCAAATCTGTATTTTCCTCCATTGTAAACAGCATTCAGAAGGACAACATTTTGTTTGAGCAGAAAAATATATAGTTGTAGTTTGCTGCTACTGTTGTAAGTATAAAATGCATTGGTTTCTTTTGTTTCAGACCCGTTCTGCCCATACAAGTCTCTTTTCTGCTGATTGGGACTTCCAGAAAATGGGTATTGGTGGTTTAGATGAACAATTCGTTCATATCTTACGAAGAGCGTTTGCTTCCAGAGTTTTTCCACCAGAAGTCACAGAGCAGCTTGGTATCAAGCATGTGAAGGGACTTCTGCTATTTGGACCACCAGGTGTGTGTTAACATTTTGTGTTAATTACAAACTACACAATATAAGTAGTTTTCTGTATGAAATTATATATATATATATATATATATATATATATATATATATATATATATATATTATACATATATATATTATACATATATATATATACACACACATATACATATACATACATACATATACACACAACCCTTAATCCGAATTGAGCAGAATTCTGCTTTGTGTCTGGAGAGTTTTTCATGAGTAGGTTGGTCGTTTTTTTTGTTTGTTTTATAGTAAATCGTCAATTGTATTTTCTGATTTTTGTCTGTAGGGATAACGTTCCTATCAACAATACCTTTCAAGGCCCTTTCCTCCGTTTTATGAGCTGTCGAAAAGAAGTTCCTGTAAAATAGTCTAATAGGGGGGTACATGTGTTGTGATAGTTGACTCTTCAGAGGATGAGTCAACTTCTAAAGAGTCACCTCTGAAGAGTCAACCACCAGAAGAGTTACCACCGGTAAGGTATCCTAAGCTGTGTATCAGTCATGATCTTACAGATGTTTGTTGATCATTTGCAGTAATTTCAGATGACTTTTAGGTAGCAGTTCAAGATCTATGATTTGATGTGAATGAAGTATCTTCCAGAACTTGAAAACTTTATTCTTGAAAAGTGAAAATTTTATTTATTTATTTAAGGTGTAATTGAAAACTGCTGTGTGAGCCTTAAGTTTAATTGGGAGGTGAATGTAAAATTATAGACCAAAAATCTTGGAAGAAGTTCGAAAGTAGGTTTGGTGAGGATTGCTGTGAACGGATGAACAATGGATGTTTTCCTGGACTGAGGGTTATGTTGAAACAAAAATAGAGCTGTAGTAATTCATAGAATCCTTAGAATTTAAAAAGGAAAAAAATGCATACAAGTTCACTTACGCACATATGTGCCAACTCGCTTGCTCGCTTATCATGTGGGGGATATTTGTAAATTTTGATATTTTTGACATTTTGTAAATATTTTCAGTTTTTTATAAATATAATTTATCTGGTGATAAATTACAATTCACTATTATCATTGTATCTATTTTATTACAGGAACTGGTAAGACTCTGATGGCACGTCAAATAGGAAAAATGCTCAACGCTCGAGAACCAAAAATTGTTAATGGTCCAGAAATATTGGACAAGTATGTGGGAGAGTCGGAAGCCAATGTTCGGCGGCTGTTTGCTGATGCTGAGGAAGAAGAGAAACGGATGGGGCCAAACTCTGGTTTGCACATTATCATTTTTGATGAGATTGATGCTATTTGTAGACAAAGAGGCTCTGTTGCTGGCAATACTGGCGTGAATGACACAGTTGTTAATCAATTGCTATCAAAGATTGATGGTGTAGATCAGCTCAATAATATTCTGGTGATTGGCATGACCAACAGAAAGGATATGATGGATGATGCCTTGCTCAGACCTGGCAGACTAGAAATTCAGGTAGAAATTGGACTTCCAGATGAACAAGGTCGTTTTGATATTCTCCAAATCAAAACGGCAAAAATGAAGGAGAATGATAAACTAGAAGGTGATGTTGACTTGGAGGAAATTGCTGCTATTACTAAAAACTTTTCTGGTGCTGAACTTGAAGGTCTTGTGAAAGCTGCTTCATCTTCTGCATTGAAGCGGTATATTCACTTAGGAAAGAAAATCGAAGTTGATCCTGATGCAATTGATAAACTTAAGATAACACGAGCTGACTTTATATACTCCCTTGAAAATGATGTAAAACCATCACTGGGTACAAGTGATGAGGCACTCTCCAAGTTTATCGAGCGAGGAATTATTAACTGGGGACCCACGAGAGACCTGGTTGAAAAGGGGATGATGTTTGTGAAGCAGGCGCGCTCTCCAGAAACAAGCAGCCGTCTTTGTTTACTGCTGGAAGGAGCCCCGACAGCTGGAACATCAGCACTGGCAGCATACCTGGCAAAGAACTCCGATTTTCCTTTTATCAAGGTTATCAATTCTCGTGAGATGGTTGGGTTTATGGAATCCTCCAAGTGCTTACGGATTAATAGAATATTTGACGATGCTTACCGCTCAGAACTAAGCTGCATCTTTATGAACGATCTGGAACACTTAATGGGTTATTCACCTATTGGTCCCCGTTATCAATCAATTGTCCTGGATGCTATGTATTCCCTTCTAGCCTCTTCCCCACCTCCAGGCCGTAAACTCCTAGTCATCTGTACCACTAAACGACGATCTGTTTTAGAAGAATTGGGTCTTCTTTCTGCCTTTACTGCTGTTATAAGAGTTCCTTATATTGCACACCAAGAAGATATTAAGCTTGTTCTAGAGGAGTCACAAGCATTATCTCATAAAGAAGTAAGTTCATTCTTTGCATTTTGTGAGACGGTTTTATGCCTAAACACATTGTTAGTGTTGTAATTTTAGATGAATATTGGATTAAATTGACTATTGATAAGTATTCCCTTTGTGGAATACATTATGACCATGTGTATTTTTTTTTCATCTATCGTTTGTTTCTGAGCTATACTACATTTTCTGGGGGAGCCCCGTCGGCTCCCCGGAGCTATCCCAGGCTGATATGCTAATGTCAGACTCTGGCATCAATCATGTGTATGGAGTTCTTAGGCCTACCGGGGACCACGGCCAGAACCTGGCCCCCTCAGAGAGGCAAGGGGAGCAATGGCCTATAGAAGCCTCCGTGTGGTTGGAAGCATTCTATGTCTGCCATCGACCAGATCAGGAACCCAGAAAGATAAGCGCCCCAAAACAAACCCCCTAATCTGGTTAAAAGTGCTACCAAAAGCCGAACTAGTGGATAGAACTACCAAACAGAAATTGAGCTAACTAGTATGACGTCACGTGTCGCCGTGCCGCTGTCTGTGCAGCTTCCCCCTCCCTGGGATGGGGAAGGGGGAGCCTCAGACTCCTCACACTGGCTACCCACACTTCAGTTCTTGAGGCTGATGCTATAGACGGAGGTCGTGTGCTCTGGCTCCAGTGTCTTTACAGCACTGTGCTTCGTGTGCGGTATTTGTTTTCTAGGGGTGCGAGAGCCAGGAGTTATCTTCAGTACTCAGGCTGCATGCACCTAGGGCTGCCTTCCCTAGGTGCCCTGTAAGTACTGCCCTTGGAGCTTGGGGCCACCTTCCACAGGCTCCTAGGGACCTGCCTTTGCTGGTCCGTTCTACCGTTCGGTTTTTCGGCCGCCTGTTGGGCTCTTGGGTGTTCTGTTCTTCCTTGTTACCTGCAGGTTAGAGGCAGTTTGTACTGGTAGGGGCACAGGGTGCTGCGCAGCTTAGTTTTCCCGACATAGCGGCCGGCTCAGTTCCTTAGGGTTCGCTGTCCTCTTGCGGGGTTTTGTTTTTGCCTTGTCGGGAGTTCTGTCCTATTATTCCACTGGGGTTTGCCCTTCCACGGTACTCCTCGGTGGTGCCCCCTGCTAGGTCCCCATGAGTGTACATGTCCCTGGGGTTCAGCTATAGAGGTTTGCTTGGTAGTTTTGGGTGCCGGTTAGCTGCACCCTGCCTGGGACTACCCGAGTGCGAGTCCTCTTAAAATAAATGCTCAGGACCCTGGGAATCCCCGAGGGGGCACGTGGGTCCAATGGATGTGACCCCGGAGTCCCCGTGCGCTGTGTGCGAGTTTGAGGGTTGCTCGGTCCCCTTGTTTCGGGGTGACCCTCATTGTTTTTGCCTCCGCCACGCTGCCTGTTGGGTCGATGATACTTTCATCCCTGAGTCCTGTGAATGTTGCTGCTTACTTGTGACTCAATTTACCCAATCCTCTGATGATTCTATTCGGGTACAGGTGATGTGTGCCTCCTCGTGTCTCTGAGGGGGCCCAGGTTCTGTCTCGTGGTTCCCAGGTAGTCCTAGAACTCCATTCACATTGATGCCAAAGTTTAATATATCCATATCAGCCTGGATAGCTCTGGGGAGCCTCTGGATCTCATCCAGAAAATGGAATTTCATTATATTTAATGCTGGTTTTATTGATGCTTACACACAGACCCATTGCTGCCATGCAAAGTATCAAGGACTAATATGGACCAGTAAGACATTTGTGATTAAGAAGAAAGTTATTACAAATAGTTTACTTGAAAATTAATTCTTGGAATTTAACATTTTCAACATTTCTTCACCTCGTTATAGCCACAGTAAAATGATTAGAGTTCCTCCCCTCCCCCCCACCCCTGACATCAGAAATAAATGTTCTATTATATAACGAGTTTTTTATGAGCACAAGGAAAGAGGGTTAAAAAAAAAAACAGGTGTGTGCAGTTTGAGGGTTAATATAAGTTTAGGTGCTTTCCATTCGTTTTTCCCATTTTTGTATATACTGCAGTTATGAATTATAGATTTGTCACTCTTTCAGATTGATGAAATAATGAAACGTATTTGCCATGGAAGAGTCTTTGTGGGAGTGAAAAAGTTGTTGGGCCTTCTGGACTCCATGCGAGTGATGAAGGGCGTAGACTCAAGCAAGAGGGTTGCGGCTTTTGTCAACTTATTAGAGGATGAAGGGGTATTCACCCCTCTACTTTAATTTTGGTGTGAGATGTAATTCAGGTAGATGGTGATGTAAGTTATTTTATTTTAGCAAAATATATTTTATGATTCTATATAAAAGATAATGATAGAGTACCACATTTATGAAATGTACCCAGATACTCATTAAATACATTTCTATACATGCTTGTATACTTGTTTAAGTATTTAATACATTAAATACATACCCAGTACATTTCACCTTTTCTTAAAGACATTCTTGTAAGAAAAAAGGATAACCTAACGTTTTTATTAATATTGGAATACAATTATGGCCTAAACTGTTTTAATCCCCCAAATTTATAAATGTGTAATATTGTAGCAGATTCATGAGAAGGAAGCCTGTACCATCATGCATTCACATTTTCTTACTGAGAATGCCAAATTTTTGTGATTGCATTGTCTAACATTTTGCCAGTGTTGTCTTCCCCGGCTTTCCTTGTCTTGTACTCTCAACCACACCCACAATTTTTTCACTGAATGTACTTCTGGTATTACCATCAATCTTGTGACTAATTAATAATGCTGAGAGTACAAATTTTCTGTGTTGGTAAATAAATTTTGCAAGAAATACAGCTAAGTACTTTTAACTCGTGGCATATAAAAATTTTTGGTATAAATTGCGTGAAAGCATTTTTACTTATATCGTATACCATCTACCTGTGTCAAAACCATTCCTGAAATTGTAAATTTTTGCAACCCGAGGGGTCGTGATCTACTTTTTATTCCACATTCATGTTTCACTACTGAAGGCTCTCTCAGATGCCTTAGCACCATCCTGTTTGAAAATAGCTCCTATTTTTCCCACTCATATTTCTTGCTACTTCATTCATATATACAATAAATTAATAATGCAATATATATCCCACAGCTTTGTCAGAATCTCACACTTTGAAGTGTAACACTTTTTCCCATTTTACTTTTACATGTGGAGTATTCTTTACAAAGTTTCTACTGTGGCATAAATTTTTAGAACCTTGCATAAAACATTCCAGTGTCTTATATGAAAAACATTTTCCAAGTGCATGAATAATGTTATCAAATATTTTTGCTAACTTCTGTACAATAATTATAGTCTGAGCAACATCTGTTTTTTTTTCACACAAGTCTCCTTGCTCCTTATATATTATTCACTATTAGTTCTCTTGCCCTCTCATCTATGTTTACTATTAACCATATTTTACCAAAGATATTGTTTTATGATATAAAACAATTATTATTTTAAGTGTAACTCCACTACAAGTCCATGAAAATGAGCAACAAGAAACCAGAATTGGACTAGATCTTGCTCATTCCACCTGAAGGTTGGAAATCACTGGACAGTACTCTATATACAATATGTAATATTTTTGTAGCAGTCTTTCTTGTAGATGTATGTTATTCAACATGACAATGAGATCAGTGATTCTAGTACAAATCTTTATTTTTCCATCTTGGTATATTATTAAATTCTTTAATCTTTGGATCATTGATGAATTGACTCTTATCTACTTTCCACCCTTCAAAAAAAATTTCTTCCCTAATTCTGGTGCAACCTGTTTTCATTGTCATTTTCTCTTCCATTTCTTCTCGACCCATTTTGTTCTCCTGGCTCGCCTCCCATAATCAGCCTGTTTGCTGTACCTTACCCCTCTCTCTTTCTGCTTAATTCAGCATAACTGTCTAGGACAAACTGGACTTATCATTTTCCCACTTTTCTACTGTATGGATGTATTATTTATTTAATCCAGCCACACTGACATAGTCACTATCTGTTATCTTCTTATATTGTTAAAATGCAGTCTCTGATCACAGAAAACTAAAAAAAATATTATTTGTGACATACTTAACCACTGCACTGCGCAACGCGCCTCAGGGATCTTATAGGTATAGCGTATGATTCAAAACTCCTGTGGCTACATGGGGTTCACATCAGCTTCCTTAGCCTCTACTCGCAACTATTTTCTTGGACTGAACTTTACCACTGACTTTCTTGGGACCCATGACATAATATATAATGAACAACATTTTGTTCAGAAACCAAAAAAGCAGAAAAACAATTAAAATCTTCACAAAGAATTCAAGCTTGGTCGTTACTAGGCGGGATACACTGGTAAACTGAGGGTGCCTTGCCCCTTGCCCAGCAGAATCCACGCACTCGTCGACCCGTACATGTATCAACAAACTTATAATCTGAGGCAAACCTTGTATTCAGAGACAAATTTTACAAGGAAATTGACCTCGTATAGTATCCACTCGATTTAACGACCTATACAATGGGGCCTCGACTTACGATGCTAATCCGTTCCCAGAGACAGATCGTAAGTCGAAAGTCGAAGCGATTTTTCCCATAAGAATTAAAGGAAATTGAATTAATCCGTTCCCCACCCTCCAAAATATTAACATACAAATACATTTTATACTGAATACAATGTTTTTTTCTAACTACAATACAGTACCAAAGCTACGGACATCCACCAGAGTTTCCTCTGGCTTCATCCTGGCTCTTACCTTTATGGAGGGCTCTTGATGGTGTATGGAAGATGGTGATGAGGGGGGAGGAGGAGAGTTGTTCCTGTTTGGAAGGGGAGTTCCCCTTCCATTATCACATCAGGCAGTGATGTTTTCTCTGGGGTACTCTCTCTCCTACGTTTTGCCTGAATACCACTAGGACCTGGTTGTGGTTCAGTGCTTGTCTGTCTCACTACAAATTTGTCAAGAAACATTTGTTTTTCCCTTCATTTTAACATTTGTCTGTAATGATGCATCACAGTGTCATTGAATAGGTTAAGGCAACGACCTACTGCAGCTTGATTTGGGCGAGTCGTTTCAGCAAAGGTTTGCAATTCTTCCCATGCTGCACACATTTTCTTAATTGTTGAGGAAGAGACATTCTGTACTCTTGTTTCTGCTCTATGGTCATCCTTACATGGGTTTTCATATGTTGAGCCTTACCACTGACTTTCCTGGGACTCATGGCGTGTTATATAATAATTACTTTAATGTTCAAAATGCAAAAAATCACCACAAAAGCGGAATTTCTTATAGGCGCGATCGTCACTAAGCGGGCAGCTGTAGTAAACTGAGGCAGGTCGAAATTATCATAAGTAGGGGCAATCGTATGTCGAGGTGCCACTGTATAAGGCTGTACCCAGGTCGTTAAATGCGGGGCACCTGTATTTCCGGAGTGTCTGTAATATTTCAAGTAACATTCAGGTAAGATATATTTTATATAACTGAAATTAAATAAAGTTCATTGTGTAATTGCGTTTCAAGTTAGTTCCTGTGTTAATGCACATTCTATAAAAGGTTACAATTAATAATTCCTTCATATGACAAGTTGGATCACACAAATGGACAAGTGGACCACACAAGTGGTCCACAAGCTTATGATGTTGGGACAGAGTTTACAGAGTGGTGGATAAGTTTCCCATTCTATCACAGGTTACAATTAATAATTCCCTCAAAGGACAAGTTAGATCACACACAAGTGGACCACACAACAAGTGAACCATATTAACTAAACATCTCCCTCCCTCACCACCCCCACTCTACTCTCACCACCACCACTCTACCCTCACCTCCCCTACCTATCTAGCCCGTTGGCGCCGTGAGGGGGTGTGGTGGTCGGCTGCCGGAGTGTGCGTAAACAGAGGTTCCACTGGAATTAAAAGCAAGTCAGAAGTTGGAAAGCGATGCATATGCTTCTCTAAATGTTTTTTGCGTGTTCCTCTGGCTCACTATCCAAACCACCCCCTAGATCTCATTTTTTATTATTCTGTAATTCCTTTCCACACAATTTGTGCATGGTCTATTTTCTCTGATTCTACATTCCATAACATGGCAATATTGAATTCCTTTTGCCACTTGAGGCTCCACTTATCTTGGTCAATTTGAAGAGCATTACAATCATCTATGCCCTGATAGTGTTTCATCATTCATGTGTTTTAGTGATACTGAAATTGGAAAGAGTAGCATGTGCTATGCTTTCTCTTTATGCACTTGATTACTTATTTCCAAGTTGAATTGAAACTCTCAAAAGAAGGCACCAAGCCAAAATGACTATGTAGCACCAACTATGTTATGGGCTATACATAAGTTGCTAAATATCACTTGGAATGCAAATACAAGAAAAAATAATAAATACAGTAATATGGTTCATAGTTGGACAACACTACTAAACCACCCAATATACTTTAAATATATTTAATCGGTAAATGTTTAAAGTTTGTTTATACATTATTCACACTGCAGTCCCCACTAAGTGGTACAGTATTTTTTTTTTTTTACTAATCTTTAAAATATCTAGCAGTAATACAATTTTGTTTCCAAACTTGTGTAACTACTATAGTCACCTTACATATTGGATTGCAGTTTTTAATACAGAAAACTAATAGTTTCACTTGTTATAACAAGCAAGTGCATATCCCTTCATAGTCTTCAATGTTATTTTCTTATAAAAGTTATGAATGACTGGACATCAGACATTAATAGTAGACACATACCTCAAATAACCATTCAGGTACAGTACATACAAAAAAATGATTCCTGAATCTTGCTCAACAATTTTTATGCTCCCGTGTGTAGGTGGAGTAAAGTTAGAGCTTCACTAAGAGAACCTGTAGCATTGGATGAGGCTGTTAATGTAGAAACAAATGCTGTACTCAACAGATCAGCTGCTTGATCATGCAAAAGTAAAATGACTTCAGGGAGGTGTTCCAAGGCAATCTCTGCCACTGCACTATCTTCATTCTTAAGGGCAGCAAGTACAGCACGTCCAACACGACCACCTAAAGCAGGACGCTGATGCAGCAACCGAGCAATTAACTCCCAACATACAAGGCGAACTCCTCTGTGTTCACTGACAATACCATCACATAACGTGTGGGTGAAAGACGGCAGAGCAGCATTTGCCCAGTGATCTGGCAAGTCGCTGACTTTTTTAAGAATCTCTAGCTTATCTTCTGGAAATCCTGAAGCCTCCAGTCTGGCTTGAAGCTCCTCTACCTGTGCCATTAACCATGGTGGTGCCATTGGGCCATGAGAGCCCCCTAAGGGCAAATTTGGATCAGAACTATAATGCTGACTAGAAGCAGATTCTTTAGGCTGATCCATGCCACGAGCTGCAGCAATAGCAGCCAAAGAGCGAACAGCAACAATATCAGGGTGATGCATCTGCAAGGTGGCAAGTAAATTTGAGTGAGAGCATAAATATGCTCCAGCTGGGCCACCCTGACATCCAACCCATTCCATTAAGAGATGAGAGAATCTTACCAATAAGCCTTGAAGATCATGGATTATAGGATGTGCCTTAAATAAAGACATAAAGCTATCTAATGTTGGAGTTAATGCTGTATGATGTTGTGGGGCAAACAGTAGAGGTTGAAGGAGCTCTAACACCCCCAATATCATTGAAAACAACTCTAGGTAATTACTTGCTCGCAATGCTGTCAGCTGCAGATGGTTTGTACCTTTTAAAGATGCAGCCAATAAAGGAAGATGGCGTAGTACAATTAGAGGATGAGATGCAGCCTGTTTACGAACTGCAGACTCCAAATCTAACATGCGTCGACGAAAGTTTTGACCTGGCTGAGGTGCAGCAAGCATTGTAAGTAGTGTGTGTAATGCAACATCTGCTCCACTTTCCTGAGCTCTGCCTCCAGAAGCACCAGCTAATACAACCCTGTTTATGGTACCTGGTGGTAGATATGATATTATTTGTGGCATTCTCAAGTAAAGATGGTACAGCAAGTGACCAGCTGCCTGTCCACATGATCCTGTTTCATGAGAAACTTCAGCCAGATGTTCTGCAACAGCTTTAATTGAAGATGGTGAGTCATCTAAATAATGAAGTAGCAAAGGCAAATGAGTTTCTAAAGATGCTGTACCACGTTCAGCTTCTAAAGCTGCTTGGCACTCTGCTATCATATACTGAGATAAGTGAACAACTTCTGAGGCACTGAAAGATAGCAATGTCTCTCGTGGCGCATGCCGAGGTGTACGACGTTCCCTACCCTGCCATAATTTGGGTACATGCAACACAGCCCAAACAAATCCCAAAACTGCTGCAGGATCTAATGTTGGGCTGTGAACACGCAGAAGTGCACGGACACAACGTTCAAGTGTATCCCACCTTGCCTGATGTGTGAAGGCAGCCAAAAGATATGCCTGACTATAGCCTCCCTCCTTACGTTCAATACCACCCCGCTTTTTGAAAAGCAAAATTTGCTGTAGTTGATCAGACCCTTTTTCCAGCTCTGGGTCCAATACCTGCAACCAATCTAACAAAAGGGCAGTGGGTGTGCTAGTCCCAGCTTGAACTTCCAGATCATGCTTTATCGAAACATCAGACAACAAGAGTTGTGAAAGAGCTCCAACCACAGGTGCCATCTTTCCACCTTTCATGGCACATCCCACAACATGACATATCTCTTTTTCCAACTGATTTGGCTGCATGCCAGCCAAATGAACTAGAACTGTTTGAGTTGAAGATACATCAATTTCTGCCTGTGGCTCCTCTTTCTTTACTTCTTTGCATTGAATTTCTTCAATGTTAAAGGCCTGAAGAACACGTGTCAAGGGAGAAATCCTATCAGGTGCCATTCTCAGGATAATGGCAACCAGTTGGCATGTGAGCCCATATAATTTTTCACAACCCTTTTTGTTATGCAAGTTCTTAAGCAGCCGGAAGAGTGAAGCAGAATGGATGTAGTGGTCATGCAGCCCCGCCACAAAACTTGGAGCATGTTGCTGAAACACATGTGCAATATGTCATTAATTTTGGGTTTAATGTCAGGTTGTGTGTGTGTGTGTGTGTGTGTGTGTGTGTGTGTGTGTGTGTGTGTGTGTAACTTATGACTAAATTAATATAACAATAAAATATTAAGATCCCAAAAGTGAGATGTTCATTTGTCATAAAAGAGTAATGAAAATGACATGATACTACAGTACCTACACCACAATACGTACCGGAGATTGCATTATAGCGGTGAGGCTACTTAGGAACTCATTAATATAAGGGCCATCTGGGTCCTGTCTACTAATTTCCCTGCTGAAGTGGCGTTGCAATACCCGCATCGTATCTTGAACCTAAAGAAATCAATACATTAACATTGCAAAAGACCCGAACCCAGTGAACCTGGTAGTAAATTCAACTTATTAATACAACACTTCCAGGATAAGTTTGTCATGCTGGGATGTACTGTATATGCTGCCTAGTTATCAGCAAGAATAAAAATGGTGAAATTTGTTTTCTTAAAAATTTATTATTGCATATGATCTTCATAGAGGAAAGAAAGAAAACCCCTCCCCCTGCAACAATAAACCCTGCAAAGAGAGCACCAAAACCCAAGCCGCATCAAAGGGGGCCCCAAGCCTCCCAAGTCAGCTCCTTCCTAGCCCTGGGAGCCTCTAAACCAGGCCCCGGGACAGATCTGTCCTTCACACCCTCTACCCCTGAAGAAAAGGCAGTCCAGGAAAAAGGCAGAGGAAAAGGGGGTCTGCTGGTAAGACCCAGAAGCCTCGGCAGGAGGAACAGGCATCAACTGGGTGTGGAGCCAGCAACTGGGTGTGTAGCCAGCAACTGGGTGTGGAGCCAGCAACTGGGTGTGTAGCCAGCAACTGGGTGTGGAGCCAGCAACTGGGTGTGTAGCCAGCAACTGGGTGTGGAGCCAGCAACTGGGTGTGGAGCCAGTAACCGGGTGTGGAGCCAGCAACTGGGTGTGGAGCCAGCAACTGGGTGTGGAGCCAGCAACTGGGTGTGGAGCCAGCAGCTGGGTGTGTAGCCAGCAACTGGGTGTGGAGGCATCAACTGCGTGTGGAGGCCACGGCTGGGTGTAGAGGCGGGGGGGGGGGCAGGGTCAGCTCAGGTAGTGAGGTGGGCTAGTTGACGAGGGGGAAAGGGATGGGGTTGGTATGTATGTATGTATACATATGGTAATACATACCGATATGTATCACCATATATATATGCACTCAAGTTTATAAGAATATGTATAGTTTACTTCACAACAAAGGAGACTTATATGGGTATTAGGTACACAGACCTCTATAGCAGGACCTCTTGGTGTACACTAAGGGAAGGGAAATTTTGACCTACCCACCTGTTTCTTGTGCTCTCGGTGAAGCACATCGATGGTGAAGCACTGCAGCACAAAAGACTGCACTTCACTTTTACTCAGTTCTGTGTGCAGTGGCTGTGACGTCTGGAAAATATAAGTTCACGTAGTAACCTGCTCAGGTTCACACTAGTTCAAACTGCAAGCTTGCAATATAATTTACTGAAGTATAAAGAGTGCAATTTTTAAGATTAATGATCAAAGTCATTGTTGTGAGTAGTAATTTGCCAAATACAGTATAATAAGAATTGTAAAGTATGAAAATGACCTTGAGGGGAGTGACCAGTGGTGTAATGTGTGGAGGTCGCTCTCCTACTACATCCATGTCATCACGCTCACCCAGTGTTGCTGCAAAAGCATGGCCACCTTTTGCTCCTCGCTGGTGTTGAACCTAAAATGAAATTATGAAATTATTACTTAACCAACATTGTTTAATTACTCATTTTCGTGTGCTAAACATAAATAATGTTACCATTATGAGCAGCATCTTACACTCTGGCATGTACTATCTTAAATACCTGCCACACACACACACCCATACTTCATCTGACCATATTAACTCCATACTCAATATGTTTCTATATTGACTATCACTATGAACGGAACCTATTGAATACCATGAATTTCATAAAGCACTTACAGCAGATTTGTAACAAATGCCAAAGAGCTTTTGCAAGTTTATATAGGCTACTATTTTTCACATTTTATTTTCTTCCTACCTCAACCAGCTGAGCCATGTAAGTCTTGTGACTCTTGTCCAAGACTGCTGCTGCAACAGCCTCATCATTTGTGTTGACAGCAACATCCAAAGCACTTAATAGCTTGGTCATGCTTGCCACAGGTATCCCAAATGATTGTATAAACAACACCAACTGGGATGGCTCCAAATCCTGCAACATAAGAAAGAGCTCAACTTGCATATATTACACACTGTAAATTGCTTAATAGAAGTTGATGTATGTGTTTACTATTGTGATAAATTACAATATACTGTACAGCTTAAGCAATATCATACATTAATAAAGCATCAGGTCCTGTGGAGAGGCCCCCCGGCTCCCCGGAGCTATACTGGGCTGATATGTATGTATTAGACCGTGGCATCCGTCAATTCGATTGGCATTCTAGCCTACCGAGAACCACGAGCCAGAACCTGGCCCCTAGTGGTTCCCCACTAGGTCCCTGTGACTGTATACATCGATGGGGTTCAGCTGTAATTGATCTCTTGGTAGTTTGGGCCAACTGGTTAGCAGTACTTTGCTAACTACGCTTCTGTTTTGCCAGACTTCCTTGCTCTATAGCGGGCAAAATATGCCACTTACGATTTTTTTATTGTTTTTCCCATGATCAGAGAACACAAATCAACATGTTTAGAAGATTTTTTTTTTGTTTGTTATGCACCTGTGGGTGACAATGGCCAAATAGCCCTGAGCAACACAAGGGTTAAGCACAAGTAAAAATATTGCAATGTAATGATAAAAGTACTAGTGTAGAAAGCACAAGAAAAACAAGTTTAACAAAATTTGACAGGCATGCAAATATTAGTTAGGTAGGACACTTGACTAAGAAGTAGGGAAAACGTTCTAAAAGTCAAAATTATAAAAAAGTAAATGCCCTTAGCACCACACATTTTGGATTTGAGAGACTTAACTGTATAATAATGTGTAATAATACTTTTCATAAAATTTTGTTATGAAGTTTTATGTGGTACAGTACTTTATTCAAACAATAACACAAAATTACCTTCAGAGCAGCGTCAACAAGCTGGGGCACTGTGGATCTGATCATTTTGAGTTTGAGCCAATCAGGTAGGAGAAGAGCTTCTTCTGATGTATCAACCAAGAATGCTTGTGGCATTTCCTCTTGTTCTGGAAACCATGTTGTTAAAAGTTCATGAAAGAGATCTGGACTATTGTCAGGACCATGAGTAAGAAGAATCACCATTGCATGAACAACAAGTATGTGCATGACAGCCTGCTCTCCAGATGCCCACTGTACACGCACCTGATCTTGACTCTCTGACCATGTAAAAGATTCTCGTGGTGGCAACCTAACACCTCGCATGTAGTTGATGAAAATTATCAGTAAGGCTTTGAGTGTGCTATGTGCATGAGGGAATGGTTGATTTGGACGGTCTGGCATTGGTAATATGGCCAAAATCATGGTGCATCTTTCTACAATCAGTTGTGCCATGTCTTGAACTAATTCTGCCTGATCTTGAAGTGGATCATCTCTAGTATGTACTGCCAAAAATCGAATGTATGCACTCACAGCATGTGGGTCAGTTTCAATTTGACAAGCAGCCCTAAGAGCTTGGCTTGCAACTCCTTGGACTAACTCAAAACCTGGCAGATTAGGAAGATGTTGAAGCAGCCAAGCATGTGGTGCATGAGTGTCACTGTCAATTTCCATAGGGTCATTAAGAGGAGCCACCACTAGCTGCAGTCCTCGTACAGCCTGTGTGCGAGCCAAAGCCTGCTGGGAGCTCAAGCGTCTCAAAAAGTATTCTAAAATTTCTACACTGACACCATCTTCTTGACGAGGTGCACGCAGCAAAGAACGCAAGTGCTGCAACAGCTGATGATGTCTAGTTGCACCTTCTCCGCTATTTCCTGTACCAGCTTCACTAAGTAGAAATTCACATAAACACTGCACTGGTAGAACAGAAAAAGCTCCTTCACTGCTCTGTACCAATTCTGCTAACCATGGCATGCTCTGAGAAGCTCCTTGTCGCTGTATTATATCTACCAAAAAGTCAGGATTTCGGCTACGGCAGAGAAGGTGTCCAACTTTGTGAGAAGTATTAAGAGCTTTTAACTGTTCTAAAACAATAGTGGGAGGTTTACGAGCAGGTCCAGTAGGATCCATAGTTATTAATTGACTAAGAAGCAGACTATTTTGCTCAGTGATTGTCTTCTGAGCTAGGTGAGATTCAAAATCCAATATCTGCTGACGTTCAAGAGCACAAAGGTGCATTTCTTGAGCAGTCATCTCTTCACCCTTCTCCCCAGAAGCTAATGTAGGTGGTGGAAAAACAAAAGAATTGGTGATGCACATTTCCATAAGAGTGCGCAGAGTCGGGTATGACTCCCATGCCAACAGTCCAAACACAGTTGGATTGTGTGCAGTTATGAGCAAAAGCATAATCCATGACTTCCAATACAAGTTAGCAATGGCTGTCTTTGGAGGCCTATACCCTTGTGGTAGAGGAGAATTCTCAGGAGGAATATAAGGACATAGATTAAATATCAGCTCAACAATTTTTGTGTCTTCGAGACGTAAGACTTCCATATCATCATTGTGAAGAGCTGTAGCTCTCTTAATAAGCTTGTCAACTAATTCTATCAAATCCTGAGATTTCATCCATTGATCCTTCATCACAGCAATCATGAGCAGCCTTGTAAGAGTTTCTTGCTTCACTGGGATTTCTGAAGTTAATCTAAAATACAACGGCCGATCATTTTCTGTGGGCCAATTGTCCTTTATGAAGTATACTTCTGCTTGTTCAAACATAAGGATTTTATGCATACAGCGGTTATACTCTTCTTTGCTAGGGTTATAACACTTGGGAACTACTCTGTAAAGCCAGTGAATAGCATCACGCTGTATAGAAGCCACCATATCCTGGTATCGTCGTACCGATTCAGGATCCCTGTGTTCACCTCGATACATTTGTGCAGCACTTTCTCTAACTTGTGGGGAAATGGCTACAAAAACAGTAAGCACAATAAGATCTGTAATACTGTGAAACATTCGTTCTTTAAATTCAAAACTCTCACGAAATGCTGGATCTTTACGGTCTTTCATGAGTCCATGGCAAAACTTTTGGAATTGCATGTCATGCCGTAATGCCCGTACAATCTCACGTAACAGGGCTCTGAGTGCTCTAAGAAAATCCTCTCTGTTGCAAAGAAGTTCTTGGAACTCTTCTGCAAGTATGATAGCAGCATGCTCTGGTGCAAACTGAAAAATAACAGATAGGATGGACATATTGCTTGGATTTCTTGCCTGGGATAATTCATTATATAATGTATGCTTCATGACTGAGGGAATATTATCAGGATGGGCTGCAAGAAGTTCTTTCAAGCATGACATGTACTGGTTGATGAGGGGTTTGTGTTTTAAACGAATTCGAATTATGTGGCTGATGCATTCAATATCCAGTTGAGAATGAGTGTTGCAATTTAAACATAAGGACATGAGAAGTTCTGTCGCTGGTCTCTGGAGTTTTGGGCTTTGAAGCCACATTTCTAGTCTTGAAGCAACATGCCGTCGCACTTCCAGAATACCACAAACAGAAGATAGAAAGCGGATGAAATTTCTAGCTACAGCATCGGGGCTCTGGTGCCTCACCCCGAGCTGGTGTTGTACAGCTTCCATAACCATTTCTTCTATTTCTGACAACACCCCTGCATATCGGTTAGTAACACTGACATCTAAACTCTCCTTGCACTCAAGAGATAGCTCTGAGTCACCATCACCTGAGTCAGCTCCTCCTCCTGACCCACCAGACACTGGGGGAGAGGGACAGTCCGGGCGACTTCCCATGCCAAGATCAGGATACAAGAGACTTTTTGGAGGTAATTTTGTTTTGAAGGCTGTGGCAATGTTATCCACAAAGCCCTTACAGTCCTCGTGGTCAACCCACACACGTTCCCCGAGAGAATCTTCAATATAGACACGTACAAATATATCTGGCCATGATTTTTCTTCTTGGAAAGCAGCAAGAAGAATATTTGCAGCTAAAACAGATACAGCTGCATTGCCTTTAGATTTATAGGTCATTGAATGATCTCTTTTTAATAATGAGCAGAAAGCTTCCACCACCATATCTGACCTACTGAAGAGATGAGGCTTAACTTTCACCAAGTACATGAGGGAGAAGCACAGCAGGGTGTCGGGTTTTGTTCTCTGAGACCGAAGACTCTTCACAGCACCACATAAGTACATTTCAGAATTGTCTGCATATTCATCCCCAGACTCAATATATGGTATCAGGTCGTTGGGGTCTGCCTGTATAAATAAAACAAAATAAAAATTACTTCAGGATTGAATTACAATCTAAGTGAACATAAAATTTACAGTATTTGCCATTTAAAGCTATTCAATAATTTTATTCATTCACTTATCTATTTATTATCATTACAATACTTATCTAATCCTATGAAAAAGGTTATACAGTATATACATCAAAAATAAATTAAAATAAAATATAATGAATTTATGAATATGGAATTAAAATAAAAGAAAATGATTGAAAACGACTATGTACTGTACTACATTTCAACTGGTAGTAAAGTAGTTAGCCTTAGCTCACACTGGTAGTATTTAAATGAGTAGCAAAGAAGTTCAATTTAGTGTCCCATGAAGTATTTAAACCATGAGTTAAGAAGTAACCTTAAATTCCACAAGAGTGCATTGTCATGGATGAAGTAAAGAGGAATGTATGCCCTTTCTTCCACTGATGGTTTATTTTTCTCAACACTCTCACCACTGCACCGCACCATGAACTGGTCAGCAGTTTCTATACTTGCAAATTCCCTCTCTGAATATACCCCATTTAATCTTAAGCAAACGAGCCACTCGAAGGGACCAAGGGACCAACCCCAAAGGTTAAACAGAGGATGGATAGTCATGTGTAAACCTATATTGAATGTCTCAAGTGTCAATTTAAATGTTATCTGAAGGCAACTGAAATGAATGTGGAACAATCTGCACCATGAGTTTTAACATACCATACAAATTTTTAGTACCAGTACATGAGTATTTTTTACTCCTGTGCTTTGTAAATGAAGTTAACATACAAAGCGTATAACATTTAACATCCTTAAGGAACCTACCGACCATCTCACAGTGTGCATTCTGCCCTCTGGAATATACAGACAAGGCAACCACCAATTTCAATCATTATTAAGTCCTTTATAAATAAAAATTGAGAAAATAAACACCTTACCTCAGTAGCTACATTTTCCCACTCCTCGCTGAGCAAATTCACCATATCCACAGAACTTTGTTTTGATACGCCAGGACGGACTACACTAGATCCAACCACAAATGCTGTTTTGGGCTTCTTTCCCAGCATGACAGATGTTCCAGTTCCTCCATCTCGAACTCGGTCACCAGTAGCCCCTGCAAATATTTCAACACACGTTTCAATAATTTGTGTGCAGCTGAATGAAATACTGTACTGTATTTTACTGTAAGGTTATCACCCGTCCTTGGCCACTTAAAGTTAGACTATTGGTGTTACACGTGAAATAACAACCTTACTAAATTTTATTTAAAGAACTTATGGGGTAAGGCTGGCCCTGCTTCTGGATGGTCGCTGGTTATGTGATATAAGCATAAAAAAAAACAGCGTTGAATATAATGAAATGCCATTTTCTGGGTGAGACCCAGAGGCTCCCCAGAGCCATCCAGGATGATATGAATGTATTAGAAGCTGGCATCAGTCAAAGCGAATGGAGTTCTTAGGCCTACCGGGGACCACGAGCCAGAACCTGGCTCCCTCAGGGAGGCACGAAGAGCTATGGCCTATAGAAACCCCTGTGTTTTTGGAAGCATTCTATGTCTGCCATCAATTGGATCAGGCATGCAGAAAGGTAGGCACCCCAAAACAAACCCTATCTGCTTAAAAAAATTCATACTGAAAGCCAAACCATAGGACAGAACTCCCCAAACTAAAAAGGAGCAAACAAGCTTGACGTCACAATCGTCACTGCCCCGCTGTCTGCGCAGCTCTCCCCCCACCCCTTCCTGAGAGGGGCAAGGGGAAGCTCTAGACTATCCACACCGGCTATCCACCCCCAATTCTGAGGCTGGATGTCAAAACCTGCGACAACCGCCTACTGGAGGGAGGGAGGAAGGGTTGCCAGGAGCCTCCGGGTCTCACCCAGAAAATGGTGTTTCATTACATTCAATGCTGGTTTTCTGGGGAGAGCTCCTCTAGCTCCCTGGATCTACTTAACCAAAGATAAAACAAGAGGGAGGGGAGTATTACATCCTCTGTATTACATCTGTCTAGGGAGAGTTTCAGAGCATGGTTTGCATTTAAGAACAGGGTTTTGTAAATGTAGTTGACACAAGAGAATGTGTGGAGGGAGTTAATATTTAGCATGTTAAGGGATTTAAACAAGGGAGCTGAGTACTGTCTGAAAGCAGAGTTTGTTATTATTCTGATAGCAGATTTTTGCTGGGTGATGATGGGCTTGAGGTGGTTTGCAGTGGTTGATCCCCCCATGCACAGATACCATAATTAAGATAGGGATAGATTAGTGCATAATATAGTGAGAGGAGAGCAGAGTTAGGAACATAATATCTGATTTTGGAGAGTACACCAACTGTTTTAGAGACTTTATTAGTTATGTGTTGAATGTGGGTGCTGAAGTTGAGTCTCTTGTCTAGGAATAGGCCAAGAAACTTTCCATCATTTTTATTACTGATGTTAATGTTGTCTAACTGTAGCTGAACTGCATTCGATGATTTGCTTCCAAATAAGATGTAATAGGTCTTTTCATGTTTAGTTTATTAGTTAACATCCATAAGTGAACTTTTTTTAATTCATTATTCACAACATTATTTAGTGTATGTGGGTTGGGGTCTGAATAGATGAGGGTAGTATCATCAGCAAACAATATAGGTTTAAGAATATCAGAGACATTAGGCAGATCATTGATATATATAAGAAATAGAAGAGGTCCCAAGATGCTACCCTGTGGCACTCCAACGGTTATTGGTAGAGTGGAAGAGGTTGCATCATTGATGGCTACACATTGGTGTCTGTTACTAAGATAGGATCGGATATAGTCTAGGGCAAGGCCTCGGATTCCATAATGCTGGAGTTTAAGTAAGAGGTAGTTGTGATTAAGAGTATCAAAGGCTTTTCTTAGGTCAATGAAGAGTCCAATCGGAAACTCATTTTTGTCAAGGGCTGAGTAGATTACGTCAAGGAGACTAATGATTGCATCACTGGTGCTCTTTTGGGACCGGAAGCCAAACTGGCAGGGACTGAGTATGTCGAATTTTTCGAGGTAGGAATAGAGCTGTTTGTAGATAAGTTTTTCAAATATTTTTTATAGAATGGGTAGGTTTGATATTGGTCTATAATTGTTTATGTCTGCCAGATTGCCTCCTTTATGGACTGGCGTTACTCTTGCTTTTTTAAGGATATCAGGGAAGGTATGGCACTCTATGGATTTGTTGAACAGTAGAGCTATGGGTGGCGCAAGGGCATGGGAGGCGCTCTTGTATACAATGGACGGAATTTCACTGGTGTTCCCTGCCTTGGTTTTTAGTGAGTGTATGATGGCCACAGCATCTGCCGGGCTGACTGGTGAAAGGAGAAGATAGTTTGGATAGCTGCCTGAGAGATGTGTGTTAATATGTGTCTGAGTCTGTGGGATTTTTCTGGCAAGGTTAGCACCAACCAATGAAAAGAAGCTATTAAATTCATTTGCCATTTCTACATCAGTTGACGGTGTATAGCCATCCTTATAGAGTTTTATTTGGTTATGTGAGTGTTGTTTAGTTCCTAGGATACTAGAGATGGTTTTCCATGTGCTTTTCATGTTGCCTTTTGCTTCATTGAATCTATTCTCATAATATGAAAGTTTTGCCTTTCTTATGATACTGGTAAGCACTGATGAGTACCTTTTAACTACTTCCTTTGTAACTAGGCCAACCCTAAGTTTGTTTTCATATTCATGTTTTTTGTCGATTGATTTGAATATGCCACTTGTGAGCCACGGATTGTTTGTTCATTTGTCAGTTACTTGCTTGGTAAGGAGGGGACAATGAGTGTTGTAGAGGCTTAGAGTTTTGGAGAGGAAGAGGTTAGCTAATGAATTTATATCGTAATTAGTATTCTTTGTTAATCTCTGATTAACTATTTAGTTAATTATTAAATTTAAATCATTTAGTTAATTATTAATCTTTGTTAAATTATCAATCAAGCTGTCAATGCAATAAATCAGAGCTACCGATGTGCTTTAATATACCTACTAATCTCTCCTTTTTTTCTTACAATGGACCTGTTAACATTTTATAAATTCTGCTAGAATGATGTTAGCAGCGTGGTCCTCAACATAATTTCTGACTTACCAGATGCCTTACTGGGAACAAACGATGACCCATGACTGGAACTCTTATCAATCTGGGTGTCCCCTCGGCCAGACTTGTTCCCAAGAGTGATGAGATTGCCGGGCAACGGAACATTTTTGGGCTTGGCTCCACGAGGTCCCTTGCGATCCATTTCACCATAAGGTTCCTGTCAAGTCTGTAGTCCAAATCACAGTTTCTCCATCCCCTTGCTGCGGCGTGTCCCGGGTCTCCTTGTGGCGTACACACACACTCGGAGTGTCCCTGCTGAGCTTGTAATTACTGGTCCGGTGTCTCTTTACTCTGAATTCACAATTAAATCTGTATAGGTGAGGTTAGAAGAGAGGACGACGGTGATACACAGTAATGAAAGACTGTGTCTGGTGGTGTTGTTGTTGTGGCGCCTCTCCCTCGGTTGCCAGGTCTAAATTGCTGAAAGTAGCGAGCTGACGGTCTAAAGGTAGCGCATTTGTAATAAGAGTTGCTCAATTCTTTTTAATAAATGATATGGGTTTCAGAGTAATATGTTTTGATATATAGAGTACACTACACGATGTTAATTGTTTTATTAATACTATTTCTGCACACACACACACACACACACACACATACATACATACATACATACATGTAAGGTGATGAAATTAGGCGAAGGGAGCAGGAGGCTGAACACAAGGTATCATCTGGGAGGGGAAATCCTGCAAGAATCAAATAGAGAGAAGGATCTGGGGGTTGATATCACACCGAACCTGTCCCCAGAGGCCCACATCAAAAGAATATCATCAGCGGCATATGCTAGACTGGCCAACATAAGAACTGCCTTCAGAAACTTGTGTAAGGAATCTTTCAGAACCCTGTATACCACTTATGTAAGACCAATCCTGGAGTATGCAGCTCCAGCCTGGAGTCCATACCTAGTTAAACACAAGACAAAGTTAGAGAAGATTCAGCGGTATGCCACCAGGCTCGTCCCGGAACTGAGAGGATTGAGCTACGAGGAAAGGCTAAAGGAGCTGAACCTCACATCCCTGGAAAACAGAAGAGTAAGGGGAGACATGATAACCACCTACAAAATTCTCAGGGGAATTGACAGGGTGGACAAAGACAAACTCTTCAGCACGGGTGGGACACGAACAAGGGGACACAGGTGGAAACTTAGTACCCAGATGAGCCACAGAGACGTTAGAAAGAATTTTTTCAGTGTCAGAGTAGTTAATAAATGGAATGCACTAGGAAGTGATGTGGTGGAGGCTGACTCCATACACAGTTTCAAATGTAGGCATGATAGAGCCCAGTAGACTCAGGAATCTGTACACCAGTTGATTGACAGTTGAGAGGCGGGACCAAAGAGCCAAAGCTCAACCCCCGCAAGCACAATTAGGTGAGTACAATTAGGTGAGTACATACATACATACATACATACATACATACATACATACATACATACATACATACATACATACATGCATGCATGCATGCATACATACATACATACATACATACATACATACATACAACTTGTAACACTTATATGCTGTGCTTCCTATTTTAACCTGCTATGTTAATGGGATTCTTGTTTTGTAATTTGTGTATTTGTACTCACTGAATTTGTGCGCCCCTTGAGGGACTTGAAGTAGAGAGGGTAGAAATAACCTAAGCTACTCTATCCCTTTGAGATGTATTTTTTTTATTGTCTCAATAAACATACTTGAACTTAAAATGGACTTTAATGTTTTTTTCGGCAGCTTTATTTCCTTAGTTTCCGAGCTGTTTTCTTTACCGTGTATGTTGTAATAAACTATTCCTATATTTACAGTTGTTTCTCCCTGTGAAGATTATTAAACAATGGTGATTATAAGGGCGCGGAAGTTCAGCGTGGCCAGGGCCGCCAGCAGCCCTTGGGCCCGCCCCGGCAGCTCCCAGTCTTTAATTTGGCACCTTTGTGGCACCTTGGTATAAGCCTAACATGTATATATACACACACTGGCTGCCTGTCCCCTGCACAATGATTTTACCTATTATTTTATCGTTTAATTTAAATATTAAATAAAATAATTTATTTAATTATTATAGTAAGTACTTAATAATTTAATAATAAGTAGTAAGTACATAAAAATAATTAAAAAGTATAGTTTAGTCATAGGAGATTCCTAGATTGGAATTCACTACCAAATTTCAATATATCCAAGTATTTTTAGTGTGAAATGCTGTAATTATATGCATAAATTGTTGTTTTAATAATATTACGCTTAACCACTTGGGCTGGACGGTAGAGCGACGGTCTCCTTTCCTACAGGTCCGCGTTCAATCCCCGACCGCCCAAGAGGTTGGGCACCATTCCTTTCCCCCGTTCCATCCCAAATCTGTATCCTCATCCCTTCCGAGTGCTATATAGTCGTAAGGGCTTGGCGCTTTCATTTGATAGTTCCTCCACCCCCCTGAATAATATTACGAGAGCAGTATGTACGGGCTATTCATGCCCGTGCCACCTCTTGGGTGGCTTAATCTTCATCAATCGAGAGCAGTACGTCCTAACCAGACGTTATATGATGATATCCTGAACAGTTGATAAATAAAAGTAATTGCAGAACTCCAGTTATCTAATACTTATAATAAATGGTATAAAACCTTATCATAAGCCAAGGGATTTGTAGATCAGTGTTTAAAGGGAATTCGGAAGTAATAATAATACAGCTGATGCCATCTGTCGGCAGAAGAGAACACTATCAACTAGCTGGTCAATATATAGTGGCCATAAGATACAGCTTACGCCATCTGTTGACATCAAATTACACCTTTAACAAATTACCCTGCAAAATACCACTAACGCCATCTCTGTTTTTTCCAACGCACTATAAATAGCCAAACAGCAACCCATAAGGTGGGTTGTTGTGCTCGGGTAGGAGGTTCCAAGCTCCGCCCACAAATGGTATGGGGGTGCATAATAAATGGCATATCATTGGCAGATATTCTTTGTTGACATTCACACAACAGCCAATCACAGGAAGGGATCAGCTAAAGGCTCCATCCACTTAATAAATCATATTTATTCAGCACACCATCCTTGCTTATAACATTCTGCTTCAACTTTAATCTACCTAAAAAGTGAAATGTTAAGTATTTAAAAGTATTAATATAGTGATAATTAAATACTGCAGGATGTAACGAGTGTTACAGAAACATGGGCTGGCTACCTAACTTGTGACGTCATCAGGGGGGGTTGCCTCACACAAATAATGATACACTGCTCTGCCCTCTTATTAGAGTAAATTATTCAGTTAGATGGAGATTTCTGTCAGGTGTAAAACAGAAATTGTTGTTCTTTTTCACAACAACTTTGTTGTTGTGCACAAGGACCTATTTCTTAGTTTAAATATTATTCATAAAAGAGTGTTGGTATTCAGGCGATGAGTCACAATAACGTGGCTGAAGTATGTTGACCAGACCACACACTAGAAATTGAAGGGACGACGACGTTTCGGTCCGTCCTGGATCATTGAGAATGGTCCAGGACGGACCGAAACGTCGTCGTCCCTTCAATTTCTAGTGTGTGGTCTGGTCAACAGTGTTGGTATTCCCCGCAACAGCCAATCACAGGAAGGTGTCTCTGGAAGCTCGGCCTCCTCGGACTCAGTACATCGTTCTAGCTCATGGCTCTGTTTCATCTCTTGTATATACAAACTATGACTTTTTTCGATTAGTTATAATTAATAATATGAGATATAAAAGTTTTTACACAAAATGGCTAAATTCTGCCATTAAATGGACTTTGTCTGGAATACATACACCAATTTATTACCATTCATCCATTATTAATTTCAAATGTAATGTATACTGTCTAGTTTTTTTCCTCTCGCCATTACTTGGTGCAATATTTGAAAGTTGTCTATTTATTTATCGATCTATCTATTATCTTGTATTAACTCTGCATTGAATTAGGACTAATTTATTAAATAATATTATTTAGTATTAATTAATATTTACAATTATTTATAGCTTAGTTACTTTCATGTAACTCGCAAGTGTACATTCTTAACTTTAATAGCCCAAATTAGCACATCTTGCTTTTACATTAGCCCAAACAGTAGCAAGTAGCGAAATTAAAACTTTTAGAGGTTTTACCGAGTCCTATGTTTTGGTTTTACTTCGTATATAGACACAGAACGACTTTGGATCTTTCTTTATGTGTTAGGCAAGTTTTCTTTCGTAGTTCCTTTTTGGCTGATCTGATTTTCAGGGTGTCTGAGTTTAGTGCCCTTTTATATACTTCATGGTCAATGATGCTATCCTATCACTATATTTTATATTATTCTACTTAACTACTACTCTGATGTAAAAGCAATAAAGATATCAAGCCGATTTTATTAGATTTTGATGATTATTATTATTATTATTTGTTGCCAGAAACGCTATGCGTTAGTGGCTTTGTAAGAATATTTATTTATTTATTTATTTACAAGAAGGGTCAATTGTTTTGTGAGAGTACATAACACCGGTGTTCTTACATTCTTGCGAAGCAACCTTTTATTTTTTATTAACAAGCTTAGGTATACACAGCAATGTGCTGCTACCCTATTTCATATGCAAGATTACAAATGTAGATAAAAAACTAGCTATAAGTTCATCTAATATCCCCATCTCACAGGATGGTTAGTCATACATGGAATCAGGAGAGAACATGAAATACAAGGCTGATCTAGTAGCCTACACTAGCAGAATCTGGGGTACAGGCGAATATCTTCCAATATTCGTGTATTCGTGAGTGAATGAAGTACAGTAGTTTCAGAGCTCAAAGTACCTCATACCATTTGCTCTGGATCATTGATAACAGGGCAGTCACGGATATAATGTATGTCCTAACTCTTGGCCACTAACACACATAGAGTTGAGGGCAGGTCCTTAATGTAACTAGTAAAAGTGAAAACATAAATAGGTACATTGTAGCAGAATTTGAGTTTACCATAATAGCTACAATATGAATTGATGGGGATTATTACACTGGGGAAGTTGCATGTCTTAAATAAGTTCTAAAATTGGGGAAGTGGGTAGTACAAGATACAGTGTGAATGAGAGAGCCAACATCAACCTTATTACCTAGAGAAAACTGACTAATGCTGTTTGTAGGCGAGGGAGTGTTGCCAACGCATCAGTGGGCAACCTACATGCGAGCTGGTTGAGTAGAAGTGTTGCCAATCTCATTAAATTAAATATTCCTTTTGTATGCAACGTATTAGCCAATGATATTCCATTATATCTGTACCCTGAAATACAAGTGTCCTACACGCCCAGCGGCAAAAAAATAAAAAAAGCAAGGAAAACCCAGCACTCCTAAAAGCAACAACACTTGAAACTATTGATTCCTTTATGAATAACGTACGACCTCACGAGCACTATACGCTGATGGGTCTGTTCAAATGTCAACAGGTCGCACTGCAGCGGCCTGTAGAATATACAAAGACAACATATGTACACAGAACACTAGTATGAGACTCAATAACCGGCTTAGCGCCACACATGCAGAACTAACTGCACTACAACTGGCCACTAATGCACTGAAGAACAGTGGAGAAGTAATTTTCTGTGATTCAAAGTCTTCAGGCCCTTAAAAACCTAACATGCAAAATATATACTAGGAATGTTGTAACATCCATTATTGGCAACATTATTAATGCAAAGAGCAAAAGTTTCAGAGTCTCATTTGTATGTTTTTATATTGAGGCGGGTATTTTCTTCCCTGACTCCATGTATGACCAACCGTCCTGTGAGGTGGGAATATTAGATGAACTTATAGCTAGTTCTTGATCTACACTTTGTGATCTTTCATATAGAATAGGGTAGCAGCACATTGCTGTGTATACCTAAGCATGTTAATAAAGAAAAAAGTTTGAAGCACAAGGTAGGAAACTATGAGGATGAAATTAGGTACATTTTGGTTTTACTTTTGAAAAAAAGAATAGGTTGGATTTATTTTAATTAATTAGGGAGTGAGTTCCATATACTGGGTACTTTTATTTGCATGGAATGTTTGCACAGATTTAGTTTAATTCTGGGGATATCTTTATATATTTATTTCTAGTATGCTGCATCACGATCACAGACATCACGATCACAGACATCACGATTCGCTCTAGCACCCAACGCTGCCGGAGGGGTAAATATAAGGCAGATATATTACCAGGCAGAACACTACCATGCGTCACAACCGCTATAAGGTCCTTGCTACGCCCCTCGACGAGCAGACGTTCTCCAAAACCTCCCTCCTGAAGCTCCTCAAAAACGTCGGCGGCATAACACCTGTCGACATCGGTCAGGAAGGCACTGACATCGTCTTCTACTTCACAAGCGAGGAGGACCTCGACATCCTGCTGAGTCTCCGCTTTGATTTTAGCGAGACGGACCACCTTCATCTCAACTTCCCACGGCTGTACCTTGCTGCTCGAACTGTCATTATTAGTGAACTCGTGGATCGTGGAACAAGACGCAGCAAATAAAGTATAAGTATGGATGTATTTTTGTGTGGTTACAGGTTACAGTTGTGTGTGTAAACTAAAGTCTTTGAAAAGTAATAAGTTATTATGAAACGCGTTCAGGCGTCGCGTCAGACTAGAAATAAAAATGAATTTTGGAGAACTGATTTTTCAATTACCATCGACAGTGAAAAGGAACATAAGAAATATTGAGAAAATTCGTGTTAGAATTATTAATCTTACCTTTTCGGTCATATTTAACAACATTATATATATATATATATATATATATATATATATATATATATATATATATATATATATATATATATATATATATATATATATATATATATATATACAAAAAAAAAAAAAAAAAAAAAAATATATATATATATATATATATATATATATATATATATATATATATATATATATATATATATATATATATATATATATATATATATATATATATATATATATATATATATATATATATATATATATATAACTGAAAACTCACACCCCAGAAGTGACTCGAACCCATACTCCCAGAAGCAACGCAACTGGTATGTACAAGACGCCTTAATCCACTTGACCATCACGACCGGACATAATGAGGTGATAGCCGAGGCTATTTGAACCACCCCACCGCCGGCACTCGGATAGTAATCTTGGGCATAGCATTTTACCAAATCACCTCATTCTTTGGGGCACACGTGAGGAACACAAATGCGAACAAGCCTGAATGGTCCCCAGGACAATATGCAACTGAAAACTCACACCCCAGAAGTGACTCGAACCCATACTCCCAGAAGCAACGCAACTGGTATGTACAAGACGCCTTAATCCACTTGACCATCACGACCGGACATAATGAGGTGATAGCCGAGGCTATTTGAACCACCCCACCGCCGGCACTCGGATAGTAATCTTGGGCATAGCATTTTACCAAATCACCTCATTCTTTGGGGCACACGTGAGGAACACAAATGCGAACAAGCCTGAATGGTCCCCAGGACAATATGCAACTGAAAACTCACACCCCAGAAGTGACTCGAACCCATACTCCCAGAAGCAACGCAACTGGTATGTACAAGACGCCTTAATCCACTTGACCATCACGACCGGACATAATGAGGTGATAGCCGAGGCTATTTGAACCACCCCACCGCCGGCACTCGGATAGTAATCTTGGGCATAGCATTTTACCAAATCACCTCATTCTTTGGGGCACACGTGAGGAACACAAATGCGAACAAGCCTGAATGGTCCCCAGGACAATATGCAACTGAAAACTCACACCCCAGAAGTGACTCGAACCCATACTCCCAGAAGCAACGCAACTGGTATGTACAAGACGCCTTAATCCACTTGACCATCACGACCGGACATAATGAGGTGATAGCCGAGGCTATTTGAACCACCCCACCGCCGGCACTCGGATAGTAATCTTGGGCATAGCATTTTACCAAATCACCTCATTCTTTGGGGCACACGTGAGGAACACAAATGCGAACAAGCCTGAATGGTCCCCAGGACAATATGCAACTGAAAACTCACACCCCAGAAGTGACTCGAACCCATACTCCCAGAAGCAACGCAACTGGTATGTACAAGACGCCTTAATCCACTTGACCATCACGACCGGACATAATGAGGTGATAGCCGAGGCTATTTGAACCACCCCACCGCCGGCACTCGGATAGTAATCTTGGGCATAGCATTTTACCAAATCACCTCATTCTTTGGGGCACACGTGAGGAACACAAATGCGAACAAGCCTGAATGGTCCCCAGGACAATATGCAACTGAAAACTCACACCCCAGAAGTGACTCGAACCCATACTCCCAGAAGCAACGCAACTGGTATGTACAAGACGCCTTAATCCACTTGACCATCACGACCGGACATAATGAGGTGATAGCCGAGGCTATTTGAACCACCCCACCGCCGGCACTCGGATAGTAATCTTGGGCATAGCATTTTACCAAATCACCTCATTCTTTGGGGCACACGTGAGGAACACAAATGCGAACAAGCCTGAATGGTCCCCAGGACAATATGCAACTGAAAACTCACACCCCAGAAGTGACTCGAACCCATACTCCCAGAAGCAACGCAACTGGTATGTACAAGACGCCTTAATCCACTTGACCATCACGACCGGACATAATGAGGTGATAGCCGAGGCTATTTGAACCACCCCATATTGTCCTGGGGACCATTCAGGCTTGTTCGCATTTGTGTTCCTCACGTGTGCCCCAAAGAATGAGGTGATTTGGTAAAATGCTATGCCCAAGATTACTATCCGAGTGCCGGCGGTGGGGTGGTTCAAATAGCCTCGGCTATCACCTCATTATGTCCGGTCGTGATGGTCAAGTGGATTAAGGCGTCTTGTACATACCAGTTGCGTTGCTTCTGGGAGTATGGGTTCGAGTCACTTCTGGGGTGTGAGTTTTCAGTTGCATATTGTCCTGGGGACCATTCAGGCTTGTTCGCATTTGTGTTCCTCACGTGTGCCCCAAAGAATGAGGTGATTTGGTAAAATGCTATGCCCAAGATTACTATCCGAGTGCCGGCGGTGGGGTGGTTCAAATAGCCTCGGCTATCACCTCATTATGTCCGGTCGTGATGGTCAAGTGGATTAAGGCATCTTGTACATACCAGTTGCGTTGCTTCTGGGAGTATGGGTTCGAGTCACTTCTGGGGTGTGAGTTTTCAGTTGCATATTGTCCTGGGGACCATTCAGGCTTGTTCGCATATATATATATATATATATATATATATATATATATATATATATATATATATATATATATATATACATATATATACAGTATATATATAAATATATATATATATACATACAGTATATATATAAATATATATATATATATAAATTATATATATATATATATATATATATATATATATATATATATATATATATATATATATATACATACAGTATATATAAATATATATATATATATATATATATATATATATATATATATATATTTATATATATATATATATATATATATATATATATATATATATATATATATATATATATATATATATATATATATATATATATATATATATATATATATATATATATATACATAACCATTAGGAAAAATTAAACGAACAAATGGTGCACTTTCATGTATTAACTCATTAACATAAATTAAATAGTGAGAATATTTACACACAGCTCATGACAGTCTAATCATCATACACAAAGTGACATGACTATAAGAGATGACATGACTCGAACAACAGCTGACATAATACCAACAACAGCTGACATAATACCAACAACAGCTGACATAATACCAACAACAGCTGACATAATACCAATAACAGCTGACATAATCCCAACAACAGCTGACATAATCCCAACAACAGCTGACATAATACCAACAACAGCTGACATAATACCAACAACAGCTGACATAATACCAACAACAGCTGACATAATCCCAACAACAGCTGACATAATCCCAACAACAGCTGACATAATACCAACAACAGCTGACATAATACCAACAACAGCTGACATAATCCCAACAACAGCTGACATAATCCCAACAACAGCTGACATAATACCAACAACAGCTGACATAATCTCATAATTTCAAGCGGTTATCGTTGGGTGATGTTTAGGCTTCATCCCTTAGCAGGGTAACAGTGTTGCCAACAACAGCCATGAGAGTCCTACAAGCATGCAACAGGTGTGTGGCCCTACACACACCTGAAAAGTTTGCGACACCATATCTCCCTACAAATATGCCTTCCTGATATATCAGTGTAAGGCATGAACATGTTAGAGTTCATGCCTTCTTTAACTTCCACAAACTCCACATATTTTGTGCTAGAAAATGGCAATGCCAGCTGCATGGGGTGGCTCACAATTAAAAATGTGCACAGCATTAGAAGTATTACATGACAAGCATGTTATGTTATACATTTATCTGCTTATTTGGTAAGTACAAGATCGATACATAAAATATATTACAACGTTAGCAGACAGCAATTCATTTAGCACTTGCCTGGACGGTTCTTGGACTATAAAGACATGAGTGGAGTGCTAGCTAGGAATATAAGAACATGAGTGGAGTGATCTGAGACTATAATGACACGAGTGGAGCGCTCTGGGACTATAATGACACGAGTGGAGCGCTCTGGGACTAGAAGGTGGTCTGTGGGCGGTTCTGGATCCAGTCTTGTATGCCAGGAAGAGCACACACCTTCTCAACATAGGAGCGTACAGCCGGGAACTTGTTAAAGAGGTCCTCGTTGGTGAGTACCATCGTGCAGAAGGCCCGTCCGATCATCAGGTCAGCCCAGGTCACCTGATAATCATAAACAAATACAAATCAACAATCTCGGTCATGACGTGACTCATCTGGGGTATGATGTGACTCATCTGAGTCATGATGTGACTCATCTCGGCCATGATGTGACTCATCTAGGTCATGAATAAATCACTTTAACCATGAATGACTCGCCTGGACCATGAATGACTCACCTGGTCCCCGAAGTACCACTCGTGGTCCTGGATCTGGGAGTCGAGGCTGGTGAAGAAGGGCTCCACGTAGTTGGGGATGAGTTCCTGCTCTATCTTGGTGTTCCTCTCCTGCTGGTCCTCTGTGGTCCTCCTGCGTCAGACAACACTGATCTGTCACACCTCTGGCTCTCCTCATACTAGCACCCCCTCACATACACCTGGCTTTCCTCATACTGGCGCCCCTCACATACCTCTGGCTCTCCTCATACTGGCATTAATCACAGACTCCTGATATACATGTGGCTTTAGTAAACGTGAGACAAGGTGCAATTATTATTACTTATTCTGTCACGACGCTTGCTACTAAGCATGCAGGGGCCACATATCTAAGGTCATCCTGTAAGGTCAGCAGATAACTGGTAACAGTATGACGTGTTGACTTAGACTCGGCTACAAGTGTCTCTGGCAGTTCGTGCCACTTGCTGACGTGAATCTGACTAGATGTACACTATTAGCAATTTACATTTTACATACAGATAGTGACTATGTAACTAAACGTGAAAAATTGTAGACTTTAGATGTATTTCTATCACAATTAGTTTAGTTAGTTTAGTTCATTTATTATGCACCCCATACCCATCCTCTGGGCGGTGGTGGAATGGGTTACAGAGGCACATAATGGGCTCAGGGACTGAACCCCACAATTCATTTAGCTAAGCAAGTTACAATCTTGATGAGCTAGTTACAAAATTCAGTATAAGTCGTCACATCAACAATGGGTTCGAGATCGACCACAAGTATAATTTCTAAATTAAGCAACTGACATATGTGGAGAGCTAGTGTCACAATTGATAGTTTGTCCTGCACACCGCCCCCCATCCTGTGGGCAGCGGTGGATAGATTACAATCACTTAATTACTACCTACAGTTTGCAAACTGGGGATAATTGGCTAAAATTTCTATAATCCTTTAGTGCCCTCGTACCACAAAGATACTTAATATGAGAAAGGAATTTAATATTCCGAGCGTTGTTGATCGTGTTATTGAAATTAACTGTCAAATTAGTATAACAATGCTTAGGCTAACTCATCCTATCATAATTGTCCAAGAAATGTGCAGTTATTTTATGCACACATATATTGTCCAAACTTTTAGCCAACCTTTAGCCAAATATCCCAAGTTTGAGAAAATGACTGGAAGAGGCCGGGGCTGGAGCCAGCGTCGTGGCCAATGTTGTCGTGCTCTGAGGACCGGGGCTGTGGTCACCCATGCAGGCGCTGGCACCAGCCCCAGTGTGGGAGTATTATTGTGACCTCTACCCCGCCCCAACTGGTACTGGGTGGGTGTAGAGGGTGGTGGTGGTGGGTGTAGAGGGTGCTGGTGGTGGGTGTAGAGGGTGGTGGTGGTGGGTGTAGAGGGTGGAGGTGAGTGGGTGTAGAGGATGAAGGTGGGTGGAACAGGAGGCCAGTCGGGACCTACATAATCTTGTGGAGGTGAAGGAGGATCTCTGAGACGGTCTCGACGAGGGAGTCACAGAAGGCGGCCTCCAGGTTGTCCTGCGGGACGAGGCCGGCCTCCCTGGCCACGTACCTGGCGATGGCCATGGACTGCCTCAGCACCTTGTCGTCCACCATCAGCACCGGCAGCTTCCCTCCTGGGATACCTGGCACACCAAGCATGGGACTAGTGGCCTCGCCCCTACCTGGCTGACAATGTGTCAGTCAGGTAGGGGCTCCTAGAGAACCTAATGTGTCAGTCAGGTAGCTTTTACGTCCAACAAATGGCACTGTTTAAAAAAAATGTTTTTACCTGTAACAGGTGTGGCATCTATATAGTAAGTATATAAAAACACCCGGGTATTCGAATGGAACGTTGTGAAAATTTCTAAGCAATCAGTGAAGAACTTTCGAAGATTAGCGATTTCGAACAAAACGAACATTTAAATTTTTATTTATATAGATTACACTCTTTTATCAACTCATTTAATGTAAATTTTATAGTATAGCTTATATATAAATTAATCTTGTATCATCATTATTTCATAATTAGATATAATTATTGTATATCCATCCCCAGTTTCGAGAGAAAGGCTAGTACTCACTCTTCTTCCTCTCCGGCCAGTCCTCTGAGGACACCCGCTCGTCAGTGTAAGCGATGTCCGCCATGGCGAAGATCCACCGTACGAGCTCGGCCCGCCCCATGGCGTCGAAGTAGATCAGTCTGTACTCTGGCATGCTGGCGCCCTCTCATCCAGGTCACTGTGGGACCAGAGGTGGAAGTCATTTTAGGAGCAAAGGCGGAGGTTACTGTGGGAGCAGAGGTGGAGGTCACTGTGGGACCAGAGGTGGAAGTCATTTTAGGAGCAAAGGCGGAGGTTACTGTGGGAGCAGAGGTGGAGGTCACTGTGGGAGTAGAGGTGGAGGTCACTGTGGGAGGAGAACCTTTGTGTTGGTGGAGTTGAACCTGTGTGTCGATGGAGTTGAACCTTTGCGTCAGTGAAGTTGTGAAGTACTTACATATTGATTTCATCCTGGACAGCAAAAGCTCTCTCACGACAGGCAGGCCAGGCTGGCGTGTATGTTGGCGGGGTTGGACTTCCCCTCCTGGGCCCCGTCAAATAGCTACAGGGCATGTGACTGCTCATTAACATCCAAGAATTTTGGAATATTAATTTTTTTTTATCCAATGGATATAGTTTGGGCCCGTGTGTGCCACACTCCACGAGGAGCACAGAGCCCCGGGGAGCGTCCACCCCCACAACTGCTGTATGTACCAGTTGTCAATAAAGCAATAACTGCCACTATAGAAAGCGTAAACTACAACTAGTAAAGTGGTAACCACCACTAGTAAAGCGGTAACTACCACTAGTAAAGTGGTATCTACCACTAGTAAAGCAGGTACCAACGAGCCAATGAACGCCGCCACTAAGGTCTGCGAAGTATATACCGATAATGTCTGGCACACTCGGAGTCCTTCAACACTCACACTCCAGGGACATTCCCTGGCCGGACAAGAATGCCTTCGCATCTTTCATTTTCCTACTTCCTCTGTTCACCCAGTAGTAAATCAGTACACGGGAGTTACACAACTGTTGTGTCTTCGGGAAGGACAATAGTTGCCCCTTGGCAAAAATTCTATGGAAGCCTTAAAGTATATATATACACAGGTTTCCTGCCCTCGAGAAAACGAATTCTAGTGAGCCTTGGAGGCGACGGGTCCAAGTACCCAGCCCTCACCAGTACGCTGAGAGGTACTGGTGAGGGCTGGGTACTGGACACCTACCTCCTCCTCTCACAAAGTCTGGTGTGCTACTGCTGCAAGCCTGCACACAGGGTTGCCAGATCCAAATTGCGGAAAGTAGCGAGCTGACGGCCAAAAAGTAGCGAATTTGTAATAAGAGCAGCCCAATTTTTTTTTAGTGAATGATATGGGTTTCAAAGTAATATATTTTGATACATAGAGTACACTACACGATGTTAATTGTTTTATTAATATTATTTCTGCACATACACACATATTATATATATATATATATATTATTAAATATGACCGAAAAAGTAAGATTAATAATTCTAACACGAATTTTCTCAATCTTTCGTACATTTCTTTTCACTGTTGGAGGTAAATCAAAAATCAATTCTCCAAAATTCATTTTTATTTCTAGTCTGACGCGACACGAGCGCGTTTCGTAAAACTTATTACATTTTCAAAGACTTTAGTTCACAAATACACAACTGAATAGAACTGAAGATGAAGATGAAGCAACCCAAAAAGTGGCACGGGCATAAATAGCCCGTAAGTGGTGGCCATTTTAAGCCATTACCAGTATCAGGAGCTGATACTGGAGATCTGTGGAGGTGCGAATGCACCCTGCGTGACGGGAGATGTTTCCCTTGTGAATGTGTTTAAGATGAAGATGAAGCCACCCAAAAGGTGGCACAGGCATGAATAGCTCGTAAGTGGTGGCCCTTTTGAGCCATCACCAGTATCAATAGATGATACTGGAGATCTGTGGAGGTGCGACTGCACCCTGCGTGACGGGAGATGCCTCCCGGACCAAATGGTGACCAGATGAATAGAACTTAGATTGATTGATTGATGAAGATTAAGCCACCCAAGAGGTGGCACGGGCATGAATAGCCCGTAAGTGGTGGCCCTTTTAAGCCATTACCAGTATCAAGAGCTGATACTGGAGATCTGTGGAGGTGCGAATGCACCCTGCATGACGGGAGATGTCTCCCTTGTGAATGTGTTAAGATGAAGATGAAGCCACCCAAAAGGTGGCACAGGCATAAATAGCCCGTAAGTGGTGGCCATTTTTAAGCCATTACCAGTATCAGGAGCTGATACTGGAGATCTGTGGAGGTGCGAATGCACCCTGCATGACGGGAGATGTCTCCCTTGTGAATGTGTTAAGATGAAGATGAAGCCACCCAAAAGGTGGCACAGGCATGAATAGCTCGTAAGTGGTGGCCCTTTTGAGCCATTACCAGTATCAATAGATGATACTGGAGATCTGTGGAGGTGCGACTGCACCCTGCGTGACGGGAGATGTCTCCCGGACCAAATGGTGACCAGATGGTGAATAGAACTTACGCATCTCCGATTTTATATCTACATTTGAGTGAGGTGGAAGGGGTGATGTGGCATTAACACAAGACAGAACAAGATGTGGCATTAATAGGGTATTAATTTCATCAACACAAGACAGAACAAGAGTATTAATAGGGTATTAATTTCATCAACACAAGACAGAACACGAAACAATGGATATTGAATAGAAGTGTTTGTAGAAAGCCTATTGGTCCATATTTCTTGATGCTTCTATATTGGAGCGGAGTCTTGAGGTGGGTAGAATATAGTTGTGCAATAATTGGCTGTTGATTGCTGGTGTTGACTTCTTGATGTGATGTTGACTTCACATCAAGAAGTCAACTCCAGCAATCAACAGCCAATTATTGCACAACTATATTCTACCCACCTCAAGACTCCGCTCCAATATAGAAGCATCAAGAAATATGGACCAATAGGCTTTCTACAAACACTTCTATTCAATATCCATTGTTTCGTGTTCTGTCTTGTGTTGATGAAATTAATACCCTATTAATACTCTTGTTCTGTCTTGTGTTGATGAAATTAATACCCTATTAATGCCACATCTTGTTCTGTCTTGTGTTAATGCCACATCACCCCTTCCACCTCACTCAAATGTAGATATAAAATCGGAGATGCGTAAGTTCTATTCAGTTGTGTATTTGTGAACTAAAGTCTTTGAAAATGTAATAAGTTTTACGAAACGCGCTCGTGTCGCGTCAGACTAGAAATAAAAATGAATTTTGGAGAATTGATTTTTGATTTACCTCCAACAGTGAAAAGAAATGTACGAAAGATTGAGAAAATTCGTGTTAGAATTATTAATCTTACTTTTTCGGTCATATTTAATAATATATGTCTACAGGAAAGACTGCTACCAAAATATACTAATATATATATATATATATATATATATATATATATATATATATATATATATATATATATATATATATATATATATATATATATATATATATTGATTTTTTGCCGCCAGAGGTGGATAGTTCATTAAACATCCCCTATTCAACCAGTGAGTGGTAGTTTGTTGTGCACCCCGAACCCCGACCAGTTGTGTAACTGCAAGCCTAGCATGAACGAACCGACAATAAACATTCTTGAACTTGAAATGGACTTTTAATGTTTTTTCGGCAGCTTTATTTCCTTAGTTTCCGAGCTGTTTTCTTTACCGTGTATGTTGTAATAAACTATTCCTATATTTACAGTTGTTTCTCCCTGTGAAGATTATTAAACAATGGTGATTATAAGGGCCCGGAAGTTCAGCGTGGCCAGGGCCGCCAGCAGCCCTTGGGCCCGCCCCGGCAGCAAACAGTCTTTAATTTGGCACCTTTGTGGCACCTTTGTGGGACCTTGGTATAAGCCTAACATGTATATATATATATATATATATATACACTGGCTGCCTGTCCCCCCCACACAATGATTTATTATTACCTATTATTTTATCGTTTAATTTAAATATTAAATAAAATAATTTATTTAATTATTATAGTATGTACTTAATAATTTAATAATAAGTAGTAAGTACATAAAAATAATTAAAAAGTACAGTTTAGTCATAGGAGATTCCTAGATTGGAATTCACTACCAAATTTCAATATCAAGTATTTTTAGTGTGAAATGCTGTTATTATATGCATAAATTGTTGTTTTAATAATATTACGCTTAACCACTTGGGCTGGATGGTAGAGCGACGGTCTCCTTTCCTACAGGTCCGCGTTCAATCCCCGACCGCCCAAGAGGTTGGGCACTATTCCTTTCCCCTGTTCCATCCCAAATCCGTATCCTGATCCCTTCCGAGTGCTATATAGTCGTAATGGCTTGGCGCTTTCACTTGATAGTTCCTCCACCCCTCCTGAATAATATTACGAGGGCAGTATTTACGGGCTATTCATGCCCGTGCCACCTCTTGGGTGGCTTAATCTTCATCAATCGAGAGCAGTACGTCCTAACCAGACATTATATGATGATATCCTGAACAGTTGATAAATAAAAGTAATTGCGTAACTCGTTATCTAATACTTTTCATAAATGGTATAAAACCTTATCATAAGCCAAGGGATTTGTAGATCAGTGTTTGAAGGGAATTCGGAAGTAATAATAATACAGCTGATGCCATCTGTCGGCAGAAGAGAACACTATCAACTAGCTGGTCAATAGTGGCCATAAGATACAGCTTACGCCATCTGTTGACATCAAATTACACTTATAACAAATTACCCTGCAAAATACAACTAACGCCATCTCGTTTTTTTCCAACGCACTATAAATAGCCAAACAGCAACCCATAAGGTGGGTTGTTGTGCTCGGGTAGGAGGTTCCAAGCTCCGCCCACAAATGGTATGGGGGTGCATAATAAATGGCATATCATTGGTAGATATTCTTTTATTTATTTATTTATGCATATACAAGAATGTACATAAGGAATGTGAGGATACAACGTCATTCTTTGTTGACATTCACACAACAGCCAATCACAGGAAGGGATCAGCTAAAGGCTCCATCCACTTAATAAATCATATTTATTCAGCACACCATCCTTGCTTATGACGTTCTGCTTCAACTTTAATCTACCTAAAAAGTGAAATGTTAAGTATTTGAAAGTATTAATAAAGAGATAATTAAATACTGCAGGATGTAACGAGTGTTACAAAAACATGGGCTGGCTACCTAACTTGTGACGTCATCAGTGGGTGTTGCCTCACACAAATAATATCAGCGGTACAATGCCTCCGCCCTCTTATTGGTCTACATTATTCAGTTAGATGGAAATTTCTGTCTTGTATTTAACAGAAATTGTTGTTCTTTTGTACAACAACAAGGTTATTGAGCAAAAGGACGTATTTCTTATTTTGCATTTTATTCATATAAGCGTTGGCATTCCCCGCAACAGCCAATCACAGGAAGGTATTTATTGGAAACTCTGCCTTCACCAAAGTTGATTCCTAATGAACTCTAACAATAAATTCGTTTAATAAACGAGTATTTAGGGTCAAATTACAGATAAATATTATAGAATAACGGTGTTTTAGCTTGCAGCTTCGTTAGACAGAATCTCTGGTCTTAATTTTAAAAATAAAGAACTAAAAAGCGTATTTTATTGCAAAATTTTCGAGAAATAAATCCCAGTCTCATATTTGCGAACATCTATGCATTGATTTTTTGGCTTAAGTTCTTATCATAATCCCTTTTGCAATCTCAACACCATCTGGCTCGTATCTTGTAACTATCTTCGTTACTTAGCCTCAAAACCTTACATTTGTCTTACATATCCTCAACAGTAGATAATAAAAAGTAACTGCAGAATTCTAGTTACCTAATACCAGCACGGTATAAAACCTTATTATAAGCTACCAGACGTATAGATCAGTGTTTAAAGTAATAATAATACATTATTATTAATGTAATAATAGTATTAAAATAATAATAATAACACCAACAGCCAACAGATGCCATCTGTCGGCACATAAGAACACTATCAACTGGCTGGTCAATAGTGGCCATAAGATACAGCTTACGCCATCTGTTGACATTAAATTTCACTTATAAAAAATTACCCCACAAAATACAACTAACGCCATCTGTTGCTTTTCCAACGCACTATAAATAGCCAAACAGCAACCCATAAGGTGGGTTGTTGTGCTCGGGTAGGAGGTTCCAAGCTCTGCCCACAAGGTGGTATGGGGTGCATAATAAATGGCATATCATTGGTAGATATTCTTTGTTGACATTCACACAACAGCCAATCACGGGAAGGGATCAGCTATAGGTGCTATCCACTTAGTAACCACACATCCACAGTTAGATGGAGATTTCTGTCAGGTGCAAAACAGAAATTGTTGTTCTTTTTCACAACAACCTTGTTGTTGTGCACAAGGACCTATTTCTTAGTTTAAATTTTATTCATAAAAGAGTGTTGGTATTCCCCGCAACAGCCAATCACAGGAAGGTATTTCTGGAAGCTCGGCCTCCTTATGGACTCAGCACATCGCTCTAGCTCATGGCTCTCTGTTTCATCTCTTGTATATACAAACTATGATTTCTTTCGATTACTGTTATAATTAATAATATGAGATATAAAAGTTTTTACACAAAATGGCTAAATTCTGCCATTAAATGGACTTTGTCTGGTATACGTACAAACATACACCAATTTATTACCATTCATCCATTATTAGTTTCAAATGTATTGTATACTGTCTAGTTTTTCTTCTCGCCATTACTTGGTGCAATATTTGAAAGTTGTCTATTCATTTATCGATCTATCTATTATCTTGTATTTATATTTACAAGTTTCTGTGCTTGGAAGAGAACTCTGCATTGAATTGGTACTAATTTATTAAATAATATTATTTAGTATTAATTGATATTTACAATTATTATTAATTACAATTATTTATAGCTTAGTTACTTTCATGTAACTCGCAATCGTACATTCTTAACTTTAATAGCCCAAATTAGCACATCTTGCTTTTAAATTAGCCCAAAAAGTAGCAAGTAGTGAAATTAAAAATTTGGGAGCGCGGGGCTCTCAAAAGTAGCCCAATTCGCTATTTGTAGCCCAATCTGGCAACACTGCCTACATCTCTCTGCTGTATTTCATGAGAACCCATGAGGTGAGGGTTGGGGGTGGTATGTGAGGGGATGGGGATTTAGGTGGGGGTCTTGGGTAGATGTTGTGGTTTGGGAGTGCCGGGTGGGGGTAGTGGATGGGAGTGCAGGCACAATACTGAGACTCAAAATCAATAGAACGCGTATAGAAATTCACATAAGGGACAGAATAAACACAGCAGAAGCAGCGCTAGGAGGAGATTCCGAAGCCTTAACACAAACACACAACTACATTTATATATGCTCTAGTCCGGCCGCATCTAGAATATCCTCCAATACCATAAAGACAACTAACATGTAAAAGCTTCAAGTACTGCAAGATAAGTCGTCAAGAAGAGTACCAGAACGCCGTCAACCATATCTCCAGACAATTCAGGAGCTCCCTGAGCTCCTCAACACACAAACACTAAACATAAGACTTCAGTACCAAGCCATCAGGGTGTGGAACACTATCCTGATGTTAGAAGACCCAATGTTATAAACATTACTCCAAGATGAGACGCCCCACTCCCACAGCTGGTGGCCCAAGATGAGACGTCCCACTCCCACAGCTGGTGGTCCAAGATGAGACGCCCCACTTCCACAGCTGGTGGTCCAAGATGAGACGCCCCACTCCCACAGCTGGTGGTCCAAGATGAGACGCCCCGCTCCCACAGCTGGTGGCCCAAGATGAGACGCCCCGCTCCCACAGCTGGTGGCCCAAGATGAGACGTCCCACTCCCACAGCTGGTGGTCCAAGATGAGACGCCCCACTCCCACAGCTGGTGGTCCAAGATGAGACGCCCCACTCCCACAGCTGGTGGTCCAAGATGAGACGCCCCACTCCCAAAGCTGGTGGTCCAAGATGAGACGCCCCACTCCCACAGCTGGTGGTCCAAGATGAGACGCCCAACTCCCACAGCTGGTGGTCCAAGATGAGACGCCCCACTCCCAAAGCTGGTGGCCTGCCAGAGGTCAGTGGGTACCTGCCAGGGATCAATGAAAGTGTATGTGTGAAGGTCGCCCGCACCACTGTGAAGGTCGCCCGTACCACTGTGAAGGTCGCCCGCACCACTGTGAAGGTCACCCGCACCACTGTGAAGGTCACCCGCACCACTGTGAAGGTCACCCGCACCACTGTGAAGGTCACCCGCACCACTGTGAAGGTCACCCGCACCACTGTGAAGGTCACCCGCACCACTGTGAAGGTCACCCGCACCACTGTGAAGGTCACCCGCACCACTGTGAAGGTCACCCGCACCACTGTGAAGGTCGCCCGCACCACTGTGAAGGTCGCCCGTACCACTGTGAAGGTCGCCCGCACCACTGTGAAGGTCACCCGCACCACTGTGAAGGTCACCCGCACCACTGTGAAGGTCACCCGCACCACTGTGAAGGTCACCCGCACCACTGTGAAGGTCACCCGTACCACTGAAGGTCGCCCGCACCACTGTGAAGGTCACCCGCACCACTGTGAAGGTCACCCGCACCACTGTGAAGGTCACCCGCACCACTGTGAAGGTCACCCGTACCACTGTGAAGGTCACCCGCACCACTGTGAAGGTCACCCGCACCACTGTGAAGGTCACCCGCACCACTGTGAAGGTCACCCGTACCACTGTGAAGGTCACCCGCACCACTGTGAAGGTCACCCGCACCACTGTGAAGGTCACCCGTACCACTGAAGGTCGCCCGCACCACTGTTTTTAGTGGTTGATATTGAACATCTTATTTCTGATAATATAATTATTTGAAGCTGTTGGTGTGCACAGAAGCTGGGAGAGCCAGTGTCACTCAGTGTGGCCCCTGTCTCACTGTGGCCCCTGTCTCAGTGTGGCCCTGTCTAAGAGTGGCCCTTGTCTTAGTGTGGCTCCTGTCTCAGTGTGGCGCTGTCTCAGTGTGGCTCTGTCTTAGCGCGGCCCTGTCTGAGCGTGGCCCTGTCTGAGCGATCCCTGTCTGAGCGATCCCTGTCTGAGCGATCCCTGTCTGAGCGTGGCCCTGTCTGAGCGATCCCTGTCTGAGCGATCCCTGTCTGAGCGATCCCTGTCTGAGCGATCCCTGTCTGAGCGTGGCCCTGTCTGAGCGATCCCTGTCTGAGCGATCCCTGTCTGAGCGTGGCCCTGTCTGAGCGTGGCCCTGTCTGAGCGATCCCTGTCTGAGCGATCCCTGTCTGAGCGATCCCTGTCTGAGCGTGGCCCTGTCTGAGCGATCCCTGTCTGAGCGTGGCCCTGTCTGAGCGTGGCCCTGTCTGAGCGATCCCTGTCTGAGCGTGGCACTGTCTACAATGTCACCACACACCGTTATCTCCAGGTGAACTTCCCTCCTACTGTGATCTGAGCCCCTTCGGGCAGGAGTCAATCACCCTACTAAGGTGACAGGTGAGTGACACCTGGGTGACACTGGTCCTGAAGGTGACAGGTGAGTGACACCTGGGTAATACTGGTCCTCAAGGTGACAGGTGAGTGACACCTGCATGGGTAACATGAGTAGTGTCAATAACTGTCACCTTGAGAGCTTGTGAGCACACACGGCATGCGGGGCCTTGATCAACACCGAGGTGAACACTCACAGAACATTGCAATTGTTCATCTCACCTTCATGCACAACATTCACCTGTATTTTAGGCTGCTTTTCATTTCTAATATAAAATGTGTCGTGTCATTGTTCCTGAGGCTTCGGGTTTGATATTCATTTAAGGGGGTGGGGTTCACGGGGTCCCTTGGGTGAGGGGAGGGGGGTTTCTGGGTCCCTTTAGGGTGTTTGTGGGTCCCCCAGGGTAGTGGGGGTGAGTGTGGGTAAGCCAGGCACCTCCTCCCTCCACCGCCTGAGTGACTCACCTACAGGAAGCCATGTCACAGCTCCCGCCAACCCGTTCACCCACGCCAACATTACCCTCCTTTTCATATCTTCTCGGGAGCTCCTGCAGGTCTACCTGTAAACTGTGGTAGTAGATATGTGTGTGAGTCTACCCTCTGGGGGCGTCATCCGGGCCCGCTGGTTGCCACAGCACTCCATGAATAAATTGTGATGATGTTGGATGAGGCGGCAACTTGGAGGTGATTCATGACTCACCTGCGTGCGTCAAGGCTGCGTCCAACTCCCACTCGCCATATGGTTCATTTCACCTCTATTTACCATGACAAGTGAGCTCTAAAGGCTAGGGGATTAAATGAAGATCATTCTCTGTGGTATTTGAACATTGTAAACAGCAGTAGCGACGGGGGGCAGCCTAGTGGCCCCAAGAGCAACAGTGTAGCGAGGTAGAGTGGCCCAAGGTGCACCTGTAGCCTGCTTATATGGTGCAGGTGGCCCCCAGTGGTCCCCAGTGGCCCCCAGCGGCCCACACACGCCACCCAACACTCACGCTAGCCACTGGTGGGTAGTTAACAACCTCGTCTCACGGGAGAAGGCCTCTATGAATGGCACAAGTTGAGGAAGTAGTTGACAATGACCCATCCACCAGCAGATTGGCTATTTCCTACCCCCCCCTTCGTTAGGTTCCTACCCCCCTTCGCCTGGTTCCTGCCCCCCTCCCCCCCTTTGGCTTCCTCCTCACCTCCAGCACTCACACCTGCTGCTATACTCGGCGGTGTTGGTGATGTGATCAGCAGGTGTGTGTGTGTGTGTGTAAGGTGTGTCAGACGCGCGCTGCCATACATGTGACAACATGGTCAACACGGGGAGAGTATTGACACCCTCTCACAGGTCACAACTATTCCAGTTGAAGACAACACTTCGCTGTGGGAAGGACGAAGCCACACGGGAAAAGTGAACACTCTGGGTCACGCTGAGTCCCGTCCAGCAACCTGTGGCAAGCGACCGCAGTCCGCCATTTTTAAACCCCAGTGCTCATAGTGTTGGACATTTAAACCCCAGTGGTAGCTGTTGTGGCCATTTAAATCTTACGAGTGTCTCCCTCTTAATAGCCGTGGACAGTTTGGTGAGGGAGATCAGAGTGCTTGGTGTCCGCGGTGATTTTGAGCGCGCACTGTTGAAAGACTGCCTTGAGTTGCACACACTGCAATGCTTTCCAGTGAGCGTGAAGCTCTCACTGGCCAGTGTGGCCGCCAGGACAGTTACTTAAGGGTAAACTGTGTGCCTCTTAACAGGTGTGTGTGTCTCCCTCACCTGCCAGTCTCTGGCCAAATATTTACACCACCGCTGGCGCCAGCTGTGTTGGTTCATAACGCGGCCAGCGAGGGAAGGCTGCGGCCTTCTGCGGTGTTTGTTGCTTGAAGCCCTACCAGCGCTGCTGGGGGAGTCAGGTGTGTGTTTACACCTGGAGGTGGTGGCGTCAGGTGTGTGTTTACACCTGGAGGTAGTGGCGTCAGGTGTGTGTTTACACCTGGAGGTAGTGGCGTCAGGTGTGTGTTTACACCAGAAGGTGGTGGCGTCAGGTGTGTGTTTACACCAGAAGGTGGTGGCGTCAGGTGTGTGTTTACACCTGTAAGTTGTGGCGTCAGGTGTGTGTTTACAGCAGAAGGTGGTGGCGTCAGGTGTGTGTTTACAGCAGAAGGTGGTGGCGTCAGGTGTGTGTTTACAGCAGAAGGTGGTGGCGTCAGGTGTGTGTTTACAGCAGAAGGTGGTGGCGTCAGGTGTGTGTTTACAGCAGAAGGTGGTGGCGTCAGGTGTGTGTTTACACCAGGATTGTGAAGTTTCGAGGCCTGTAAATGGTTTAATAAATATAAACATTTATAGAACATAAATTAAATAATTTATTATATAAATGTAAAGCAAGATCTTTCCATGGTCTATAGACAACAAGAGGTGTTGGCTGAAGACAAATCCCTTATACTCCGTTATGGATTACCACTAAGTAGTCCAAAGAGGAACCATATCAGATATAACCACAGTACAGAAAGAATCAGTAAGAGACCAGGGAGTAACGTGGGGTGACCTTACCTTTAAAGAACACAATAAGGTAGTTGTCACAAACACAAGAAAAATGACAACAAAATCCTCTCACACAATAGATGCGAGGCCAGTGATGATACTTGTTAGTTGAGACACTATAGTGCTCTCTAGGGTGGGATATTGTTGCTCACTAACAATCCCAGGCCAAGCTAGAGAAGATGCTTACCTGGAGAACGTCCACATAACTGTTATGCCAGAACACATAACAAGTAACCCATATAAACTATTGGGGGCACTTAAAGTCCCTCAGACTATGCTCTTTGGATCCCAGGGGAGATATGCATATTAATTTACAACTGGGAAAGTATTAGAGGGACTGGCTTCAAATGGAAACCAGTCATGTGGTGTTATTTCCAAACATGGAAGTAACAGTACATGAGAGCTGAAGGTATGGCAGGAAGTGCAAAATAGCCCTATTGGAGGGCAGAGTTGCAATATGTACGCTGAGACACAATGGTACATACATTAAGGGCCCATCAGCTTCACCAGAAGCACTCCGGGGACCCCACCTCTATTATGTTACCAGATAATTGCTCCGTAAATCATAACACTGTTATTTACGATTCATTGTTCCATTTTGTGTTGATATATTTAGCACATTATTAATTAATATGCCTTTTGTTAAAGTGTATCACCCAGCTGTACATTTGTATCGTGTCACTCCTTACTCTTCCCATCTGTAGAGAATATGACTTACACTCTCCTACTCTCTCTCTCTCTCCACAGCGGAGGTTACTAATTCCAAATTACCAAAACTGAAGTGCATAATGTAATGACGCCTAACAAGGGCAAGATATTGCTGAAGAATGATAATAGTTATATTGCTGATCTTTCTTGTTTTATATCCAACATTTATATTTTCATTTTTAAGCTTAGGATTTTCAAATTCAAAAAATTCAAATTCAAATGTTTATTCAGGTAAAGTACATACATACAAGGTGTGATACAAACATTGATGGATTTATAGAGCTAGCTAATTTTGGGATCTCGATATAAGCCTAACGTGTATGAATACACTCTGGCTGCCTGTCCCCCGACACAATGAATTATTAAATTATTACTACTACTCCCAGGCTTAGAACCCTATATTTATTGGAATTAAATTGTTTCTGCAAATTTCTCGTCCATTTTAATAGCCAACCTAAGTCGAATTGAAGTTATTTTGTCTTCTTCAGAGCCTATTCTTCCCATTATTTTGTATCAATAGCAAATTTGCTAGAGTTGCTTGTTCTACAGTCAGCGGTACATCGATGTTAAAACAACACCAGTCATGATGAATCTCTTCACATGTGTGTGTGTGTGTGTGTGTGTGTGTGTGTGTGTGTGTGTGTGTGTGTGTGCACGCATGGATGCATGCGTGCGTGTGTTGGGTGCAGGAGACAGCTAATGTGAGGCGGAAGGTATAGAGCGTGCCTGCACCTGCGGCCTGCAGGGAGTACAGTATGTGGTGGTGGTGGTGGTGTGTGTTGATAAACACCTCGCTGTTTATCAACAGTTGCTGTTGCTGATAAACAACATCCGGGACCAATATCTCTCTGCTTCACAGCATCGTGTCCACGGTGGGTTTTTGTTTATTTGTTTGTGGGTTTGTGTGTATATATATATATATATATCAGGGAACTTAAATCAGGGAAACGCAAGTTCTAATCAGTTGTGTATTTGTGAAGTCTTTGAAAATGTAATAAGTTTTACGAAACGCGCCCGTGTCGCGTCAGACTAGAAATAAAAATGAATTTTGGAGAAGTGATTTTTGATTTACCTCCAACAGTGAAGCATAATGTACGAAAGATTGAGAAAATTCGTGTTAGAATTATTAATCTTACTTTTTCGGTCATATTTAATAAAATATATATATATATATATATATATATATATATATATATATATATATATATATATATATATATATATATATATATATATATATATATATATATATATATATATATATATATATATATATATATATACACACACACAAGAGTTCTTAAACCACTTGGTTTAAGTGTCGGTTGCAGGTCGGCGTTCAATCCCCGATCGTCCAAATGGTTGGAGGCCATTCCTTCCCCCCGTCTCATCCCAAATCGTTATCCTGATTGATTGATGAAGATTAAGCCACGCAAAAGGTGGCACGGGCATGAATAGCCCGTAAGTGGTGGCCCTTTTGAGCCATTACCAGTATCAAGAGCTGATACTGGAGATCTGTGGAGGCGCGACTGCACCCTGCGTGACGGGAGATGTCTCCCGGACCAAGTGGTTCGTTATCCTGGTCCCTTTCCAGTGTTATATAGTCTTAATGGCTTGGCGCTTTCCCCCTGATAATTCTTGTAAAGCCATTAGCACGCATAGCGTTCCGGGCAGGTCCTTAATTCTAATTTTCCCCGGAATACGACCCGTCAAATAGTTTACAACCAGGTATCCGTTCACTGTTGGGTGAACAGAGGCTACAGTTAAGGGTTGGCGCCAGTCAATCCTCCCCGGCCAGGATACGAACCCAAGCTAAAGCGCTCGCGAAGCGCACGGCGAGTACTTTACCACTGTGCCACGGAGACAATATAAACACCCCGCTCTGCCCCACACGTCACCACTGTGTAACATACTGACATTAGTTAGCAGCGGGTGTATGCCATCCCAGCTGCCATCACCGCGGGTATGGGGGGCCTGCATTACCATCAGAGTCGTATCAACCCAAGGTCTATACGGCTCATAAGGCAACATTCGGGACGAATATCGTAATTTCTACATTTTAACTTATCGATTTTCTATAATAACTACGAAATACTGTGAGTGTGTAAATGTTGAGCGATATCTTGGTGTTGTTATCGTGAAGGAGACTGGTGATAAGTGAAGTGAGGCACCATCCGGCAGCCAGTGTAGAAGAGCGAGGCCTTCCTGCAACACCCCCCCCCCCCCACTCAACACTTCCATGCGTAGTACACACTAACCTACATATCTATTTCAACATTTTACGTGGCCACTTCTTCAGAGTACATATATTGTGTGGTGTGTTCTCACCTGGTGCTAGTGATGGCGGTGAGTGCTCTCCACGGCCGACTACAGTAGGTCGTGTTCATATATCCTATTCCTCACCTAAACATCTTCGTGCGTGTTTACATTTAATTAGGTTTTGTTCCACAACAGATATGCACAAACCGGCACTGAAATAAATATAGAGAAGTTTGAACAAAGAGTGCTACGAGCGTACTGAGGTGGGAGACAGGAGTATCTCCCAGTGACACACGGCCCGCCACCTTGTGAGACACCAACGTCCAGTTTCTTAAGTGAATGACAATGAGTAATCGTGCAGCGGAGGTGGTGAAGCCGTGGCTGGCACCCTGAGCACCCCCGGCCTGGCCCACGGCACTGCCTCCCACCCCAGAATGACCAGGAGTGGGGCGTAATGGCACCGTGGGCCAGGGACTCGTCCTGGTTCCTGACTTCCTCCCCCCGTCAGGTGGCCGCCTCCCTGGTGGCTTCCATGCAGAATGTGACGTCGTCAGTATGGGTGGTGGTGGCGGCCTGCTGCCAGTGTGGCTCCCTTGGACTAGGCTGTCGGGACGCTCAGGACCAACACCATGGCGCCTGGTTCGACTCTGACAAGGTTACCACAGTTATTTATACCATTTTGTTAAACTGCAATTTATATTCTTACAAAGTATTGATACCCACTAAACAATAAAGCTTTCTTTTGTATTAACTTAATATAATTTCACAAAATGTTACTTTTAACAAATAATAATCCTATTATTTATCATCATATCATTTGTATAACTGTATAAAAAGCTATCTTTAAAATAAAATAAAGTAATAAATCTATTGGGATTTCTTCAAGAAAACATCATCTTGGTGTAACAAGAAAACCAAAACAAATTATTTATCATTGAAAGAAATATAGTTATTAAATTATAAATTGTGGAAAAATAATGATGAGGAATTTATCCAGACACATTGCTGCTTAAATAATACCCACCATCGTTACTTGGTAAACCTGGTAACTCCCTAAACAAGACTATACAAGGTGCCACGGTAACCCCTGACACGTAGGGTGGTCAAGTGCCACGGTAACCCCTGACACGTAGGGTGGTCAAGTGCCACGGTAACCCCTGACACGTAGGGTGGTCAAGTGCCACGGTAACCCCTGACACGTAGGGTGGTCAAGTGCCACGGTAACCCCTGACACGTAGGGTGGTCAAGTGCCACGGTAACCCCTGACACGTAGGGTGGTCAAGTGCCACGGTAACCCCTGACACGTAGGGTGGTCAAGTGCCACGGTAACCCCTGACACGTAGGGTGGTCAAGTGCCACGGTAACCCCTGACACGTAGGGTGGTCAAGTGCCACGGTAACCCCTGACACGTAGGGTGGTCAAGTGCCACGGTAACCCCTGACACGTAGGGTGGTCAAGTGCCACAATAACCCCTAACACAGGGACGCTGATCAAGTGCAACACATCATTAGATAAACCCTATTAATTTATACAACTGCCAAACACAGGTGAGCACCTTTATCTTATCACTAATGGATTTACTCTCAACAGGTACAAGTGGAGCATCCTTTCTGCTACGTTAACCCAGTAGTGTTGTCTGAGGGCGCTCCTAACGTTGCCTCGACACTTCCAGACCAGTCTTCCACACACAACAACCATCCAAAAACCTTCCAGTCTGAAACTCTCCATCACTCCAAACCCCCTCAGCACGCTAAGCTGCTCCAGCAGCCTAAGCCCCTCCAACGCAAATCAACATCAAATGGGTTGGCGTCTGTCTACAGCGACGCACCTCAGGGTGTCGAGACGGCAAACACTCTCGAGCTCAACAAGACAGTGTTTGACAAGCCGCTTTTGAACGGAGTAGACACTAAGTGCACCGCCGTCGTTCATAAGAATGGTCGGGTTAGAAGCCTTTTTGTCGAATCATTTGCTGCTAAGCTGGAGGCTGACTTGAAGAAGCTCGAGTGTGATCGTCAGCGAGCCGAGGGTGAGGTGATGAGACCGTTGGCGGAAACGAAACTATCAGACAATACCGATTTTGTTCCTAAATATATCTGTAGAGATAATAAACACAAAAATGACTTCTTTTTAGATGACCAAGCACCGGACAGTCCGTATCATTATGGAAACTTTAACGACGAGAAACGATCATGTGAGGTATGGAAGCCATCTGAACTGGAGGACGTCTTTGAGTGCTACAATAAGGCCGCCTTCTATTGTTATGGCACCACCCTGCCGGTAGGTGATCAAACTAGACATCGCTAGTTGTTTATGCAAGCAATACTTTTCCATTCCATAAATACTTTCTATTATCATAGGTACATCCGCATTTATGCAGCTACCCTAGGCTATACGAGGGTTTACGTAGTCTGCGTCTTGAGCTAGCTTTGTGATACTTAAACTATCCCCATCTCGCAGGATGTTTAGTCATACAGGACCATGATCAACAGCCTATACCTACAAATATTGGATGCATTATAAAGATATCGAGATAAACTCGAGAGAATAAATTAATTACAAAGCTCTAGGTACCTCATATCGAGAGGTTGAAGAGTCTAATGACTGGACACAATAATGTAGTGTGTACAATTATGACCCAGTTTCTGCTCAGGCTTTACACCTGGAGTGCTCAGGCATGTGGGAGTCATCACCTGTACCCACCTGCAACAGGTAACGGTAACCCAACCTGTTTCTGGCAACCACTCTGTCGCAATCTCTGGTGGGCATTTTGTGCTGCATATATACATTATGTATCAAATCTAAACATATCAGACTTTTTATACGAGTGCTTTGAGGCTTTTGAGAGTTATCATCGGGTCCAGCGTTGGGCATCGGAACCAGATTATACCATACAAATTCTACATAACATTTATGGTTGATTTATAATTAATTAATTTTTCTGCACCCCATACCCATGCCGTGGGAAGTGGTAGAGAGGGTTACAGCGGCACATAATTGGGTCAGGAACTGAACCCCACAATTCATTTAGCTAAGCAAGCATTTATGGTTGAATGTTTTAATATCATTATTTATTATTTTAACTAGATGGGGTACCCAGCTGTGCCCAGGTCTCTCTTTTTAAAGTACTTTTTAAAGTACTCGTATGTGCATATAAATACATTTGCATGTGCGAACTTTCAATATTATCTCTTGTATCCATTTCAGATTAGAGAAAAATTTACCTCCAAAAGCAGAGGAGAAAAGTACGAAGAAATATTCCCGGTGACGTTCCACAATAACAACAACATTATTAAAGTGTACAAGCCAGCAGGAGAGTGCGAGCAGCCCCTGGCAGTGAGTAGCCAGAGTGCCGGAAGACGTCCTGGCCACCCACTCACCCACCACCAACTCCTGCAGTACATACAGTCATGTGTTCGTGCAGACATTCGTACTGATGTGACCATCCCTTGCCCCGATGGCAAGACCAGCCTTGCATCCGATCATAATATATACTTTGGTAGTAGGAGCTTTAATAACTTACTAATGTTTGATCTAGTCAAATCAGTGATGTCTGAATGTAGTGATAAGTATCCCCACTCTTTGTCGTTGTGTGTAGACTACCCCGTTCACCTAGTACAAAATAGAGTTCTTAGTATCCTTGATAAGCAGGAGGACAGTAGCCGGGGAAGCCCCTCTGGCATGCAGGTGTTCAAGAGTGGCTCCCTGTATGGGCCGTCGGACCTGCAGGAGACGGCGTCGCAGGAGGTGGCCAACAGGCTGGTGGAGTCCGTAGTGGCCACAGAGGTCCGCATACATGACCAACACTGGCACAACTTCACCAAAGAGGAGCACCAGATAAAAGAGGCTATTTCCACAGAACTTTTTGATGATCTCATAAGTGAAACTGCAAGTTTATTTGGTTGTCTTCTAAAACAAAAATTTCTCCAGTAGAACGTTTATAACTATAAAAAGCGCGTGTCAAACTAGATGAAAACGCGGAAAATTTTCATGAAAATACTTCTCATATGTAATAACGCAAGAAATAGTGCAAATTTCCAAGTACTTCCCACGTTATAAATTGTTTATTATCACGTGGTCAGGGAGTCGTTAACTGTGAGTATTTATTCTGCCTGGCCACGTGCATGGCTGGAACAATGAACCTGACAACCACTTGTGGGACTTTCATTACATTTTCTGTGAATTGTTATTGCTATTGTGGTTGTGTCTGTCAATATAAGAATGGACAATTTATTTATAATGTACATAAGAGCCGCATTACTAGGCCTAGTAAGCAAGGACTATTTTTCCTACCAGTGATTATGTATATTTGTGAATATATCACTTTACATGTTAGCATGTCCTTAATAAAACATTTTATTAATTGCTAACTTAATTAGGCCTAGTTTTTCTTACGTTGGCTAGAATTAAGGAACAATATCCATATAGATTACGTCAGGTTGCTAAATTAATTTTGGATAAAAATTAAAAATTCAAGTATTGTTTATTAAATTGATCATTCATATATATATATATATATATATATATATATATATATATATATATATATATATATATATATATATATATATATATATATATATATATTGGGAGCAGGTTTTCTCTAATACACATGTCATTAATGTCATTAAATACAACAACATTGTGACTATTATTAATTTTCTTTTGTATATTTTCCATTCTACGCAAATATCTTCTACCATTTGGATTCTGGAGGGTGAAGAAACACCAGATCACTTAATCTTTCCATTTGTATTGGTTGATGTTTCGTCAGCAGTGTGACAAAAAACAGAGCAATGCAAAAGATGTACAGTGACTACAACACAGCACTTGCAACATCAGGATCTGCGGGTTGGTACAAGAAGTCAACCAACTACGAACCACTTAGTTTGATGAAAGGGAGCAGTAGAGCAACAGAAGTACACTTACATCGCATCAGGCTTGGATACCCATGTGCATGGGAAATAGGCTTACAGGTTCCGGAGGATGAGAGGAAATGTCAGCACTGTGGAGAAATGCCAGATAGACCACTGGAACATTATCTAACACAGTGCACAGTTACAGCCACAACAGACCACTGGAACATTATCTAACACAGTGCACAGTTGCAAACCCATTAAGATTTCAACTTAGATTCAACAGCGCAGAAGTTGTTAAACACATGGGACAAAATGTGTGACTAAAGCGACCATACGAGTTATAAATACTCATACTCCGCCCAAGTAAAACAGAAACAAGCAACACTTAGTGGGCCAGCCAGAGGCTTAGGGCCCGTGCAGGAATATCCCTGCAAAAAAAAAAAAAACATACTGGGTCGGACAAAACACAAAATGCAGACAACGATGTAAACAACACAATGATAAGTCAACTTGTTTTGATAACGTATCGCCTGTAAAAAGCTTTATCAACCCTACTGATACAATAGGATACACGGGACCAGCGTCCTGGCCTTATCTTCTCAAACACAAAACGAAGCTCAACCCCCGCAAGCACAATTAGGTGAGTACAAGACAAAGTTAGAGAAGATTCGGAGGTATGCCACCAGACTCGTCCCGGAACTGAGAGGTATGAGCTACGAGGAAAGGTAAAGGGAGCTGAACCTCACGTCCTTGGAAAACAGAAGAGTAAGGGAAGACACGATAACCACCTACACAATTCTCAGGGAAAATGACAGGGTGGACAAAGACAAACTCTTCAGCACGGGTGGAACACGAACAAGGCGACACAGGAGGAAACTTAGTACCTAAATGAGCCGCAGAGACATTACCATCCTACATCCTACAATACCTCAAATCCTACCTTACTGACAGGCTCCAATGTGTTTCTGTGAATAATACAATTTCTCCCACACTACCCATCAACATTGGTGTTCCCCAGGGCAGCATACTTGGCCCTCTCCTCTTTCTCATCTACATTAATGACCTTCCAAATGCCTCCCAACACCTCAAACCAATTCTATTTGCTGATGACACAACCTTCATTTACTCCAGTCCTGATCCCCTTGCTCTAAATGCCACAGTAAATACTGAGCTTAATAAAGTCCATCTGTGGCTAACTGCCAACAAACTCACCCTTAACATTGACAAAACTTTCTATATTCTGTTTGGCAATAAATCCTCTAATCAAATAAATCTCAAAATAAACAATACCCAAATTTGTAACAAATTAGATGGCAAATTCCTTGGCATTCTCATTGACCACAAGCTGAATTTCCAGGGACACATTCTAAACATATCAAAAAAAGTTTCAAAAACTGTGGGCATTCTTTCTATGATCAGATATTATGTACCACGCCCTGCCCTGGTGACTCTCTATTACTCCCTTATCTATCCATATCTCAACTATGGTATTTGTGCTTGGGGCTCTACTACCCAAAATCACTTACGTCCTCTAATTACTCAACACAAAGCTGCTATTAGGACAATATCCAATTCTGGCCCCAGACATCACTCGGTACCCCTACTCAAATCTCTGAATATGTTAGACATTAAGTCACTGCACATTCTCTCATGTGTATTATACATATATAAAACGCTAAACTATAATGCCAATCCTGATCTCAAAAGCTTCATAGAAGGTTGTAACAGAACCCATGAGCACCACACCAGAAATAAATACAGTTTTGATATTCCTAGAGTACGACTAAATCAAACCAGAAATGCTCTACAAATCAAGGGGCCCAGAATGTGGAATGACCTTCCCAACCATGTTAAAGACTGTACCTCTCTCAACCAGTTTAAGTTAAAAACGAAGCTATACCTAATAAATTCCATGTAACCCACCTTACCCCCCTGTTGTCAACCCATGTATATTTTTTGTTTTTTTGTTTTTCAAATCAACGCTGTTTGAATGTAATTTTCTGTAATAATTTGTAATTGTATTTGTGCTGCTTTTTCAACAATCTTCCCCCCCTCTTTTACCTCTATTTTTTATATGTACTCATCACATCTTTTCTTTTTACCCATTAGTTTTAAGCTGTAGTCATTAATGTTTTTCCTGCCCGAAACGCTTTGCGTAATAGTGGCTTTAGGCATTGTATGTACTAGCTCTATCTATAAAGCCAACAAACTTTGTAAATCTCTTTATGTATGTACCTTACCTAAATATAGATTATTATTATTATTATTATTATTATTATTATTATTATTATTATTATTATTATTAGAAAGATATTTTTCAGTGTCAGAGTAGTTAACAAATGGAATGCATTAGGCAGTGATGTGGTGGAGACTGACTCCATACACAGTTTCAAATGTAGATATGATAGAGCCCAGTAGGCTCAGTCTGTACACCAGTTGATTGACAGTTGAGAGGCGGAGACCAAACACCAAAGCTCAACTAGGTGAGTACACAGGGCAGCTGCATTCTGACCTCGGCCTGGCGCATAAGGGCAAATGTTTGGTCACTAGGATAAGTAATCTAGGTAACAAGTGCGCATGCAAGTACCTTCATTAATTGTTACTGCCTCTGCACTGCGTCGATGGCGCCAGAGATCCTCATTACAATGATATTTCCAAGAAAAACTTAATTCTGTGCTACTTTCAGGGGGAAACAGGAGTTTAGGTTAGTTCATTTATTATGCACCCCATACCCATCTTGTGGGCGGTAGTGGAAAGGGTTACAGACGCACATAATGGGCTCAGGGACAGAGCCCCACAATTCATTTAGCTAAGCAAATTACAATCTTGATGAGCTAGTTACAAAATTCACTTTAAGTCGTCACATCATCAATGGGTTCGAGATCGACCACAAGTACAATTTCTAAATTAAGCAGAAGCAAAAAAAATGGCATCACAGATCAGTCAGGTACCTCGAAGAACTTCACCTGCTTGAGCAAGCCCGTGAGCTCCTGCCTGTAGAGAGGTTACCTCCCTGGGTGGATGACCCATGCAGGATTATCATCAATGAGATGACAACGAAAAAGTCCAACGTGATTTCCACAAGAAATGAGGCACAAGTTTCTTGAAGAAATTTATACAGAAACTGGAAAAGTGTATATTATTATTATACCAACATATAATTACAATGTTACATTGTCTAGTGGATATGTTTTGTGCTATCCATACATATAGTGGTTAGTGCTAATCATATGAATGCCTTCTGCCCTTTGAGTGCGAGTGATTGTCTTGTGTGAGACCTAGTTGCTTGAAGCAATGTAGTTTTTATTGAGAACTCTAAGGTTAATACGAACATGGATAGAGTGGCTTTACTTAAGAAAGCACAGTGATTATTTTGCACAAAATTTGCATTGACGCATGCAATGTAAATTGTGTGTCCACGGGTGATTATTAATCTCATTAATAATATAAAATATATGTGTTGTTTGAGTGCTTGTCTCCACATGTAATAATCCTGCCTGGAGAATGTTGACATGTGGGCCGGAGTGCGTGCGCGAGTGAGAGCCGGCCAGGACGGGCAGGCACACGCACGCACTCTCAGCCACTCGCTCACACCCCCTCCACATGCAACATGTCTCTTCTAATAGACTCGTTAATCGCTTTCTGCGACGTGACAACCATAGGACTGTGCGGGCTGATGAAGGTGCCGCAGATCTTGACCATCGTCAAGGCGAGGTCTGTCAAGGGCCTCAGCCTCGCTAGCCTCCTACTCGAGCTCACCAGGTAATGATAAGAAGGGGAAGGACAAGTTGCCTCTTTACTAACTCGCCTCTAACCTAATACCCAGGGTAGCCTAACCCGGGCAGCCCTGGGCTGGGCTCTACTCAGCAGTTCACAACTGTGGTCCTACTCAGAGAGGTGGTTGTACTGCTCTTTACTACCACCAAGATCTGACATGTTTAAAAGTAATTAAAACTAGAGACCCCTGTGGAGAGTATATCTTCGCTTGCTTCAGAGTCAAGGGTGGCGAGGCTGTCCCGACTGTGGGAGGAATATACAGAATTCCTAACACGAATGTGTCTGAATTCAACTCTAACCTTAGAAATCTAATCCTAGAGAACAAACTGAACAAAAACCATTTAATAATTTCTGGGGCTTTTAATATTGACCTCTGCGAGCCTGATAACTCTCCTGCTGCTAGTTTCCTCAACTGTATGAATTCCTGCTTCCTCATACCCTTTAATCACTAGACCTACTAGAATCACTGATAGTACTACCACAGCTCTTGACCACATCTGGACTAACATAACCTCTCCACTTCAGGGATAATCATTGATAGAACCACTGACCATTACCCCACATTTCTCCCAACCAACATTAACAAACCACCTCTAGATGCAAGGAAGATAAACTTTAGGCTGCACAACTTCTATAGGCAATTTTATTGTTGCTGCTGCTAATATCAACTGGGAGAATGAATTAGGTAATATAGGGAGCATCAACCTAGCAGTACAAACATTTCTTCAGAAAACACACTGCCTTTATAACACTCACTGTTCTATGCTAACTAAAGAAGTCACAACTAGAGGGCTAAACAGTCCACGGCTTACAAAGGGATACTTAAATCTATGAATAAAAAAACATGACCTTGAGAAGAAGTATAGGTTAGGAGATGTCTCCAAAGAATTTTCAAAGATTTACTTATCAATGCTGTCAAAAATAATTAGGAGAGCCAAAACAAAATACAATGAAAATAAATTCACCCAAATTAAGGGCAACATTAAGAAAACATGGAGCACTATTTCCCAAATATTGGGATCAAAAAAGATTTTGAATAATAAACCAATACTCCTGTCCAATGATGATGGTGTGCTTACAGCCTCTGACACTGCTATTGAATTCAATAGGTTCTTCTCCATTGGAACATCCCTTGCTCATGATATTCCATCCTCCCTCACTAATATTAAAGACTACCTTACAGGTAACTATCCAGAGTCTCTGTACCTAACTCCTGCTAACTCCTCTGATGTTAATGAAGTACAGTAATCCTCTCCCTTAAAACAAAGTGCCCTTGATGAGATACCATCTCTAATTTACAAAAAAGCCTCTAGTTTTCTAGCTCCTGGTCTGGTTTCAGTTTGAGCTCCACCAAAATCTTCTTAAATTACATCATTATGGAGTCAGAGGTGACTCCCTGCAATACCTTCAATTGTACCTTAATGACAGGCTCCAGTATGTTTCTGTGAATAATTCCATTTCTCCCACCCTACCCATAAACATTGGTGTTCCACAGGGCAGCATACTTGGCCCTCTCCTCTTTCTCATCTACATTAATGACCTTCCAAATGCCTCAAATCATCAAACCAATCTTATTTGCTGATGACACAACCTTCATTTTCTCCAGTCCTGACCCTCTTGCTCTAAATGTCACAGTGAATACTGAACTAAAGAAAGTACATCTTTGGCTAACTACTAACAAACTTACCCTTAACATTGACAAAACTTTGTATATTTTGTTTGGTAATAAGTCCTCAAATGAAATTAATCTAAGAATAAACAATATCCAAATTACTAACAAAGTTGATGGTATATTCCTTGGTATCCTCATCGATAACAAGCTGAATTTCCAGGGACACATTCTAAATATAGCAAAAACGGTTTCTAAAACTGTTGGCATTCTTTCTAAGATCAGATATTATGTACCTCGCCCTGCCCTGATGATGCTCTTATTATTCTCTCATCTATCCTTATCTCAAGTATGGTACAGTATTTGTGTACTGTAAAAAAAATGTAATTTCTTATAAGAGTCATCGTCACTAAGCGGGCGGCTCTAGTAAATTATGGCAGGTCGGCCCCATGTGACGCGCTCGGTCGACCCGAACGTGTATCCACGAATATCGTTAGTCGACGACACTTATCGTAAGTCGAGTTGCATTTTCCGATCAAATTTATATAGTACTGTAACTTGAAATTATCGTAAATCGGGGCAATCGCAAGTCGAGGTGCCTATGTATTATATTTTGCCTGTTTAGTCTATTTGTTTAATACATTTATGGTTTTATTGAATAATAACATTTTGCAAGTTATTTCTGATTTTAATTACTTGATTTAAGAAAGCATTTTGCTTAGTTTTAGTGAAATAATTTGCCAATATTTTTAAAGCAAAGTGTTGTGCATTGAATTTACATGAAGGTCATCTCTAGTTTCCTTGGTAGGATTGGGAATCTGGTGGTTTGTGAAATATGGATCCTGTAGTACAGTGGTCTATATTCTCAACTCGCTATTGGGGATCCAGAGTCTGATTCCTGTGTAGGGATCAGAACTTTTTTTTTTTTTTTAATATGTGCATTATTAAAAATTTAGATTTTTTAGGAGCTATCAGACTGTGTTTTTGGCAGGTGTCCTGATGTTAAGTCTCATGTTTTTATTCTTTTTCAGCTACTCCATTATGCTCAGCTACAATGTGTACTCTGCTTATGCTCTCAGCACCTACTTTGAGTACCCTTTAATGGTTCTCCAAGACGTGGTGATGGTGGCAGTATTTCTGGCCTTCACTGGTCGGCTCTCACCAACAGCTTTTCTTCCCATGGCTGCTGCTTCATACTTTGCTTACTCTATAGCCTCGGGAAAACTTCCTCATGTCCTTATAAAAACATTGGTGGTAAGTTTCTTTTTTATTATATTAATACTTATATTCATTACTAGTCAAGTTATGGTGCATTGTTATAAATACCCAAGAGTCACAGCTGTAAGTTGAGCTTACATTTTACCATATTGGTTAGGAATTTAAATATTGTATAATAAAAATAATAGTCATCTCGCTCCAATATTTTCCCAAAAGTTGTATCAAAATTGGTTCTTCTTGTCTTTCCATACCATCAAACTGCTCTGGGAAGCCTAATTTCCTGATGGGAAATTCTACTTTTAGAAGACGGGAAATTTTTCCAATAAAATATGCTAAGATTTCACAGTAAGGATAGTGACCTGGTTAAATTCTTCATATTCCTTTTGAGAGTTAATTTGACTAACTTTCCAATAAGTAACCACTTCCTAACAAATTTCCAGATTGTCTTTTGGGTTACTGTTATAAGTCTTTTTGTGTGGTGATTAAACAAGCATGTTTTATATATACTTGCTGTGTATAATGATGAAACAGAGAAATTGTATTATGCTATAAGTGAAGAGGTAAAGTAGATTACTGGAAAGGAATGAAAATTATAACAGCCAGATGGCATATTGTTACAGTAGAGAAATGATGTATGAAAACCACATGCCAGAAGATGAGACAATGACTTGTCTCGTTGACATTGTCATTGACAATGACAATGGTCCGCCTGGACCATTGTAAAATCGGTTGTTAAGTCCTTCTGTTCCTTATTTCTATGCTATACTTAGGACTCATAAACCTGGTGTTCTTCGTCCTATCATTTCTTCAAGAGGCACTGTCGGCTATCCTCTTGTCTCCTGGCTTGCTAAAACTCTGACTTCTTATCTTGGCACTTTTTCTCCTGCCCACCTTCGTCACTCTCAGAACTTCATAGAAAGACTGTGTCTGTATGATACTAAGTCTTCATGTCGAGAGACTGTTTACTAATGTTCCCCATGATGACGTTCTCTCTTTCCTTAGTCATACGACAACTGATGGCCCTCTTCATCTCCCACTTCCCACTGACGTTTTCCTTGAACTCGTCAGACTCTGTGCTAACTCTTAATTCCTTCTATTTCAACGGAAAATACTTCTCTCAAACTTTCGGTGTCGCTGTGGATTCCCTTCTCTCCCCTGTTCTTGCCAATCTCTGTATGGAATATTTTAACTTCTTCCCACTATTGATACTCGTCCCCCTCTCTGGCTTCGCTATGTTGATGACATTTTTGCTTTATGGCCTCATGACCTTAGTCTTTTCTAGCCTTTCCTCTCCTCTCTTCTTTTAATCTGGCTCCTTCTATCCATTTCAAAGTTGAATGGGAATCTAATTCCCTCTTTCCTTTTCTTGACGTTCATGTTCACAGCTCTGTGTCCAGGTTCTTTTTCTGTCTACTGCAAACCTATGCATAGTGGTATGTACATTCACTTCTTTTCCTACCATCCTCCTCCTCCTGTTAAGAAAAGTGTTCTCGTCTCTCTCTTCCTCTGCACTCTATGCATTAGTGATCCTCAGTTTCTTAATTCTGAAATTTCCTTTATTTACAAATCTTTCTCTTATGTCTTACAACTGTGCCTATTCTCAAGCTAAACAAAATTTCTTTAGGCACCCTACCCTACTACCTAAAGATTTTTTTTTTTTTTTTTATAGTTTGAGTGGATATAAATAGGATCAGCATTGTGTGGTCCAATAGACATTCTGCAATCCTTTGTTCTTGTGCATCTGTAATGGCTGGATATTTAGACAAATATTCATGTATCATGAGTGTAGGTGATGCATGAAGGTAATGTAGTGAAATGATTCATGGTAAATTTTAAATTTAAGGTCTCATTAAAACAAATAAAAAGGCGAGAACCACTTTGTAGTATTATTATTGTGTATTGTTACCTTGCATATTACTGGATCTAAGTTTGGCTCTCAAGGATTGAGTAGCTGGACATTGTAGAACCTGATGCAAGCAACTAAACATTCACTGTGCCAACCATCTGGAAATCAGCAATGTTGTTCTAGCAGTACTATTTTAATACAGTAATATTTTAAATGAAAGGAGATATAATATACACCATAATATACATGGTTCTACATATTGGCAAAATTTGCTTACAAATGGGCATTACAGTACTGTACTTTGTCATGGTGACTAGATTCCAGCACCAGGATGTTTGGATACTTGCCAAGGGCTGAATAATTGTACTTAAATGGCAATACAGTATATGGTTAATATCTCCATTGGTGTTATGCCTAGTGTCCAATCTAGTATCATTCTACAGAACGGACTTCTTTCAGTTCACACCTTAAGTTCCAATAAACTTAAAGTAAACTTAATTAGTGCAGTCGGGTTCGTTCTCTTCTCACAGTTGTGAATTCCAGCTTCGAATCTTGGACGGGGCAGAAATGGTTGGGTGCGTTTCCTATCACCTAATGCTCCAGTTTACCTAGCAGTAAATAAGTATCCAGGAGTCAATTGCTTGTTGTGGGATTGCATCCTGGAGAGGGTCAGGAGTTCAACATTGGGGTGGTTGCCCAGAAAGCTATGTCAATAGGCCATTTGATGCATCACGCTATTGTGATTTCTGTGTGTAATGAAGTTACACACAAGAAAGTATAATTAAGGATTTGGTTGTCCCTTGTGTTTTAGACTTGCAAAGTGGGTGTATTATAGTATGATTGTCTTTGATTTTTGGTTCCCATTTCTCATGTTGACTAAAACTTGACATTGTAAATTTTTTAATTTTTTTCATTGTCTTAGATTTTTGTGGCTGATATTTGGAATTAAAAAATCCAGTAAAGTTCAAATCTTTGGAGTTGGGAGGTCAGGGTTATTTGGTATGTAGACTATTGTAAACAATTTATACCCGTTGATTTTATTTATATTTATTTATAGTATATATATCTACAAGTGTGTGGATCACTTGTAGGACTGTTTTGAATTGATACCTGAGAATATTTATTTTATATATTTATAGAAATGCTATGTAATATGATGATGGCAAACTTGTTATTGACTAAAATAGCCTTATTGATACTTCATAAGATGTAGATATACTGTATTTATTTTATGAGAGGTTTCATATCGAGGAATTTACCAGTTTCCCAAGTTATTGTACAATGAGCATGATAACATTGGTCAGATAGAATGTACTGTAATGCATTTAAGTAATTTATAACTTTTAAATTTACTTTTAAATTAAATTTATAATTCAGTTTTATGTTTTAGTGCAGTTTGATTAGCAGTTATCATGTTTACTTCACAGGGTTTGTGCACACCCATTTCAGCCAGCAGCAAGGTGGTAGCTTTAATAACCATTATACGTTCTAAGAATTCGGCCATGGTCTCCATTCCTTCGTGGTCAATCTCTGCATACACTTGTGTTAGTAAGTACAATATCTATATTAATATCTTCTCACAAATACTTTGTGCAGCTCCACTTGAACAGATCAATTTGTGATAGATTCCATTGGTTACAAACAGTCTTCTGTTTGTTAGCAATATTATCTTTGCTACTTTATCTGTTGATGATAAAATCACTTGGCAATGAACTAATAAAGTAGACATTACCAAGATTTTTGGTAATGATTTCCAAATACATCTGGTCACAATCCCGCATGACTGGGGAACTTTTAACTCTGCCTCTGCACCAACCCGAGTTATCGACCTGAGAATTCCATATTTGCTGTTGTGCAAATGTAGAAAACACTGGACAGGAGTTGCAGTGTACAGTACAGCTCAATTTACCTGGTGCAATTTTCGTACCATGTTGGGGTCTGTTTTGTTATGCCTACCTTTCAGGGTGCCAATCCTGGTTGATGGCAGACATGGCATGACTCCAAATATAATTTCCATAAGTCATTGCTCTCTTTGCCTCTGTGAGGGGGCCAGGTTCTGGCTCATGGTCTCCAATAGGCTGAACTCAAATTGACTGATGCCCCAGACTAATATAACACAATAATATAATGCCTGATAGCTCCAGGAAACCAGAGGGGCTCGCCCAGAAAATGGCTTTTCATTACATTTAACGCTGGTTTTTTCCATATTTTGTACGATTTACACTATTTGCTTGGTTGGGATTTTACAGGAACGTAACCTCCCCCGCACAAATCAAGGAATACATGTACAACCGCTTTAGCTTGGTCTTTTTTTTTCTTTTAATGGAGTTACAAGATTCTTTTTTGCCTGCAAAATCGATACATTATATGAAAATGATGAATGTTTCCGATGTGGATGTAGTAAAGATGTTGGCAACATTATAAAGATTGAATTCCCAAAACTTAGTATCTCATTTTCTATGAACTATATGCCAGTCTTGTTAATAAATAACACCCCTGAATTAAGAAGAGTAATAAAGTATTTTGGAGCAAGTGTTTGTAAACTAGATACAGTATACTGTACTGTAAATTGAGATGAAGTGAGTTGGTTGGTTTAATGGGAAGCTGGAGGCAGGATAAACCAGACTTAAGAGAATGAATGTGTTAAAGGAAGATTGAAAAATTAATGAGTTGTCTGTGATATTAAAAAAAATTGCCTTGAAATGAGCTCGCTATATGATGGTAGCATGTTTATACAGTACTTGATTCAATGCTTGCTTCTCCACCTGTTTTACTGAACAAAATTATTAATTGTCTTTATGATTGCAGCTCGTATATTCACAATCTATGTGGAGTCGGCTGATCCTGCCCTTCTGATGAATTTTTGCACCTCTTTCGTTCTGAACATGTGCATCATCATAGCAGCTATTGCCTATAAACCAAGAGAGAAAAAGGATTAAGTTCTGTAAAGAAATTTGAAAGTGACTCCTAATACATTTCAAGATATGTATTTAGGGAGATAAATCAATTAAATGTTCAATGAGAGAGAACTGAAAACATTATTCCTGAAAGTGCTAATATTTGCTGCTGCATTGAAGTTTGTTTTATGACTGTCTACATAGATTGGCAGCCAAAATAGTTTTACATTTCTTGACATTCCATACTGCATGAACCAACCAATTCTCAGGGTGTTCAAGACAGTGTACATGATTTCAAAATAGGTTAATATATAGTTACTGATAATTAGTTATTTCTCTTGGAATAGCACACCTTGTTTTTACTCAAGTTCCTGTATGTAAAACATCTGTAACAAGTGACAATAAATATCACAAAGTTTACAACAAAAACATTACACAAATGAATTTTATATTGCTGTGGGATGTTAGTTTTATCAATTATATTAGCACAATGATAGTATAACTTTGAAAAATATCTTGTAGCATTAGTGGATGTAGACATATTGCAGTCACTCATTAAATTGTTTTTGGAGCTAAAATATTTAAGGGAGGTATTGGAAAATATTGTGCATCTAGAAAAGAATTGTGTCCTCAAGATTGGAGGCCAATTGCTTGGGGCTAGCTGTCCCCAATTCTTCAGGATGAAACAAGGGTGGTAGGGGACTGTCATAAGCAGGTCAGGGTCAGCCCCATTACCTCTGTTTATGAAGAATTGGCTTCTATTGTGACTACCAATGACTCCTATGAAGTCTGAAATGGGGGGGGTTTGTTTTTCAGTTTAAAGTTTTCAGCTGTTCATCACACAATGTATTAGGTTGTTACAACATTGCATTAAAGTAACACAAATAAAGGCAACATTGTCATTACATTGTGTTTCCTGGGGTATATTGCATGTTCTGAGAGATAGTGGGAAAAGGGGGGGGGGGGGAGGAGGGGGGAGAGAGAATGGAAGTGGACAGTATGGAGAGAGAGACCTGGGCACTGCCAGGTATCTAATATAGTGCCATAATTCCATATCAGTGTATAGTTCAACCTCCAAATCTGAATTTTCAAATACCAGTAGTTCAAATAGGGTATTTCTCCAACAAAAGCTGGAGCGGTAATACCGTGTTGTGCATTGGTCAGCAGTTGGCTCACAATCGAGTGGTCCTGGGTTTGAATCCCTGGCAAGGCAAAATGTTAGGACGTGTTTTCTTGCATCTGATGCCTCTGCTCACCTAGTAGTAAATATATATCTGAGAAATAGCTAGCCAAGTATTAAATTGCATCCTTGGGAAAGTCATTTGTTAGCCTTGGGACCTTGAACATTCTAAAGGGCTTCCTGTCTCCAGCAATGAGAAACAAACAGTTTGGAGATTGAAATGATCTATAAAATGACACATGAATCTTGTTGGCATGGTAACTGCCATTTTTTAAAGGATTTACTCCAGCAAAATATGTGTAATGTGTAAATAATATACCAAAGATCATGGCTGTCTATAGAAACTTGATTTGGATACTCTTATCTTTAAACTGGTTATAAAATTTATCCAATTTAGTGAGAGGTCACTTGTAGTTGAAGTCCTGTCATATCCAAAGGTCAACAGTTGGCATTTTAATGCTAGATTATGTTTAAGATGATTGTTACATAATACATTACAATTATAGTACAATATAAGTAAACAATTTCACTCCAGTTTCTCTCTAGCAAGTGATGTAATCAGTGCATTCCATTGTTTGTACCATCATAAGCTTTCCATAAACAAGCAGTCTAGTTTTGATCTAAAGGTCTGTTGACGTTTGAATTCCTTTGTAATTATAATAATCCATAACATTAATTTTAAAATTCATCGGTCAATTGAATAATTGTGTGGGTGGGCAGGCAAGTATGGATTAGTTTGTGGGTTCAGGGGTGTGTTTTGTGGGTTGTGATCATACTAATAATTTCCTAAGTGCAGTTACAGGATGAAAGCTATGCTTGTGATGTCCCGTCTTCCCAGTACTTTGATACATGATGTTTTGAAACTAGTGATGGGTTTTCAAGAATTCCTGTCAGTTTTGTTGATTCCTGTTACTATTTTGAATGTAGCGATCATATCACTTTTTTTTTTATTTTGTCCTCTAGCTTTAGTATATTTAACACCTAAATATGGTGGGTGTGTTGGTGTCCCAGTGGGTGGATAGGGATGTGTACTCACCTAGTTGTGCTTGGGGGGGGGGGGGTTGAGCTTCAGCTCTTTGATCCCACCTCTCAACCATCAATCAACAGGTGTACAGGCTCCTATCTACACTTAAAACGGTGTATGGAAGTGTGTTGGTGGGTGGACAGGGATGTGTGTGTAATTAGCCAAGTATAATTACCTAAGTGTAGTTACAGGATGAGAGCTATGCTTGTAGTGTCCTGTCTTCCCAATACTCTGTCATATAATGCTTTGAAACTACTGACAGTTTTGGCTTTCACCACCACCTCACTTAGTTGGTTTCAACCGTCTACCACTCTGCAAAAGAAAACTTTCTAATATTTTTTGGGTACCTTTGTTTCCTTAGCTTGAATGTGTCCTCTTGTTAGTGAAGTTGCTGGTTTCAGGAGTTCCTCTTGGTCAATTTGGTCAAATCCTGTTAGTATTTTGTAACTGGTGATCATATTTCCTCTTTTTCTTCTATCTTCTAGTTTGTTAATGTTTAACGCTTCTAGTTTCTCCTCGTAACTCTTGTTTTTCCATTTCAAAATTAATTTTGTAGCATTCCATTTCACCTTTTCCAGTTTATTGATGTGCTGCTTGAGATTTAGGGCACCAAACAACCGCTGCATATTCCAACATTTCATTCCAAGTATGTTGGTGGGTGAACAGGGGGTGTTTATGGGCATGCTGGTGGGTGTGTTCTGTTGTGCTTTATTCCGTTTATATTTGAATGGAAATATAGTACTGTACATGCAATGCATTTAATGCATTTCATGACAAAGGGTTTGTGTTTTAATCCTAAGTAATGCTATAAATATATGTTTTCAGTATTGTAATATGTGAATAAAATTATTGGTATTCTGTCTGAATCAGTTTACCACTTGTGTGTTAATGAGTGTTGATTTGGAAGAGACCATTTCAACATTTTTAATTTGTAGGTGCTGATTAGATTTTGTGGGCATATTTGGGCAAAGAACAGTAGTTTACTGGGGAAAATGTATTTTTTATGGATGTCTTGTCAGGGTTTGTCTAAAATTTATTAAAAGGTTGCATATACTATACTGTTCTGTGAAGATGCTATTGGACTTTCCTACATCACCTTCAGATCAGAGCTGTATGGAAAGTTAGTTCATGTTTATCTAGCTAGTTTAGGAAATTTTCAATCACATTCAGTTCATTGTATTTGAAATTGGCATTAGATGCATATATTGAAATTTACCCAATTTACTTGAGGTCTAGTGACCTCAATGAGGACAGGAAGCCAGTGGCTTGTCAAAGGCCCCCCCCTCCCCCCCAATTTGCCTTGATGAGTAGAGTAGCTTCTGTTACTTTTAGAGTAACTCCTTGGGAAATCGGTGAATCATTCTCAGTCCTCCATAAATACCAAATTGGATGTTAAATTATGGTATGAATGATCATCTGGTGTTAGAATATATATTTTGTGGGCCACTTCTTTGTTAAAAATGTTAAATATACAAACGACTTATTTAATAAACTCAGTATAATTTGATTATTTTTGTAACTATTGTCAAGGCTGTAAGTACATGGCCAATTGTTAGAATGAGAATATTGGTGAATTGTTATATATTTTAAAGTAATGAATGTAGTAAGATGCCCTTTATGATGATGGGCCCCTTAATAACTTTCCAGGCAAAGTGCTGCTCCAGCTAATCTTTGTGGAGGTGCCCCCAAGTCTTTCAGACTCGCCTTTCTCTACTGGGAACCAGAATTGAAGCCTGTCTAATGAGGTGAGGGCTTAGAGATTAACCCAAAAGTGAGAAAGGCTACTAGAAATCATAAGTGCAACCAAAGACGCAGGTAAAAATTGGGTATCTGCAGGTAACACAACAAACAATATAATCTCAGTGGTGCAGTGGTAAAACACTTGCCCTGTCTAAGCAAATCTCTTGCCATTTTAAAGTGAGACTTGGTAGCACCTTCTTGGACTCTTCAACAATACAAAAGTGTTCCCCAAGATAGTGTTCCAAGTACAGTACTACTATGGTTCCTGATTGCCCGCAATGGTTTTCTTTCCTGCCTTCCTTCTGGCATTTTCTTGGCCCTTATGACTATCTTGCCCTGTGCTGGGTATTGGCCATACATGTTTAACTCTTGGGCAATAATTGGCATGCCACCCTTCTCCTTATTGTCTAAACTGCATTGTCCCTCTTACAATCGTGCATATCCTTGTTGAATATCCCAACTTTCATGACGTGCGTGTCTTGCTTCCCGTCTGTCTCTCGTGGTCACTTGTCTCTCGATAGAATTATTGTAGAATCCAATACCTTTGATATTGCCTGCCTTGTGCGCTTTTGTTCTCATATTGATATTTAGCGCCTTTTGAACAATTTCCTGTGACTTTGATGGTGCTACATAATAGTAGTACTTTCTACTGTTAATTTCCTAACCTTATCTCCCATCCCCCTGCTCTTAGACTGATTCTGATCTTGGTTCCCAATGGGCAAGGGCGAGTCTCTGGGCTGTTGCTCCTCTCTACACCTTGTCTGGATTAGCACTGTGCTAGAGAAACTACTGACAGCCTCACCCTAAAAGGGAGTTTTATTACATTCATTGCTTGATTTATGGATACCCTTTAGCAGTTTAATGTACAAGTGTAATTACTGTACCTAAGTGAGATTACAGAATGAGAACTATGCTCATGGTGTCTAGACTTCTTGCCCAAAGTTCTTTATGTGGTTCTCAGGTGATCGTTTTCTCTAGAACCACCCCTAGATCTTTCTTTATCATACTTTTGGTTTTCTTCACATAATTTATGTAGGTTGTGTGTGGTCTGTTCTATTCCACCTATCATAACATGACATTGTATAAAGAGTACAATGTTTAGTGCCATTCACAAGCAATACGACATGGTAACAACAAAATACATGTTTCAATTCAACCATGACTTGTAGACAAAAGCTTTGAACTGTCATTGATTTATCAAACTAATTTGTGTCATTGTTTTGTAATCCCATAAAGATTTCTTTGTTAGCATACAGATTTGTGTATGATGTGAAGACCCAGTCTGATGAATAGCAAGTCATAGTATAGTAATAGCATACGAGTTATAATTCTTAACTGTTTATCTTTGTAAGTCAACTTATTTGTTAAGGTAATTTTTTATCAAAAGGTAATTTACTATCTAAAGTTCACCACCTTCACTTTTCCATTTTATAAATATGCATAAGATTGTTTTTAAATGTAACATAATCCTTATTTTTAAACATCATTAATGCTAACCTTAATGGCTATATACATTATTTTGCATAGAAAATTAAACATAGGCATGGCAAGCATGTTTGTATTTAAGGGTGTCACGTGACAAATGAAACATTGTTTTTGCACATACATACAGTGGAACCTCGGTTTACGAATGCCCACTTTACAAATTTTTTGGTTTACAAGCTCAATTTCTTTGAAAAATTTGACTCGGTCCTCACTTGGCAAGTTTGTGAATACTGTACATGTATGGGTCGACGGAGCACGTGGTTCCTGGTGACAAGGGCTCAGCCCGATTCAATTTACCAGTGCCTCCCACCTAGTTATAATAAAGCTTGTATTCTTTGTAAAGAATTTCCCTTTTTTCTGTTTTTTTGTTTCTGAACATAAGTAATTATTATATATTATGCCATGGCTCCCAAGAAATTAAGTGGTAAGATTCAACCTAAGAAAGCAAATGTGAGGATGACGATAGAGAAAAATCAAGAGATCATTCGTAAACATGAAAATGGTATGTGGGTTGTTGATCTAGCTAGGCAGTACAACAAATATTAACGATATGTACCACACTTGCTAAGAAAAAGGACACACTGTAGTGTGCTATAGTGGCAAAAGGCGTAACAAGTCACGAAACAAACACAAACACTTGAGGATGTTGAAAAGTTATTAATTTGGATACACAACAAGGAATTAGCAGGTTAACAGAGGAAAAACATTTGTGTTTGGAAGGGGACTCCCCTTCCAAACACTAACACCTCTCCTTCCCCCCCCCCCCTCCCACCAATACCTCGCCGTCTTCCATACGCCAACTAGAGTCATCAACAAAGGTGAGATATAATTTGTACATAGTGTAGTACAAAATATTTGTAGTGTAATATATGAAAAGTTAATATTTTTGGGAGTGGAACAGATTAATTTAATTTACATTGTTTCTTATGGAAAAATTTGTTTCAGTTTACGAACCGTCTCTGGGAAAGCATTAAATTCGTAAACGGAGGGGCCACTGTACAGTACTGTACCAGTACTGTAATTTCTTGATGTATTTTTATATTTATTATCATGTATAGTAATACAGAATTTATACACATGATTAATTTACATGATCACCAACCTTAGCAGCTCTCGCATCATGTAAAAGAATTTTAATTTTGTATTAAAAAGGAAGTAGGTGATTATTTGGGAAAAAATGAGGCAAGTTAGAAATACTGAGTAATTTTATCTTGGGTAATGTATGGTTTGCTTATAGCAATGTTCAGCATATGCTTTTGGTTTGGCTGTTTCAGCTGTTTCTTAGGATAAGCAACTGCTTTTATTATGTAAAGACAAAAATGCCATTAGATCCATAATTAAAGTTTGTGTTAGGTACAATAGCGCAGTACACTAATTACTAGGCTGACCCGCTCCTCCATGGGAGGTAGTTTATTACTACTTCATGGCTGCTAGCTTCTATAGCATTTAGTACATTAGTACCATTAGTATATAGCACTTCCTGGTTTTTTATCCAACCAGCTTGTTGTCAAATCCAATTGGTTAACAAGTATGGAATCTAATAAAGATTTACCTTACTGTGTTATGTCTGAGGTAGTGACTCAAGACCCAAGAATTTGATTTGCTCTCTGCCCATATACATTGTGGGCAACTCTGCCTTGCTGGCCCTCTAGTCTATAAAACCCAAGATATATATATGTAGACAAAAATAAGATTAAAGCTAAGAATTTGGAAGCACAAATGTAATTTTTTTTTTGGACTTGTTGAATTTTTCTATTTAAAGAATGCGTAAGTGTTATCCTGGAAATTTAATTGTAAATGCAGAAAAGAAATTGATAGGAGATTTTGATGTTTATTGCATTTAGTTCACCCATGTGTGCTTCCATGTGCAAGGGATTCCACCTCTTTAATTGAATTGGAGTACCACTTGTTTCAAAATAGGCCATATAAAGTGTTACTGTATTCTTTAATGCCATATTTATAGTTTCTTTTATTTTGGTTACTTTTTATATGAACAATTGTTGTAGTTATATGTGGGGTTAATGTTTTAGTACTGTACATGTAAACAGTATTAATTAATCTGTTGATATCCTTTGTTTTATAGGTTTATGGTAAATTAATGCATCTATTGGATGCTGTTTTTCATATGTCATTTCTCATTTCTAGTAACTGCAGACGAGTATGTATAAAACGTTCTGGAGAAATTTTTTACCCATTTGTGTATTCATATAAATCAGAATCCGGCAGTCAGATTCATATACTGTAAATCAAAGAAATAATATTGTAAATAAAATCTTGGGTGAAAGAATCATGGGAAGAAACTGTCGAGTCTCTGAAGTAGTTTTGTAAAATAGTTATCCATACTTGAGTACCTGTTACTTTAGAATAGAGGAGCTTTCTAATAATTATCTAAGTTTGTTAGGAGAAAATATGGTATATGTTTGTATAACATAGGCACAAATTTTCCCTGATTAGTAGTTTTCGGAATTCATTGATTTTTATAATAGTAAGCATACCATGCATTTTTTTCCTACATTCCAGGGTTTCTTGTTCATAAGGCATAATGGCCTTCACATTTTTATAATATTTATGCATAGTGCAGGTTTTGTGTGTTTCTATATTTTATTTCTAGTCTCATATTTCTAGATTTTTAATAAAAAGTATGAAAAATGGTACAGTATATTTGTAATTCGAATGTATAGCTTTAGGTAATAGGCCATTTTTGGACTTTTCTCTTAAAATAAACAGCTACCCAACTCCATACAAATATTTTACAGATAATAGTACAGTACAAGACTGTTAGTTCAATATATTTATTAATGTACACAAGGTAGAACCTAAACATTGGTGGAGCAACAAGCAACTGTCTGCAGAACATTTGTTTAGCTGTAGTTTGTATTTGTGATAATTCTTTGTGGTGCATTAAAATAGTTTCTCCAGTATTTTTTTTTTTTATCATGCCCATTTAATGCAAGCTAGGATGTGGAAGATACTGAGGCATACCAAGCAAGAATACAAATGATGAATTCTCCGGGAATTTGTGGACGGGAAGCCTGTATGTACTCACCTAATTGTGTTTGCGGGGGTTGAGCTCTGGCTCTTTGGTCCTGCCTTTCAACTATCAATCAACGGGTGTACAGGTTCCTAAGCCTATTGGGCTCTTATATCTACACTTGAAACTGTGTATGGAGTCAGCCTCCACCACATCACTTCCTAAGGTAGGTGTGTGTGTATATATATAATATATAATTTTTTTTTTTTTTTTTTTTTTTTTTTTTTTTTTTTTTAATTATAATATGCATGAACTTTAGACTGACTTATATCGAGGTCCTCCAAGGTCGGACTTCTGATGCTCCCCAGAATGCAACTCAATAATTGCCTAGCTCCTGGTTATCTATTTACTACAGTGTGAACAGAGGCATTAATTGAAAGGAAATGTGCCCATCCATTTTTGTCCTGCATGGAATTAAGTAATTATCAATAGAAGGCACTAAGCCGGGAAGGCTATGGAGCACCATCAAATGTATGGGATAGTCATGGTGCGCTAAATATCACTAAGGATGCCAATACGAGAACAGACGCATAAGGGGAATGATATCGAAGGTATTCAATTCCCCAAGAATTTTATCGAGGGGACAAATGGCCGCGAGGAATGGTCGGGAAGCTCGACGCATGCACTAATTGGAAGTCACCTCCCCTCCCTTTCTGGCCCGTTGTCGTTGTGAGGGGGCTTGGTGGGGGGCTGCCAGAGTTTGATATGCTCCATGGGTCAGTCCCCTGTCCTTTTGAAGCTTTATGCTCCTGCTGCTGTCTTCACCAATTTTGCCAGAAATCTTTTCCTTTAACTTGTTTTAATTTTTCTCCCCCCTCCCCTCCTCTTCTCCTTTCTAATTGTCATTTCCTGCCGACCTTTTGCCAATCTTGATTATTCTTTCGGACTTCTGTTTTGATGCCCGGGTGTTTGGGGAGGCATACTCACTCTCCTGTAGAACTATAGTACCCAACGTCTCAAACGAGAGGACGCTTTTATTGTCAATCCTCCTTTCGTCGCTGAACCCGATCTCAACAGACTGACGGTTCTTATGTGGTGATTGTGGGGCGTATACACATGGAATTGACAGTACGATTTAATACTAAGTGTAATAAGTACACTTACTTACTGTCATAAACAGTGTCAATTCATAGGATGGGTTGGATGGAATTGACAGTACGATTTAATACTAATTGTAATAAGTACACTTCCTTACTGTCATAAACAGTGCATAATTGCACTTATGGGGCATGTGGTCTCCATCTCATGTTGGCCTCCGAATGCATGATAGAGCTGATAAGTTAGCCAAAGAATCTGCCTTTAAAGGAGCCGTTGAGTGTAACCTTGGATTGTCAATGAGCAATCTGAGAGCAGCAGTACACCGAGAACTTCAACAAGATCTTGTAGATCTGAGGCAAAGTGAAATTGACACCAGTAATTCCATCTATCATCATACTATCATGCAAGAGGAGCCACACATCTATGGATCATCCAATAAAATCAGCAGACTTCTAGATGTTACTACTGCTCGGCTTAGACTCGGTTACAAGTATCTCTGGGAATTCTCATCTGCTGATGTAGACCTGACCAAATGTAAACTGTGTCAACAAAATTATTCGCACACCCTCCGTCACTATGTGATGGAGTGCGAAAAGATACGTGAATTTAGAGACAATTCTATAACCAATGTTCCAGCGATGTGTCAATATTTCATTCAAAATGATCTGCTACCAGAAATTTTAGCCAAATATCCCCAGTTTGCTAACTGTAGGTAGTAACTAAGTGATTGTAACCTATCCACCGCTGCCCACTGGATGGGGGGCGGTGTGCAGGACAAATATATAAATTTTGACACTAGCTCTCCACATGTCAGTTGCTTAATTTAGAACCTGTACTTGAGGTCGATCTCGAATCCATTGTTGATGTGACGACTTATATTGAATTTTGTAACTAGCTCATCAAGATTGTAACTTACTTAGCTAAATGAATTGTGGGGTTCAGTCCCTGAGCCCATTATGTGCCTCTGTAACCCTTTCCATTACCGCCCACAAGATGGGTATGGGGTGCATAATAAATGAACTAAACTAACTGGGGCTGTTACATTTACCCAACCCCCTCCCCTGATTTAATTCTCCTCGTTTTCTGTTAAGACACTCAGAATTTTAGGATGAAGTTTTAAATTTAAATTTGAATGAATGAATGAATTAAATATAGGTCAAGATACCCTAATGGGTGAGCGTGGAAGTGGGGATAGGGGAAGAATTAGTGGGGGTGAGAGGAAGGGTTTTCAGTATGAGGTAAAGTGCCAGGGCTAGACCCAGCTGCATGGCATTGAAATCGTTATGACCAGACTAGGCAGTGAAGGCAAGGAATCGGATCTCTGTGACATTTCGTCTTTCTGAGCACCCACGGAGACAGCAGCCCTCAGCTGGGTGTGCCCTGGAGGCTCTCACCAGATGTGGTCTTAGATCTGCTAATCAGCATCGTGCCCCGCCCAAGGGATTTGCAATACACAAGTTTTAAATATAAGGAAATTGTTTTTCGGCTTTATTAAAAATATGGATTTTATACAAAATTTTAAAATATCCTGAGTTACTTTACAATTTATTTATATATTTTAGTTTTGTTTTATTAGTTTTATAAAACTGTAATATCAATATAGCTATAGGTTAAGTACTAATTGTAATTAAGAAGCAATAAAATTATTATCTACAAAAACTAAAACGGTTAGGTGAGGTTGTGGTTTTCTATTCAGTTTTTCAGGTAAACTCAAATATTCACAATATATTTGACTACGATTTAATACTAAGTGAAAATAAGTACAATTCCTAACTGCTATGAATAGTACATAATTGCACTTATTTGTCTTCTTACATTTACCACCCCATTTTTGGAGGACGGGATGATCTGTAATCCTTTACACCACCGCCCACGGGATGGGTATGGGGTGCATAATAAAGAAAGAAATTGAATTGTACTCTAATAAACATAAATGTACCTTCTTGTATAAAAGTAATTAATAAATAAAATTAGTCTATGTATCAGCATAAATAAATATATAAAATCCATTTTATAATAATAAAGTCGCTAATTAGTTCACATGTATTTATTTTATGTATTGAAATTGAAAGCAGAAATGTCTTAAATATAAAATAGACATTTTATTAAAAATGTCTTAAATATAAAATAGGTGTTTTATTAAGTACTTATTTGCCAGTTGGAATATCTACTGAACGTATTCCAGGCTGCTTAACTTGTAAACATGCCAGTGACCCCAGTGCAATGTTGTCAGATTGGGCTACAAATAGCGAATTGGGCTACTTTTGAGAGCCCCGCGCTCCCAAATTTTTAATTTCGCTGCTTGCTACTTTTTGGGCTAATTTAAAAACAAGATGTGCTAATTTGGGCCATTAATGTTAAGAATGTACGATTGCGAGTTACATGAAAGCAACTAAGCTATAAATAATGGTAATTAACAATAATTGTAAATATCAATTAATACTAAATAATATTATTTAATAAATTAGTCCCAATTCAATGCAGAGTTTTCTTCCAAGCACAGAAACTTGTAAATATAAATACAAGATAATAGATAGATCGATAAATAGACAACTTTCAAATATTGCACAAAGAAATGGCGAGAGGAAAAAACTAGACAGTATACATTACATTTGAAATTAATAATGGATGAATGGTAATAAATTGGTGTATGTTTGTACGTATACCAGACAAAGTCCATTTAATGGCAGAATTTAGCCATTTTGTGTAAAAACTTTTATATCTCATATTATTAATTATTACAGTAATCGAAAAAAAGTCATAGTTTGTATATAGAAGACATGAAACAGAGAGCCATGAGCTAGAGCGATGTGTTGAGTCCATAAGGAGGCCGAGCTTCCAGAAATACCTTCCTGTGATTGGCTGTTGCGGGGAATACCAACACTCTTTTATGAATAAAATTTAAACTAAGAAATAGGCCCTTGTGCACAACAACAAGGTTGATCTGAAAAAGAACAACAATTTCTGTTTTGCACCTGACAGAAATCTCCATCTAACTGAATAATTTACTCGAATAAGAGGGCAGAGCAGTGTATCATTATTTGTGTGAGGCAACCCCCCCTGATGACGTCACAAGTTAGGTAGCCAGCCCATGTTTCTGTAACACTCGTTACATCCTGCAGTATTTAATTATCACTATATTAATACTTTTAAATACTTAACATTTCACTTTTTAGGTAGATTAAAGTTGAAACAGAATGTCATAAGCAAGATGGTGTGCTGAATAAAGATGATTTATTAAGTTTAATGGAGCCTTTAGCTGATCCCTTCCTGTGATTGGCTGTTGTGTGAATGTCAACAAAGAATATCTACCAATGATATGCCATTTATTATGCACCCCATACCATTTGTGGGCGGAGCTTGGAACCTCCTACCCGAGCACAACAACCCACCTTATGGGTTGCTGTTTGGCTATTTATAGTGCGTTGGAAAAAAACGAGATGGCGTTAGTTGTATTTTGCAGGGTAATTTGTTATAAGTGTAATTTGATGTCAACAGATGGCGTAAGCTGTATCTTATGGCCACTATTGACCAGCCAGTTGATAGTGTTCTCTTCTGCCGACAGATGGCATCAGCTGTGTTATTATTATTTTAATAATATTATTACATTAATAATAATAATGTATTTTTAATAATGTAATAATAGTAATGTAATAATAATAATTAATAATAATGTATTATTATTACTTTAAACACTGATCTATACGTCAGGTAGCTTATAATAAGATTTTATACCATGCTGGTATTAGGTAACTAGAATTCTGCAGTTACTTTTTATTATCTACTGTTGAGGATATGTAAGACAAATGTAAGGTTTTGAGGCTAAGTAACGAAGATAGTTACAAGATACGAGCCAGATGGTGTTGAGATTGCAAAAGGGATTATGATAAGAACTTAAGACAATTCTATAATCAATGTTCCAGCGATGTGTCAATATTTCATTCAAAATGATCTGCTACCAGAAATTTTAGCCAAATATCCCCAGTTTGCTAACTGTAGGTAGTAACTAAGTGATTGTAACCTATCCACCGCTGCCCACGGCATGGGGGGCGGTGTGCAGGACAAATATATAAATTTTGACACTAGCTCTCCACATATGTCAGTTGCTTAATTTAGAACCTGTACTTGAGGTCGATCTCGAATCCATTGTTGATGTGACGACTTATATTGAATTTTGTAACTAGCTCATCAAGATTGTAACTTACTTAGCTAAATGAATTGTGGGGTTCAGTCCCTGAGCCCATTATGTGCCTCTGTAACCCTTTCCATTACCGCCCACAAGATGGGTATGGGGTGCATAATAAATGAACTAAACTAACTGGGGCTGTTACATTTACCCAACCCCCTCCCCTGATTTAATTCTCCTCGTTTTCTGTTAAGACACTCAGAATTTTAGGATGAAGTTTTAAATTTAAATTTGAATGAATGAATGAATTAAATATAGGTCAAGATACCCTAATGGGTGAGCGTGGAAGTGGGGATAGGGGAAGAATTAGTGGGGGTGAGAGGAAGGGTTTTCAGTATGAGGTAAAGTGCCAGGGCTGGACCCAGCTGCATGGCATTGAAATCGTTATGACCAGACTAGGCAGTGAAGGCAAGGAATCGGATCTCTGTGACATTTCGTCTTTCTGAGCACCCACGGAGACAGCAGCCCTCAGCTGGGTGTGCCCTGGAGGCTCTCACCAGATGTGGTCTTAGATCTGCTAATCAGCATCGTGCCCCGCCCAAGGGATTTGCAATACACAAGTTTTAAATATCAGGAAATTGTTTTTCGGCTTTATTAAAAATATGGATTTTATACAAAATTTTAAAATATCCTGAGTTACTTTACAATTTATTTATATATTTTAGTTTTGTTTTATTAGTTTTATAAAACTGTAATATCAATATAGCTATAGGTTAAGTACTAATTGTAATTAAGAAGCAATAAAATTATTATCTACAAAAACTAAAACGGTTAGGTGAGGTTGTGGTTTTCTATTCAGTTTTTCAGGTAAACTCAAATATTCACAATATATTTGACTACGATTTAATACTAAGTGAAAATAAGTACAATTCCTAACTGCTATGAATAGTACATAATTGCACTTATTTGTCTTCTTACATTTACCACCCCATTTTTGGAGGACGGGATGATCTGTAATCCTTTACACCACCGCCCACGGGATGGGTATGGGGTGCATAATAAAGAAAGAAATTGAATTGTACTCTAATAAACCCAATGTACCTTCTTGTATAAAAGTAATTAATAAATAAAATTAGTCTATGTATCAGCATAAATAAATATATAAAATCCATTTTATAATAATAAAGTCGCTAATTAGTTCACATGTATTTATTTTATGTATTGAAATTGAAAGCAGAAATGTCTTAAATATAAAATAGACATTTTATTAAAAATGTCTTAAATATAAAATAGGTGTTTTATTAAGTACTTATTTGCCAGTTGGAATATCTACTGAACGTATTCCAGGCTGCTTAACTTGTAAACATGCCAGTGACCCCAGTGCAATGTTGTCAGATTGGGCTACAAATAGCGAATTGGGCTACTTTTGAGAGCCCCGCGCTCCCAAATTTTTAATTTCGCTGCTTGCTACTTTTTGGGCTAATTTAAAAACAAGATGTGCTAATTTGGGCCATTAATGTTAAGAATGTACGATTGCGAGTTACATGAAAGCAACTAAGCTATAAATAATGGTAATTAACAATAATTGTAAATATCAATTAATACTAAATAATATTATTTAATAAATTAGTCCCAATTCAATGCAGAGTTTTCTTCCAAGCACAGAAACTTGTAAATATAAATACAAGATAATAGATAGATCGATAAATAGACAACTTTCAAATATTGCACAAAGAAATGGCGAGAGGAAAAAACTAGACAGTATACATTACATTTGAAATTAATAATGGATGAATGGTAATAAATTGGTGTATGTTTGTACGTATACCAGACAAAGTCCATTTAATGGCAGAATTTAGCCATTTTGTGTAAAAACTTTTATATCTCATATTATTAATTATTACAGTAATCGAAAAAAAGTCATAGTTTGTATATAGAAGACATGAAACAGAGAGCCATGAGCTAGAGCGATGTGTTGAGTCCATAAGGAGGCCGAGCTTCCAGAAATACCTTCCTGTGATTGGCTGTTGCGGGGAATACCAACACTCTTTTATGAATAAAATTTAAACTAAGAAATAGGCCCTTGTGCACAACAACAAGGTTGTTCTGAAAAAGAACAACAATTTCTGTTTTGCACCTGACAGAAATCTCCATCTAACTGAATAATTTACTCGAATAAGAGGGCAGAGCAGTGTATCATTATTTGTGTGAGGCAACCCCCCTGATGACGTCACAAGTTAGGTAGCCAGCCCATGTTTCTGTAACACTCGTTACATCCTGCAGTATTTAATTATCACTATATTAATACTTTTAAATACTTAACATTTCACTTTTTAGGTAGATTAAAGTTGAAACAGAATGTCATAAGCAAGATGGTGTGCTGAATAAAGATGATTTATTAAGTTTAATGGAGCCTTTAGCTGATCCCTTCCTGTGATTGGCTGTTGTGTGAATGTCAACAAAGAATATCTACCAATGATATGCCATTTATTATGCACCCCATACCATTTGTGGGCGGAGCTTGGAACCTCCTACCCGAGCACAACAACCCACCTTATGGGTTGCTGTTTGGCTATTTATAGTGCGTTGGAAAAAAACGAGATGGCGTTAGTTGTATTTTGCAGGGTAATTTGTTATAAGTGTAATTTGATGTCAACAGATGGCGTAAGCTGTATCTTATGGCCACTATTGACCAGCCAGTTGATAGTGTTCTCTTCTGCCGACAGATGGCATCAGCTGTGTTATTATTATTTTAATAATATTATTACATTAATAATAATAATGTATTTTTAATAATGTAATAATAGTAATGTAATAATAATAATTAATAATAATGTATTATTATTACTTTAAACACTGATCTATACGTCAGGTAGCTTATAATAAGATTTTATACCATGCTGGTATTAGGTAACTAGAATTCTGCAGTTACTTTTTATTATCTACTGTTGAGGATATGTAAGACAAATGTAAGGTTTTGAGGCTAAGTAACGAAGATAGTTACAAGATACGAGCCAGATGGTGTTGAGATTGCAAAAGGGATTATGATAAGAACTTAAGACAATTCTATAATCAATGTTCCAGCGATGTGTCAATATTTCATTCAAAATGATCTGCTACCAGAAATTTTAGCCAAATATCCCCAGTTTGCTAACTGTAGGTAGTAACTAAGTGATTGTAACCTATCCACCGCTGCCCACGGCATGGGGGGCGGTGTGCAGGACAAATATATAAATTTTGACACTAGCTCTCCACATATGTCAGTTGCTTAATTTAGAACCTGTACTTGAGGTCGATCTCGAATCCATTGTTGATGTGACGACTTATATTGAATTTTGTAACTAGCTCATCAAGATTGTAACTTACTTAGCTAAATGAATTGTGGGGTTCAGTCCCTGAGCCCATTATGTGCCTCTGTAACCCTTTCCATTACCGCCCACAAGATGGGTATGGGGTGCATAATAAATGAACTAAACTAACTGGGGCTGTTACATTTACCCAACCCCCTCCCCTGATTTAATTCTCCTCGTTTTCTGTTAAGACACTCAGAATTTTAGGATGAAGTTTTAAATTTAAATTTGAATGAATGAATGAATTAAATATAGGTCAAGATACCCTAATGGGTGAGCGTGGAAGTGGGGATAGGGGAAGAATTAGTGGGGGTGAGAGGAAGGGTTTTCAGTATGAGGTAAAGTGCCAGGGCTAGACCCAGCTGCATGGCATTGAAATCGTTATGACCAGACTAGGCAGTGAAGGCAAGGAATCGGATCTCTGTGACATTTCGTCTTTCTGAGCACCCACGGAGACAGCAGCCCTCAGCTGGGTGTGCCCTGGAGGCTCTCACCAGATGTGGTCTTAGATCTGCTAATCAGCATCGTGCCCCGCCCAAGGGATTTGCAATACACAAGTTTTAAATATCAGGAAATTGTTTTTCGGCTTTATTAAAAATATGGATTTTATACAAAATTTTAAAATATCCTGAGTTACTTTACAATTTATTTATATGTTTTAGTTTTGTTTTATTAGTTTTATAAAACTGTAATATCAATATAGCTATAGGTTAAGTACTAATTGTAATTAAGAAGCAATAAAATTATTATCTACAAAAACTAAAACGGTTAGGTGAGGTTGTGGTTTTCTATTCAGTTTTTCAGGTAAACTCAAATATTCACAATATATTTGACTACGATTTAATACTAAGTGAAAATAAGTACAATTCCTAACTGCTATGAATAGTACATAATTGCACTTATTTGTCTTCTTACATTTACCACCCCATTTTTGGAGGACGGGATGATCTGTAATCCTTTACACCACCGCCCACGGGATGGGTATGGGGTGCATAATAAAGAAAGAAATTGAATTGTACTCTAATAAACCCAATGTACCTTCTTGTATAAAAGTAATTAATAAATAAAATTAGTCTATGTATCAGCATAAATAAATATATAAAATCCATTTTATAATAATAAAGTCGCTAATTAGTTCACATGTATTTATTTTATGTATTGAAATTGAAAGCAGAAATGTCTTAAATATAAAATAGACATTTTATTAAAAATGTCTTAAATATAAAATAGGTGTTTTATTAAGTACTTATTTGCCAGTTGGAATATCTACTGAACGTATTCCAGGCTGCTTAACTTGTAAACATGCCAGTGACCCCAGTGCAATGTTGTCAGATTGGGCTACAAATAGCGAATTGGGCTACTTTTGAGAGCCCCGCGCTCCCAAATTTTTAATTTCGCTGCTTGCTACTTTTTGGGCTAATTTAAAAACAAGATGTGCTAATTTGGGCCATTAATGTTAAGAATGTACGATTGCGAGTTACATGAAAGCAACTAAGCTATAAATAATGGTAATTAACAATAATTGTAAATATCAATTAATACTAAATAATATTATTTAATAAATTAGTCCCAATTCAATGCAGAGTTTTCTTCCAAGCACAGAAACTTGTAAATATAAATACAAGATAATAGATAGATCGATAAATAGACAACTTTCAAATATTGCACAAAGAAATGGCGAGAGGAAAAAACTAGACAGTATACATTACATTTGAAATTAATAATGGATGAATGGTAATAAATTGGTGTATGTTTGTACGTATACCAGACAAAGTCCATTTAATGGCAGAATTTAGCCATTTTGTGTAAAAACTTTTATATCTCATATTATTAATTATTACAGTAATCGAAAAAAGTCATAGTTTGTATATAGAAGACATGAAACAGAGAGCCATGAGCTAGAGCGATGTGTTGAGTCCATAAGGAGGCCGAGCTTCCAGAAATACCTTCCTGTGATTGGCTGTTGCGGGGAATACCAACACTCTTTTATGAATAAAATTTAAACTAAGAAATAGGCCCTTGTGCACAACAACAAGGTTGTTCTGAAAAAGAACAACAATTTCTGTTTTGCACCTGACAGAAATCTCCATCTAACTGAATAATTTACTCGAATAAGAGGGCAGAGCAGTGTATCATTATTTGTGTGAGGCAACCCCCCCTGATGACGTCACAAGTTAGGTAGCCAGCCCATGTTTCTGTAACACTCGTTACATCCTGCAGTATTTAATTATCACTATATTAATACTTTTAAATACTTAACATTTCACTTTTTAGGTAGATTAAAGTTGAAACAGAATGTCATAAGCAAGATGGTGTGCTGAATAAAGATGATTTATTAAGTTTAATGGAGCCTTTAGCTGATCCCTTCCTGTGATTGGCTGTTGTGTGAATGTCAACAAAGAATATCTACCAATGATATGCCATTTATTATGCACCCCATACCATTTGTGGGCGGAGCTTGGAACCTCCTACCCGAGCACAACAACCCACCTTATGGGTTGCTGTTTGGCTATTTATAGTGCGTTGGAAAAAAACGAGATGGCGTTAGTTGTATTTTGCAGGGTAATTTGTTATAAGTGTAATTTGATGTCAACAGATGGCGTAAGCTGTATCTTATGGCCACTATTGACCAGCCAGTTGATAGTGTTCTCTTCTGCCGACAGATGGCATCAGCTGTGTTATTATTATTTTAATAATATTATTACATTAATAATAATAATGTATTTTTAATAATGTAATAATAGTAATGTAATAATAATAATTAATAATAATGTATTATTATTACTTTAAACACTGATCTATACGTCAGGTAGCTTATAATAAGATTTTATACCATGCTGGTATTAGGTAACTAGAATTCTGCAGTTACTTTTTATTATCTACTGTTGAGGATATGTAAGACAAATGTAAGGTTTTGAGGCTAAGTAACGAAGATAGTTACAAGATACGAGCCAGATGGTGTTGAGATTGCAAAAGGGATTATGATAAGAACTTAAGACAATTCTATAATCAATGTTCCAGCGATGTGTCAATATTTCATTCAAAATGATCTGCTACCAGAAATTTTAGCCAAATATCCCCAGTTTGCTAACTGTAGGTAGTAACTAAGTGATTGTAACCTATCCACCGCTGCCCACGGCATGGGGGGCGGTGTGCAGGACAAATATATAAATTTTGACACTAGCTCTCCACATATGTCAGTTGCTTAATTTAGAACCTGTACTTGAGGTCGATCTCGAATCCATTGTTGATGTGACGACTTATATTGAATTTTGTAACTAGCTCATCAAGATTGTAACTTACTTAGCTAAATGAATTGTGGGGTTCAGTCCCTGAGCCCATTATGTGCCTCTGTAACCCTTTCCATTACCGCCCACAAGATGGGTATGGGGTGCATAATAAATGAACTAAACTAACTGGGGCTGTTACATTTACCCAACCCCCTCCCCTGATTTAATTCTCCTCGTTTTCTGTTAAGACACTCAGAATTTTAGGATGAAGTTTTAAATTTAAATTTGAATGAATGAATGAATTAAATATAGGTCAAGATACCCTAATGGGTGAGCGTGGAAGTGGGGATAGGGGAAGAATTAGTGGGGGTGAGAGGAAGGGTTTTCAGTATGAGGTAAAGTGCCAGGGCTAGACCCAGCTGCATGGCATTGAAATCGTTATGACCAGACTAGGCAGTGAAGGCAAGGAATCGGATCTCTGTGACATTTCGTCTTTCTGAGCACCCATGGAGACAGCAGCCCTCAGCTGGGTGTGCCCTGGAGGCTCTCACCAGATGTGGTCTTAGATCTGCTAATCAGCATCGTGCCCCGCCCAAGGGATTTGCAATACACAAGTTTTAAATATCAGGAAATTGTTTTTCGGCTTTATTAAAAATATGGATTTTATACAAAATTTTAAAATATCCTGAGTTACTTTACAATTTATTTATATATTTTAGTTTTGTTTTATTAGTTTTATAAAACTGTAATATCAATATAGCTATAGGTTAAGTACTAATTGTAATTAAGAAGCAATAAAATTATTATCTACAAAAACTAAAACGGTTAGGTGAGGTTGTGGTTTTCTATTCAGTTTTTCAGGTAAACTCAAATATTCACAATATATTTGACTACGATTTAATACTAAGTGAAAATAAGTACAATTCCTAACTGCTATGAATAGTACATAATTGCACTTATTTGTCTTCTTACTTTTACCACCCCATTTTTGGAGGACGGGATGATCTGTAATCCTTTACACCACCGCCCACGGGATGGGTATGGGGTGCATAATAAAGAAAGAAATTGAATTGTACTCTAATAAACCCAATGTACCTTCTTGTATAAAAGTAATTAATAAATAAAATTAGTCTATGTATCAGCATATATAAATATATAAAATCCATTTTATAATAATAAAGTCGCTAATTAGTTCACATGTATTTATTTTATGTATTGAAATTGAAAGCAGAAATGTCTTAAATATAAAATAGACATTTTATTAAAAATGTCTTAAATATAAAATAGGTGTTTTATTAAGTACTTATTTGCCAGTTGGAATATCTACTGAACGTATTCCAGGCTGCTTAACTTGTAAACATGCCAGTGACCCCAGTGCAATGTTGTCAGATTGGGCTACAAATAGCGAATTGGGCTACTTTTGAGAGCCCCGCGCTCCCAAATTTTTAATTTCGCTGCTTGCTACTTTTTGGGCTAATTTAAAAACAAGATGTGCTAATTTGGGCCATTAATGTTAAGAATGTACGATTGCGAGTTACATGAAAGCAACTAAGCTATAAATAATGGTAATTAACAATAATTGTAAATATCAATTAATACTAAATAATATTATTTAATAAATTAGTCCCAATTCAATGCAGTTTTCTTCCAAGCACAGAAACTTGTAAATATAAATACAAGATAATAGATAGATCGATAAATAGACAACTTTCAAATATTGCACAAAGAAATGGCGAGAGGAAAAAACTAGACAGTATACATTACATTTGAAATTAATAATGGATGAATGGTAATAAATTGGTGTATGTTTGTACGTATACCAGACAAAGTCCATTTAATGGCAGAATTTAGCCATTTTGTGTAAAAACTTTTATATCTCATATTATTAATTATTACAGTAATCGAAAAAAAGTCATAGTTTGTATATAGAAGACATGAAACAGAGAGCCATGAGCTAGAGCGATGTGTTGAGTCCATAAGGAGGCCGAGCTTCCAGAAATACCTTCCTGTGATTGGCTGTTGCGGGGAATACCAACACTCTTTTATGAATAAAATTTAAACTAAGAAATAGGCCCTTGTGCACAACAAGAAGGTTGTTCTGAAAAAGAACAACAATTTCTGTTTTGCACCTGACAGAAATCTCCATCTAACTGAATAATTTACTCGAATAAGAGGGCAGAGCAGTGTATCATTATTTGTGTGAGGCAACCCCCCCTGATGACGTCACAAGTTAGGTAGCCAGCCCATGTTTCTGTAACACTCGTTACATCCTGCAGTATTTAATTATCACTATATTAATACTTTTAAATACTTAACATTTCACTTTTTAGGTAGATTAAAGTTGAAACAGAATGTCATAAGCAAGATGGTGTGCTGAATAAAGATGATTTATTAAGTTTAATGGAGCCTTTAGCTGATCCCTTCCTGTGATTGGCTGTTGTGTGAATGTCAACAAGGAATATCTACCAATGATATGCCATTTATTATGCACCCCATACCATTTGTGGGCAGGAGCTTGGAACCTCCTACCCGAGCACAACAACCCACCTTATGGGTTGCTGTTTGGCTATTTATAGTGCGTTGGAAAAAAACGAGATGGCGTTAGTTGTATTTTGCAGGGTAATTTGTTATAAGTGTAATTTGATGTCAACAGATGGCGTAAGCTGTATCTTATGGCCACTATTGACCAGCCAGTTGATAGTGTTCTCTTCTGCCGACAGATGGCATCAGCTGTGTTATTATTATTTTAATAATATTATTACATTAATAATAATAATGTATTTTTAATAATGTAATAATAGTAATGTAATAATAATAATTAATAATAATGTATTATTATTACTTTAAACACTGATCTATACGTCAGGTAGCTTATAATAAGATTTTATACCATGCTGGTATTAGGTAACTAGAATTCTGCAGTTACTTTTTATTATCTACTGTTGAGGATATGTAAGACAAATGTAAGGTTTTGAGGCTAAGTAACGAAGATAGTTACAAGATACGAGCCAGATGGTGTTGAGATTGCAAAAGGGATTATGATAAGAACTTAAGACAATTCTATAATCAATGTTCCAGCGATGTGTCAATATTTCATTCAAAATGATCTGCTACCAGAAATTTTAGCCAAATATCCCCAGTTTGCTAACTGTAGGTAGTAACTAAGTGATTGTAACCTATCCACCGCTGCCCACTGGATGGGGGGCGGTGTGCAGGACAAATATATAAATTTTGACACTAGCTCTCCACATATGTCAGTTGCTTAATTTAGAACCTGTACTTGAGGTCGATCTCGAATCCATTGTTGATGTGACGACTTATATTGAATTTTGTAACTAGCTCATCAAGATTGTAACTTACTTAGCTAAATGAATTGTGGGGTTCAGTCCCTGAGCCCATTATGTGCCTCTGTAACCCTTTCCATTACCGCCCACAAGATGGGTATGGGGTGCATAATAAATGAACTAAACTAACTGGGGCTGTTACATTTACCCAACCCCCTCCCCTGATTTAATTCTCCTCGTTTTCTGTTAAGACACTCAGAATTTTAGGATGAAGTTTTAAATTTAAATTTGAATGAATGAATGAATTAAATATAGGTCAAGATACCCTAATGGGTGAGCGTGGAAGTGGGGATAGGGGAAGAATTAGTGGGGTGAGAGGAAGGGTTTTCAGTATGAGGTAAAGTGCCAGGGCTAGACCCAGCTGCATGGCATTGAAATCGTTATGACCAGACTAGGCAGTGAAGGCAAGGAATCGGATCTCTGTGACATTTCGTCTTTCTGAGCACCCACGGAGACAGCAGCCCTCAGCTGGGTGTGCCCTGGAGGCTCTCACCAGATGTGGTCTTAGATCTGCTAATCAGCATCGTGCCCCGCCCAAGGGATTTGCAATACACAAGTTTTAAATATCAGGAAATTGTTTTTCGGCTTTATTAAAAATATGGATTTTATACAAAATTTTAAAATATCCTGAGTTACTTTACAATTTATTTATAGATTTTAGTTTTGTTTTATTAGTTTTATAAAACTGTAATATCAATATAGCTATAGGTTAAGTACTAATTGTAATTAAGAAGCAATAAAATTATTATCTACAAAAACTAAAACGGTTAGGTGAGGTTGTGGTTTTCTATTCAGTTTTTCAGGTAAACTCAAATATTCACAATATATTTGACTACGATTTAATACTAAGTGAAAATAAGTACAATTCCTAACTGCTATGAATAGTACATAATTGCACTTATTTGTCTTCTTACATTTACCACCCCATTTTTGGAGGACGGGATGATCTGTAATCCTTTACACCACCGCCCACGGGATGGGTATGGGGTGCATAATAAAGAAAGAAATTGAATTGTACTCTAATAAACCCAATGTACCTTCTTGTATAAAAGTAATTAATAAATAAAATTAGTCTATGTATCAGCATAAATAAATATATAAAATCCATTTTATAATAATAAAGTCGCTAATTAGTTCACATGTATTTATTTTATGTATTGAAATTGAAAGCAGAAATGTCTTAAATATAAAATAGACATTTTATTAAAAATGTCTTAAATATAAAATAGGTGTTTTATTAAGTACTTATTTGCCAGTTGGAATATCTACTGAACGTATTCCAGGCTGCTTAACTTGTAAACATGCCAGTGACCCCAGTGCAATGTTGTCAGATTGGGCTACAAATAGCGAATTGGGCTACTTTTGAGAGCCCCGCGCTCCCAAATTTTTAATTTCGCTGCTTGCTACTTTTTGGGCTAATTTAAAAACAAGATGTGCTAATTTGGGCCATTAATGTTAAGAATGTACGATTGCGAGTTACATGAAAGCAACTAAGCTATAAATAATGGTAATTAACAATAATTGTAAATATCAATTAATACTAAATAATATTATTTAATAAATTAGTCCCAATTCAATGCAGAGTTTTCTTCCAAGCACAGAAACTTGTAAATATAAATACAAGATAATAGATAGATCGATAAATAGACAACTTTCAAATATTGCACAAAGAAATGGCGAGAGGAAAAAACTAGACAGTATACATTACATTTGAAATTAATAATGGATGAATGGTAATAAATTGGTGTATGTTTGTACGCATACCAGACAAAGTCCATTTAATGGCAGAATTTAGCCATTTTGTGTAAAAACTTTTATATCTCATATTATTAATTATTACAGTAATCGAAAAAAAGTCATAGTTTGTATATAGAAGACATGAAACAGAGAGCCATGAGCTAGAGCGATGTGTTGAGTCCATAAGGAGGCCGAGCTTCCAGAAATACCTTCCTGTGATTGGCTGTTGCGGGGAATACCAACACTCTTTTATGAATAAAATTTAAACTAAGAAATAGGCCCTTGTGCACAACAACAAGGTTGTTCTGAAAAAGAACAACAATTTCTGTTTTGCACCTGACAGAAATCTCCATCTAACTGAATAATTTACTCGAATAAGAGGGCAGAGCAGTGTATCATTATTTGTGTGAGGCAACCCCCCCTGATGACGTCACAAGTTAGGTAGCCAGCCCATGTTTCTGTAACACTCGTTACATCCTGCAGTATTTAATTATCACTATATTAATACTTTTAAATACTTAACATTTCACTTTTTAGGTAGATTAAAGTTGAAACAGAATGTCATAAGCAAGATGGTGTGCTGAATAAAGATGATTTATTAAGTTTAATGGAGCCTTTAGCTGATCCCTTCCTGTGATTGGCTGTTGTGTGAATGTCAACAAAGAATATCTACCAATGATATGCCATTTATTATGCACCCCATACCATTTGTGGGCGGAGCTTGGAACCTCCTACCCGAGCACAACAACCCACCTTATGGGTTGCTGTTTGGCTATTTATAGTGCGTTGGAAAAAAACGAGATGGCGTTAGTTGTATTTTGCAGGGTAATTTGTTATAAGTGTAATTTGATGTCAACAGATGGCGTAAGCTGTATCTTATGGCCACTATTGACCAGCCAGTTGATAGTGTTCTCTTCTGCCGACAGATGGCATCAGCTGTGTTATTATTATTTTAATAATATTATTACATTAATAATAATAATGTATTTTTAATAATGTAATAATAGTAATGTAATAATAATAATTAATAATAATGTATTATTATTACTTTAAACACTGATCTATACGTCAGGTAGCTTATAATAAGATTTTATACCATGCTGGTATTAGGTAACTAGAATTCTGCAGTTACTTTTTATTATCTACTGTTGAGGATATGTAAGACAAATGTAAGGTTTTGAGGCTAAGTAACGAAGATAGTTACAAGATACGAGCCAGATGGTGTTGAGATTGCAAAAGGGATTATGATAAGAACTTAAGACAATTCTATAATCAATGTTCCAGCGATGTGTCAATATTTCATTCAAAATGATCTGCTACCAGAAATTTTAGCCAAATATCCCCAGTTTGCTAACTGTAGGTAGTAACTAAGTGATTGTAACCTATCCACCGCTGCCCACTGGATGGGGGGCGGTGTGCAGGACAAATATATAAATTTTGACACTAGCTCTCCACATATGTCAGTTGCTTAATTTAGAACCTGTACTTGAGGTCGATCTCGAATCCATTGTTGATGTGACGACTTATATTGAATTTTGTAACTAGCTCATCAAGATTGTAACTTACTTAGCTAAATGAATTGTGGGGTTCAGTCCCTGAGCCCATTATGTGCCTCTGTAACCCTTTCCATTACCGCCCACAAGATGGGTATGGGGTGCATAATAAATGAACTAAACTAACTGGGGCTGTTACATTTACCCAACCCCCTCCCCTGATTTAATTCTCCTCGTTTTCTGTTAAGACACTCAGAATTTTAGGATGAAGTTTTAAATTTAAATTTGAATGAATGAATGAATTAAATATAGGTCAAGATACCCTAATGGGTGAGCGTGGAAGTGGGGATAGGGGAAGAATTAGTGGGGGTGAGAGGAAGGGTTTTCAGTATGAGGTAAAGTGCCAGGGCTAGACCCAGCTGCATGGCATTGAAATCGTTATGACCAGACTAGGCAGTGAAGGCAAGGAATCGGATCTCTGTGACATTTCGTCTTTCTGAGCACCCACGGAGACAGCAGCCCTCAGCTGGGTGTGCCCTGGAGGCTCTCACCAGATGTGGTCTTAGATCTGCTAATCAGCATCGTGCCCCGCCCAAGGGATTTGCAATACACAAGTTTTAAATATCAGGAAATTGTTTTTCGGCTTTATTAAAAATATGGATTTTATACAAAATTTTAAAATATCCTGAGTTACTTTACAATTTATTTATAGATTTTAGTTTTGTTTTATTAGTTTTATAAAACTGTAATATCAATATAGCTATAGGTTAAGTACTAATTGTAATTAAGAAGCAATAAAATTATTATCTACAAAAACTAAAACGGTTAGGTGAGGTTGTGGTTTTCTATTCAGTTTTTCAGGTAAACTCAAATATTCACAATATATTTGACTACGATTTAATACTAAGTGAAAATAAGTACAATTCCTAACTGCTATGAATAGTACATAATTGCACTTATTTGTCTTCTTACATTTACCACCCCATTTTTGGAGGACGGGATGATCTGTAATCCTTTACACCACCGCCCACGGGATGGGTATGGGGTGCATAATAAAGAAAGAAATTGAATTGTACTCTAATAAACCCAATGTACCTTCTTGTATAAAAGTAATTAATAAATAAAATTAGTCTATGTATCAGCATAAATAAATATATAAAATCCATTTTATAATAATAAAGTCGCTAATTAGTTCACATGTATTTATTTTATGTATTGAAATTGAAAGCAGAAATGTCTTAAATATAAAATAGACATTTTATTAAAAATGTCTTAAATATAAAATAGGTGTTTTATTAAGTACTTATTTGCCAGTTGGAATATCTACTGAACGTATTCCAGGCTGCTTAACTTGTAAACATGCCAGTGACCCCAGTGCAATGTTGTCAGATTGGGCTACAAATAGCGAATTGGGCTACTTTTGAGAGCCCCGCGCTCCCAAATTTTTAATTTCGCTGCTTGCTACTTTTTGGGCTAATTTAAAAACAAGATGTGCTAATTTGGGCCATTAATGTTAAGAATGTACGATTGCGAGTTACATGAAAGCAACTAAGCTATAAATAATGGTAATTAACAATAATTGTAAATATCAATTAATACTAAATAATATTATTTAATAAATTAGTCCCAATTCAATGCAGAGTTTTCTTCCAAGCACAGAAACTTGTAAATATAAATACAAGATAATAGATAGATCGATAAATAGACAACTTTCAAATATTGCACAAAGAAATGGCGAGAGGAAAAAACTAGACAGTATACATTACATTTGAAATTAATAATGGATGAATGGTAATAAATTGGTGTATGTTTGTACGCTATACCAGACAAAGTCCATTTAATGGCAGAATTTAGCCATTTTGTGTAAAAACTTTTATATCTCATATTATTAATTATTACAGTAATCGAAAAAAAGTCATAGTTTGTATATAGAAGACATGAAACAGAGAGCCATGAGCTAGAGCGATGTGTTGAGTCCATAAGGAGGCCGAGCTTCCAGAAATACCTTCCTGTGATTGGCTGTTGCGGGGAATACCAACACTCTTTTATGAATAAAATTTAAACTAAGAAATAGGCCCTTGTGCACAACAACAAGGTTGTTCTGAAAAAGAACAACAATTTCTGTTTTGCACCTGACAGAAATCTCCATCTAACTGAATAATTTACTCGAATAAGAGGGCAGAGCAGTGTATCATTATTTGTGTGAGGCAACCCCCCCTGATGACGTCACAAGTTAGGTAGCCAGCCCATGTTTCTGTAACACTCGTTACATCCTGCAGTATTTAATTATCACTATATTAATACTTTTAAATACTTAACATTTCACTTTTTAGGTAGATTAAAGTTGAAACAGAATGTCATAAGCAAGATGGTGTGCTGAATAAAGATGATTTATTAAGTTTAATGGAGCCTTTAGCTGATCCCTTCCTGTGATTGGCTGTTGTGTGAATGTCAACAAAGAATATCTACCAATGATATGCCATTTATTATGCACCCCATACCATTTGTGGGCGGAGCTTGGAACCTCCTACCCGAGCACAACAACCCACCTTATGGGTTGCTGTTTGGCTATTTATAGTGCGTTGGAAAAAAACGAGATGGCGTTAGTTGTATTTTGCAGGGTAATTTGTTATAAGTGTAATTTGATGTCAACAGATGGCGTAAGCTGTATCTTATGGCCACTATTGACCAGCCAGTTGATAGTGTTCTCTTCTGCCGACAGATGGCATCAGCTGTGTTATTATTATTTTAATAATATTATTACATTAATAATAATAATGTATTTTTAATAATGTAATAATAGTAATGTAATAATAATAATTAATAATAATGTATTATTATTACTTTAAACACTGATCTATACGTCAGGTAGCTTATAATAAGATTTTATACCATGCTGGTATTAGGTAACTAGAATTCTGCAGTTACTTTTTATTATCTACTGTTGAGGATATGTAAGACAAATGTAAGGTTTTGAGGCTAAGTAACGAAGATAGTTACAAGATACGAGCCAGATGGTGTTGAGATTGCAAAAGGGATTATGATAAGAACTTAAGACAATTCTATAATCAATGTTCCAGCGATGTGTCAATATTTCATTCAAAATGATCTGCTACCAGAAATTTTAGCCAAATATCCCCAGTTTGCTAACTGTAGGTAGTAACTAAGTGATTGTAACCTATCCACCGCTGCCCACTGGCATGGGGGGGGGGGCGGTGTGCAGGACAAACATATAAATTGTGACACTAGCTCTCCACATATGTTCAGTTGCTTAATTTAGAACTTGTACTTGAGGCCAATCTCGAACCCATTGTTGATGTGACGACTTATATTGAATTTTGTAACTAGCTCATCAAGATTGTAACTTGCTTAGCTAAATGAATTGTGGAGTTCAGTCCCTGAGCCCATTATGTGCCTCTGTAACCCTTTCCATCACCGCCCACAAGATGGGTATAGGGTGCATAATAAATAAACTAAACTAAACTAACTTAAGCCAAAAAATCAATGCATAAATGTTCGCAAATATGAGACTGGGATTTATTTCTCGAAAAGTTAGCAATAAAATACGCTTCTAGTTCTTTATTTTTAAAGAATCACGCTCAGGAGTCAAATTTCCGACACTTCAGATATTTTGAAAACTACAGGGGGGTTTGGGGAAAATATGACCCATGGCCGTTTTCAGTAATTGGCATATTTTCGGTGTAAAAAGTCGTAATTTGAAAATGAAAATAGGTGCAGAGAGTCAGAAATCGGCTCAAAATTCACAGCCAGAAGTCAAATTTCGGACATTTCAGATATTTTGAAAACTGCAGGGGGGTTTGGGCAAAATATGACCCATCGCCGTTTTCAGTAATTGGCATATTTTCGGTATAAAAAGTCGTAATTTGAAAATGAAAATAGGTGCAGAGTCAGAATTCGGCTCAAAAATCACGCTCAGGAGTCAAATTTCCGACACTTCAGATATTTTTAAAACTGCAGGGGGGTTTGGGCAAAATATGACCCATTGCCGTTTTCAGTAATTGGCATATTTTCGGTGTAAAAAGTCGTAATTTGAAAATGAAAATAGGTGCAGAGAGTCGGAATTCGGCTCAAAAACCACGCTCAGGAGTCAAATTTCGGACATTTCAGATATTTTGAAAACTGCAGGGGGGTTTGGGCAAAATATGACCCATCGCCGTTTTCAGTAATTGGCATATTTTCGGTGTAAAAAATCGTAATTTGAAAATGAAAATAGGTGTAGAGAGTCATAATTCCGCTCAAAAATCACGCTCAGGAGTCAAATTTCGGACATTTCAGATATTTTGAAAACTGCAGGGGGGTTTGGGCAAAATATGACCCATCGCCGTTTTCAGTAATTGGCATATTTTCGGTGTAAAAAGTAGTAATTTGAAAATGAAAATACGTGCAGAGAGTCAGAATTCGGCTCAAAAATCACAATCAGGAGTCAAATTTCCGACATTTCAGATATTTTGAAAACTGCAGGGGGGTTTGGGCAAAATATGACCCATCCCCGTTTTCAGTAATTGGCATATTTTCGGTATAAAAAGTCGTAATTTGAAAATGAAAATAGGTGCAGCGAGTCAAAATTCGGCTCAAAAATCACGCTAAGGAGTCAAATTTAGGACATTTCAGATATTTTGAAAACTGCAGGGGGGTTTGGGCAAAATATGACCCATTGCCGTTTTCAGTAATTGGCATATTTTCGGTACAAAAAGTCGTAATATGAAAATGAAAATAGGTGCAGAGAGTCAGAATTCGGCTCAAAAATCACGCTCAGGGGTCAAATTTCCGACACTTCAGATATTTTGAAAACTGCAGGGCGGTTTGGGCAAAATATGACCCCTCGCTGTTTTCAGTAATTGGCATATTTTCGGTGTAAAAAGTCGTAATTTGAAAATGAAAATAGGTGAAGAGAGTCAGAATTCCGCTCAAAAATCACGCTCAGGAGTCAAATTTCCGACATTTCAGATATTTTGAAAACTGCAGGGGGGTTTGGGCAAAATATGACCCATCGCCGTTTTCAGTAATTGGCATATTTTCGGTATGAAAAGTCGTTATTTGAAAATGAAAATAGATGCAGAGAGTCAGAATTCGGCTGAAAAATCACGCTCAGGAGTCAAATTTCGGACATTTCAGATATTTTGAAAACTGCAGGGGGGTTTGGGCAAAATATGACCCATTGCCGTTTTCAGTAATTGGCATATTTTTGGTATAAAAAGTCGTAATTTGAAAATGAAAATAGGTGCAGAGTCAGAACCGTCCCACCGTCCCAGCGTTTCTGTCTTTCTTCTGACTAATAAATAATTTTGGTTTAATCAGTTATCAAGATGTTTTCAACAATATTCTTTCAGCGTTCGTCTTTTCCAACTTGGGCGACCCTTTTGGAAGCGCCATACTTGGGTTAACCCATCCTATAGTTGGGTCTGTTTCCAACTGGGGTTCGAATATAAACAAGACTACCTTGTGTGTCGGACGCAAGTAAGGGACTCCTACATACTTTCTCGTAAAATTTGAGTTTACAATATAAATTTATGGGGACTAGTACACTGGTGATGTTACATGTGTTAATTATTTTTAAGTAACGACAGTTCATAAGAGGAGATACGGCAGACATAAACAATTACAGACCAATATTAAATCTACCCATATCATAAATATTTGAAACATTTATTTACAAACAGCTCTACTCCTACCTCGTAAAATTCAACATACTAAGTCCCTGCCAGTTTGGCTTCTGCTCCCAGAAGAGTACCAATGATGCAATTGTTAGTCTGCTGGATATAATCTACTCAGCCCTTGACAAAGGTGAGTTTCCTATTGGACTCTTCATTGACTCGAGAAAGGCTTTTGATACTGTTAACCATAAATACCTCTTAATTAAACTCCACCATTATGGAGTCTGAGGCCTTGCCCTGAACTATATCCGATCATATCTTAGTGATAGACACCAATATGTAGCCATCAGTGATATAACCTCTCCTACTTTACACTAACCGTAGGGGTGCCACAGGACAGCATCCTGGGACCTCTCCTATTTCTTATATACATCAATGATCTTCCTAATGTCTCTAACATTCTTAAACCTGTATTATTTGCTGACGATACTGCCCTCATCTACTCAGACCCCAACCCACACACATTAATTTAGTAATTAATGTTGTGACTAATGAATTAAAAAAGTCCAATTATGGATGTCAACCAACAAACTCACACTAAGCATAGAAGATACCAACTACATTCATTTGGAAGCAAATCAACAAATGCAATTCAGCTTCAGATATTGGAGGTATTTTTTTAATTTCACTTTCTTTCTCTTTGATGGTTTTCGTTGGTTTCCGACCAGGTGGCTTTGTCTTTTCTCTCTTGGCTTTTTCTAGATTAGCATCTCATGCCTAATACTGTCGATTCTTATCGCTTGGCGTTGGCAGAGCTGCTCCAGCTTGCATTCTGGGTGGAAGTTGCTTCCGCTCTGTTCCGCAAGCTTTTGCTCGTGCATTTTTTTCCCTCCTGCCTGCACATGCACCGCTTGAGCCTTCGTTGTCTTCTTAAGACCGTGTTCTTTCTTTTTTTTCTTCTCCTTGCTTTGTTGTGGCCCCTTTGGTTAAGGATTGCTTTCGGAAGGCCTTGTTTTTGTTGGCTATGGCCTCTGGGGGTCATGATGGGGAGCTTCATACTCTGTTCCCATGCCAGGGGTTCTGTGCAGATGGTCCAGGTGGTCGTTTTGTTCATTTGCAGCCATTTGGTCAGTGTTTCCATTTCCCATTTTCATGATTGGTGGTTGTGCATGCAGTGGGTTGTCATATTTTAACATGAGAAAGAAAGGTTGCAGCTTGGACAACATTCTGGGTTCACTCTTTAGTCATGCTGTAGGTCATCCAGCTTGAACCTAATGAATAATTGCTACCTCCTTAGGTGAGCTTGTTGTGTCATGTGGAGCAACACAATGACCTCAGAAAAGGCTCTCATATTTTTAATTTTTGCCTTAACACAGTAAATATACTTTCTAAAATATTTTGGTGAATGAAGTAAATCACTGTGTGTATTGTGTAGCACAATAAACTATGAGATGAAACTTTAGTTTGTCTCTTTGGTTTTCAGAACTTTTGTAGAAATGGTGTAAGCCACCTGATGACATGGAACCATCAAGAGATCAGTGTGCATATTACTACACCAAGGACCAAATTAATAATCTTCAGATCAGGTACAGTCAGTTTTGAATGCACAGTGTTTAAGAGGACATGGATGTCTTAAGTCATTTGTAAGGCAGGAGTGAATATATATGTATATACATTCACGTGAATGTAATAAATATATATATATATATATATATATATATATATATATATATATATATATATATATATATATATATATATATATATATTTATTATTATTATTATTATTATTATTATTATTATTATTAGTATTAGTATTAGTATTAGTATTAGTATTAGTATTAGTATTATTATTATTAGTATTAGTATTATTATTATTATGACAATTCAGAAAGATTACCTTGGGCTTTACATTTGGTCTTATTAAATATAGTGTGAAGGTATATATAAGGATAGTATATACAAGCTTTTGTGAAACCCTGCTGGTGTAGTAGTGCTTGTTTATCCATGATATATAAAGTTCTGCAAAGTGCTTCTCATGTATTGACCATTACTGCTTAAACAGATGCAGCAGGGCAGCACTAGACCTGAAGGCACATTGTCACAACTTTTAAACACTCACAAGGCTTATACTGGTACCTCACCAATTATCATGGAAGGCCTTTTTTCTAGAATATTTTCACTACCATTCGCCAAAATTTTGTTTACCGATGGATCAAAGTCTGCCTTCTATTTAGAAAGCATCTGTCGACACATCATATGTAAGACATATTATACTCGAGCTTATTTATGTATGACATTTTTATAGGGTGTGTCTGCAGCAACTGACAGGGACACAACTAGTCGATGTGTCTCCAAGAGTGGTGGAGGATACGTCAGGGGTCAGGGAGGCAGAGATAGCCCTGGCTGCTTTGTCCATCCCTTCTAATGATGCCACAGTTTCTCACACTCACCAACAGGTCATCAAATGGCAACAGAAACTCTTGAGGTATTTTATTCTTATTCTATATTTGCTTATTGTCAACCTTGAAATAGGAATTTACTAGATGTGATTATAATTACAATACTACTACTCTTATCATTTTACACATTAAAAAGGTTTTCATGGATTCTAGTAGTGTTCCCATTACTCCTTAAATATGTGCCAACTTCCAAAATGTGTGCTTAAGCAGTCCCCCATGGCGTAGTGGTAAAATGCTTGCCTGACGTTTCGCGAGTGCTTTGTCCTGGGTTCGTATCCTGGCTGGGGAGGAGTTTCTGGGTGTCAATTCTTAACTGTAGCCTCTGTTTACCCAACAGTAAAATGGGTACCTGGTTGTTAAACGATTTGATGGGTCGTATTCCGGGGAATATCACGATTGAAGACTTGCCTGAAACACTTTGCGTGCTAGTGGCTGTGCAAGAATGTAAGAACTAATGTATATAAAAGAGATATTGTCTTATGTGGGACTTTATCAAATAATTTGCCCTCGATTTCTTAAGCCCTTCCCTTCTGAAGCTTTGTAAGACCTTCTTCCACATCCATCCTTCTGATTCATCATTGGTGCCCACCCTCAATGGGGTGTTTTACAGAACCTTGTAATACTATCATGGCTAAATAATACCAGTTATATATATATTTTGACATTATTAGGTGATGCTGTGGTCACAAGCTGAACAGCAGTGTTGTGAGCTCATGCTGTGTGTGCCAACCTTGGTTGCTCACTCAGTGCTAAGGCTCTCACACCCGGGAATGTTGCCCACGATTTTTGTTTATAATGGCGTCTGTTTACAAGAGCCCTGAGGAAGCTGATGTGAACCCCATGTAGTCGCGGGAGTTTTGAATCATACACTAAAAATATAAGATCCCGGAGGCGCGTTGCGCACCCCCCATCGAGCGCGTGCAGGTGTGTTGCGCACCCCCGTCGAGCGCCTGCAGACGCGTTGTGCAGTTTAGTGGTTAAAGCATAACTACACAGTTTCAGCTAAGCAAGTTGTCTTGGAGTACATCGGTGAAGAAATGAAAGTTGATTGTACAGTAATACAGTAATTATACTTCCATTCCCTTTTTTATGTTTTATATTTTTATTTCTATTAAGAAATTTCCTTTCACAGTGCATTTGAAACAGTGGAATACAGCCGAACTTTGTATGCAAATGATAAGAAATACAAGATGCTGTATGAACAAGCCATGAAGTTAAAGAAGAAGAAGCAAGGGAAGCAGCGTATTTTTACATACATTCACCAAAATAAGTTTCATTATCAGGTAAAGAATCATGAATAAGATTTTTTCTAAACTTTTTGAGTGCTCTGTGATGACAATAACCTCTGTCCTTGTGCCTAGAAAAATATTTCTAAATCGTGTAATATTTTCCAAAGTACTCTTGACTTTCAAAAGAAATGTATGGACCCTGTAAATTCTGCCATATGTTGGCAATAGGATAAAATGTCACTGTGTAGTAAGTGCCAAAAATATGCAATTATGTGTCCTCAAATATAAGGAAGAAGGGTGCCACCTCTAGTTGGAATGAGGACCCATAGTCTTGGAGAAAAGAGCATCTGGTGTTATTTCTAAGCATATATAAAGGATTTTACCAGATTTTAACAGTTTGTACATGTTAGTGTTTGCAGATGAATCAAAATTAACCCTTGTGTTGCTAAGGGCTATTTGGCCATTGTCACCCACAGGTGCATATAAAAAAAAAAAAAAAAAAAAAATTCTCCTAAACCTGTTAATTTGTGTTCCCTGATCACAGGAAAAATAATAAAAAATCGTAAATGGCATATTTTGCCCGCTATAGGGCGGGGAAGTCTGGCAAAAAAGAGGCGCTGGCTCAGCATGCATACGAGGCAGTCTGTTCAGCCCCAGCTGTCAGGCAGGAGTGGCCACAAAGTGATAATTACCTAATTATTTCAATGTCTGATTGATTTTTCTTCATTTTTTTGCTGTAATATTATTCAATAGTGTGCAGTGTGATATATTTATATACTGTAATAAAATGTGTGAATCATCGCTCTACTCAAAATTATGGTGTGCATATTATTGATTCAATTATTGTGTTCATAAAACAATAAACAAATACTTTGTCGGTTATTACACTATACACACAGGTTATATACAGTACTGCATATGTATCTGCATGTTTTGTTCACCATAACGAACCACTAACTTGACATTGCAAGTCAAAAAGCAATGAGGTGTGGCCACCACATCTGCCAGTCAGCCTCTCACTGCCACTCCCTCAGTGACTCCTCACTCGCCCACATCCTCCTCCCACCATACTGCTCTTGCTTTTATTCACTATATACAGACGTTATAAAATAAGTATCTACATGTTCTGTTCACCATTACTGTTCAACTAAGCTGGTATAGTGCCCAAAGAGCATAGTGGCCACCCCTACCCAGCATGATATATCATGCAGATGTTGCCACCTCCCTCACCAAACTGGCTTTTCCCCACACTCCTTTTGCTGTTGTTACACTATATATACACATTATATATAAGTATCTAACTCACTAACTTGTCAAATGTTTCTGGGTCTAGTCAGGCCAGTGTTGCATTGGGTTGGCAGTTGCAGCCAGTTGTCTCGACTTTGTGTTGAGAAGCGAGGCCCGACCGCCTCCCGGGTAAGTCTCTCTTGTTTTGTCTTTGGGTAAGTAGCTAAAGGGAACCGAAGGGGCTCCCCCCCAGAAAACCAGCATTGAAAGTAATGAAATGCCAGTTTCTGGGAGGGACCCAGAGGCTTCCGGCATCCCTCCCTTCCTCTGGTCGGCATTTTTTTTTTTTTTTTTTTTTTTTTTTTTTTTTGTGGTTTTTTACTCCAGCCTCGGAACTGCAGGGTGGATAGCCAATGCGGGGATGTGGGGCTTCCCCTGTCCCCCTATCCTGGGAGGGCAGGTTGTGTACAGTGGTGTGGTGATGGCATTCTTGTTTGCTCATTTTCATTTGGGGAGTTTTGTCTACTAATTCAGCTTTCAGTAGCAATCTTTTAACCAGAATAAGTATTTGTTTTGGGGTACTTACCTTTCTGGGTGCCTGACCCGGTTGATGGCAGACATAGAATGCTTCCAACCACATGGGGGTTTCTACAGGCCATTGCTTCTTGTGCCTCTCTGAGGGGACCAGGTTCTGACTTGTGGTCCTCGGTAGGCTTAGAACTCCATGCACATTGACTGATGCCTGGGTCTGATACATTCATATCAGCCCGGTTAGCTCTGGGGAGCCTTTGGGTCTCACCCAGAAACTGGCATTTCATTACATTCAACACTTGTTTTTTATTGATAAGTAAACATTGTAGAAAATTTTGTACTCATACAGTTCCTATTATGTATGTACGTGTTTAAAATGCAAAATCATAGACTTATCAAAACCGTTTTATACGACAGGTCCAGGATGCCGTTTCCACTTCAAAAAGACAGGACCAAGAGTGCTGGCTGAGACAAAGAAAAACTACCACAAGCATAAAGTAAGCAGACTGTACGTGTACATTTTGTCTAATATAAATACTGTATATCATTCCAAAACATTTACCTATCTATTAGCTTGTTTGCATTGAATGTCACTTAAGTTACACAAGGGAGAAATCCGAATGGATGCTCATGCTAGTAACTGTCTTGATAGTGTTGTGAAGAAGATATCAACCCACATGGCAGTAGACATTGTTTATTAGGCTCCACAAAAGAATGAATTAACATGAATATGAGAAACTAATTTGTACAAGTCATATTGAGCTGTGTATGTGTTGTTGAAACATTTATCATGGCCAGATAAAGGGACATGTATGACAGTTATCAAAATGATTACATTAGCACGATGGCATTCATGGTGCTGTATGCATCACCAGACTGTACACTGTGAGGTGGACTTTACCATCACCATTGGGGCAGTGGTTGATATTATGAGTCAGTGTTAGAGAAGCTTGGTTCAAGAGAATATATCCAGCTTTTATATAATTACTCTATATGCAGAATGTACTAGTTGTGTGAATCACTATTATTCTTATTTATTCATTATACATTTACACAGTAATGTATACAGATAGGCAGATTGTTACACAAACATAAGCAGGATGAAAGCTAAGAATATTTCAAAGTTGAATACTTCAGTGAGATGAGCAGGTATGACATTTTTAACATAAATTAGAATAAATCATGGTTTAAGGATATTTTAGAATACAAAACTGTCTATAATACAAAGCATCTGTTGTATACTTATTAATCTTTCTTTGTATATAGAGCTCAAGAAGCTTTATTGAATGTCACAAGCATCACTTGTGGTAGCATAATAACCTGTCGGAAATTCCAACATCAATTACTACTAACCATAATTATTTAGTTAATCATATAAAGAAATTTGTGTTTTGTAGCAGCTCTTAGAAAAGTGACCTCTTGCCATGTCATCTGATTTCTATTTATCCATAAAACTCATCTAAAACAATTTAAAATTACCAGTCTATGAACCAGAATACTGTAGATAAAACAGTGTTTCCCAATACTGGACATAGTTATATAGAGCCTCTTATCACTAAGAATCTACAAGACATTTAATGAAATAATGACCTTTTTATCATCTGTTTACACTAAATGTATTAAAAAAAATTTGCAATAATTCTTAAAATTGTTCCTACAGGAAAGGTAAAAAAGACAACAATACTGATGAAAATGAAGGAATTGAAGAAGTAAATAGGAAGAGATCCAAGAACCAAGAGCTTACACAGTCACCTCAGCAGCAGTACTTTTACATCATGGCTGATCTTGCTCCTCCTGACAGGTTAAATTACTTAAATGTTACAGTGTTACTTATTAAAAATGTCATTCATCCATTCATTATATAAAGCATCACAGATAAACAAGCACTACCACATACCAAGAGTCGAGCAGTTTCCCCCCAGCCTTGTTCCTTATCATATCATGTGCATTATTCACATTTCACATTCTCGCCACCTTCTTGGCCTTCCTTTCCACCTACCCTAAAGCTAACTTGTGCTTCATACACTTAACCAGTCTACTACCTGTTGTTTACCTGTCAATGATTTCGAGGATTAACGTCTCCCGAGGCCCAGTCTGACCAGGCCTCCTGGTTGGTGGTCTGATGATCCAGGCTGTTGCGCACCCCCAATCCAGCGCCTGCAGGCGCGTTGCGCAGTTCAGTGGTTAACGTTTTTCATGACATTTTGAAACTTAAGGAGAATTTCCTGCCGTCCTAACCTACCAGAGGACCCTCAACTTACTGTTTTGGAAAAAAATCCTAAATTTATTTTCAAATTTTTTCATTTTCAAATAACGTCCATTTTCGGCCATATGGGTAAACAGCCAAATTCAGACGTAATTTGTAAGAGGACAGGTTGTCACATCATGCCATCATGCCACAATTATGCACAAGACTTGGCACTGTCACACCTTCCTATCCGTTGTCGTGCTGCATTTAATCCTATCTTGAAGTTTATAACCCAGGCTTTTATTGCACCAGCCACTTTCCTCCCCTGACTGACACTACAGTACTATCAATTTTGATTGCACAAATATTTCTCTATTGATTTTATCATCAATCAGTATTTACATACATACCATATGTGCATACTGAGTGACCACTTCCATAACTTCACCATTCATGTTTATTTCACATACTGAATTTCCTTCTTTCTCCATATAATAGTTACCATAACTTCATCCATACTGTATTAACTTTTAATGATCTTCTCACACACACCTCAACAAAATTGTAAAATAATCTATTTTGATTTCTTTCACTTTCTGCAAAAAGATGTGCATCATCTGCATACATCATTTTTGACACTGTTCTCCAATTACTCATATTAGGTCTATACACAGTTTATACACTAGATTTACAACTCTAACATTCTTACCTTGACCTCATGTTTATTCAGTACTGTATTACAATTAACCAGGTTGATATCACACAACCCTGGCATGCACCTACATTAATATCAAATCAATCATTATACCATTAACTCTCTTTACATGCACTACTTTCTACATATAAAATTTTCACAACATTTAGCAAAACCTTCATGTTCATCACTCTCCAAAAACCTCTATTACCTTTGGTCATGAAAACTCCAGTAAAATAGTGTGCTGTGCTTACAAAAATTAAGTGTGCATAATATGCTTAATAAACTTCTTTGCATGGTGATTTAGAACATTATTTTTATTGGGCAGCTTGGGAGAGAGTAGGTCCCACGAAGTTGTGCTGTGTACGCTCCGTTATGATGCACAAGGCCAACTAATGGTGTCTCCTGACTTCACCAAGCCTACTTCGAAAGCTTACAGGTAAGAAGTGTAAGTAGTCAAAATATCATATATGTTTTTAGAATGTGCTTACATGTGAGAAAGCTTCAGTTTGTGAGATACCTACCTGCTGTTGGTTCTGGGGATCACCGTCCCCATGGCCCGGCTCTGACCGCTTACGAACACAGTTCTATAGTTGAATGTCAGTTACGGCTGTACACTGCAGGTCAATACACACTCAGCATATAAAAGAAAAGTAAACAGGTTCAGAGTTATAAAAGAAATTACAGGTGTAGTGCTTTTCTGTGGGGTGCTTCTACAGCTCCCTGGAGCCGTAGGGAGCATGTGATACATCGGGCTAACATGTGATACATTAGACCAGGGCTTTACTCAATGGAGTTCAGTCTACTGGGGACCACAAGCTAGAACCTGGCCCCCTCAGAGAAGCATAGGGAGCAATAGCCCTGGAAAACCCCCCATGTGGTTGTGGGTTTTCCTTATCTGCCATCGACCAGGGTTAGGCACCCAGAAAGGTAGGCATAACAAAACAAACCCCACATGGTAAGAAACTAAAACAAAAAACTGAACAGAGGTAGAAACTCCCTATAATTCCAAGGAAACAAGCAAACATCACAATTTACTGCTGCGCCGATTGTCTGCACAGCCCTCCCCGCCCTCCTTCTTTGTGGTAGGATCTTCTAGGTTTTGGGATGATCTCTGAACACAAGTTACCTCAAACTGTAGAAAGAGCCAGATTGTGATCCTGGGTCCCAGTAGGCTTCAAATCGGTCTTAAAGGCCTGGTGTAATTTCCATTGCTATAGTCTATAGAGCGTCCCACCAAGTTGGGCCACTCAATAGTGGTCCAACTTATTACATTGGTTTACTTGTACTTGGCTTTACTTAATGTCACAATAGTTTTCAATTATTACTTGGTTTACTTAGTGTCTCAATATTAATGGAACTGTCATCATCCTTTTATTTACAGACTAGAAAGTTTTGGATCTGATAATGCCCTGTATGAATATACTATTGAAAATATATCTTTGTGTCATTCTGCTGAGGAGAAACATCATGAAGATCAGTTGGTAAAGCAAGTAAGTTACATTGAAATTATAAATGTTGTAAATTGTATGAAATCATATTCAGTGTTGTATGTGCTGTATTTCTGGTGCCCCCCTCAGTGGCTTCCCATAGTTTCTTCACTTGTATTACAGGGCTAAACCCAACAAACCAAGAGCCAGACTCTTGACCTCCACACTGTCTGAGCTCTTACAGAAGGACACTCTGGTAGTGTGGAAGGACACGAGAGCTCTGGCAGTGTGGAAGGACATGAGAGCTCTGGCAGTGTGGAAGGACACGAGAGCTCTGGTAGTGTGGAAGGACACGAGAGCTCTGGCAGTGTAGAAGGTCACGAGAGCTCTGGCAGTGTGGAAGGTCACGAGAGCTCTGGCAGTGTGGAAGGACACGAGAGCTCTGCTAGTGTGGAAGGACACGAGAGCTCTGGCAGTGTAGAAGGTCACGAGAGCTCTGGCAGTGTGGAAGGTCACGAGAGCTCTGGCAGTGTGGAAGGACACGAGAGCTCTGGTAGTGTGGAAGGTCACGAGAGCTCTGGCAGTGTGGAAGGACACGAGAGCTCTGGTAGTGTGGAAGGTCACGAGAGCTCTGGCAGTGTAGAAGGACACGAGAGCTCTGGTAGTGTGGAAGGACACGAGAGCTCTGGCAGTGTGGAAGGACACGAGAGCTCTGGCAGTGTAGAAGGACACGAGAGCTCTGGCAGTGTGGAAGGACACGAGAGCTCTGGCAGTGTGGAAGGTCACGAGAGCTCTGGTAGTGTGGAAGGACACGAGAGCTCTGGCAGTGTGGAAGGACACGAGAGCTCTGGTAGTGTGGAAGGACACGAGAGCTCTGGCAGTGTGGAAGGTCACGAGAGCTCTGGTAGTGTGGAAGGACACGAGAGCTCTGGTAAGGACACGAGAGCTCTGGCAGTGTGGAAGGTCACGAGAGCTCTGGTAGTGTGGAAGGACACGAGAGCTCTGGCAGTGTGGAAGGACACGAGAGCTCTGGTAGTGTGGAAGGACACGAGAGCTCTGGCAGTGTGGAAGGTCACGAGAGCTCTGGTAGTGTGGAAGGACACGAGAGCTCTGGCAGTGTGGAAGGACACGAGAGCTCTGGCAGTGTAGAAGGACACGAGAGCTCTGGCAGTGTGGAAGGACACGAGAGCTCTGGTAGTGTGGAAGGACACGAGAGCTCTGGCAGTGTGGAAGGACACGAGAGCTCTGGCAGTGTAGAAGGACACGAGAGCTCTGGTAGTGTGGAAGGACACGAGAGCTCTGGTAGTGTGGAAGGACACGAGAGCTCTGGCAGTGTGGAAGGACACGAGAGCTCTGGTAGTGTGGAAGGACACGAGAGCTCTGGTAGTGTGGAAGGACACGAGAGCTCTGGTAGTGTGGAAGGACACGAGAGCTCTGGTAGTGTGGAAGGACACGAGAGCTCTGGTAGTGTGGAAGGACACGAGAGCTCTGGCAGTGTGGAAGGACACGAGAGCTCTTGCAGTGTAGAAGGACATCTTTATCATAATTTTTTAAAGCTTTTTCACATAATTTGTGTTTTGTGTGTAGTGTATTTTGTCCTGTTCCACATTCCATAACATGGCATTTATTCACATTAAATTCCATTTACCAAATGGTGCTCCAAGCACTTATTTTGTCTAGTAATGTAGAATGTGAGAACTCTGGCATTTAAATTTTTGTTATTAACCATCACTTGGTGCTTCCTTATCATTAGATCACTGAACAACGATTGGAGGAAATAGAACAGATGGTTGGGTTGGAGTGGGATACACAGCAACTTGAGGTGGGAGAGCTGCATCTACTGGTTGTTGGAGAGATTATGCGTGCTCTCCACTTTTCTGAAGCGTTTTCCCTCTATATTCATTTTGTTTTACATCTTCCCCCAGGTAATATTTGTTTTAATTATATCTAATTTTCTATATTAATATTCTCAATTAATAGTTAATTGATAAGGTTACTTATCAATTAATTAATTACTAAATAATTAATTGTTGTTAATTAGGTTAACAATAATTACTGAATATTTGTAAATTAGTTTGGTTAATATTATCTGGCTTTGTTAATTGAATCTGTTGAGCATCGTATCAGAGGGGGGCACAATATATGATTGTTAATATAAGGTATGCAGCACAGTATACTGTACTGAATTACATAGTTGCTATAAGGAATGGGTATCTTCAGACACCTTACTGATACTTGCCTACGGTCTGTAGAGGGGCCAGCTCTTCAGTCTGTGGTGGGGCCAGCTTTTCAGACTGTGGCGGGGCCGGCTCTTCAGTCTGTGATGGGGCCAGCTCTTCAGACTGTGGCGGGGCCAGCTCTTCAGACTGTGGCAGGGCCGGCTCTTCAGACTGTGGCAGAGATCAGACCTCCAGTCTGTGGCAGGGGTCAGACCTCCAGTTGGTGGTAGGGGCTCCCCACAGAAAACCAGCGTTGAAAGTAATGAAATGCCATTTTCTGGGTGAGCCCTGGAGACTCCCTGGAAACCCTTCCTCCCTCCGGTCGGCAGTTTTTCACATTGTTTGATGCTTAGTTTCCGAACTGGAGTGCTAGGTAGCCAGCGCGGGGAGGTGAAGGGCTGAGCAGACGAGCGGCGCGGCGGTGGAGTGTGACGTTTGATTGTTTACTAGTTTCCTTGGGATTGGAGAGAGTTCTGCCTCTCTTTTTGGTTTTTAGTTGTAATTTTCTTACTATGTGGGGTTTTTGTTATGCCTACCTTTCTGGGTGCCTGACCCCTGGTCGATGACAGATCAGGAAAACCCCAACGACATGAGGGAGGTTTTCAAGGGCCATTGCTATCTGAAACCTCTCTGAGGGGGGCCAGGTTTTGGCTCGTGGTCCCCGGTAGACTGAACTCCATAGACCGATCTGTGGTCTAATATATCACTCATTAGCCCGATAACTCCAGGGGAGCCTCCGGGGCTCACCCAGCAAATGGGGTTTCATTACATTCAACGCTGGTTTTATTTATTTTCAAACTCGTTTGGTGTTTGGCATAACCTTATAAGGTACTGCAACTCAAAAGAAAAACTGTGTTATCAAAGATTCTACCAGATCATTAGCAGGAAATTATTAGCTATAATTCTTATTGCTTCACAACATTCAGAATAAAGAAATTAATGCCTGTGTTAAATTTCAGGTTGGCATGCCAATTCAGGTACAGAATGTGAAGGGTTTACTCCCTTATGTAGTGTTGGGTGTGTGGGCGGGGTCCATTCTGCTCACTATTCCACCCCATTCTCTTTTGATGTTACTCGCTCCAAGTCAGGTAAGATTACCAGCCTGTCCTCATAAACAAATGCCAAAGTCCATTCCATGCATCCGCCAAGTCCCCTGTTTATGAATGAAAAACAGTTTACATACGACTCACAACTGACGACAGTCCAAATACTTCTGGAACTAAGTACTTTGCTGATGACTTTTGTTCAAACTACAATGCTGTAAATGCTTCATCCACGCACTACAAATACAAATAATCGGCAACAGAACCTAAACACCTAACCTAACCAGTGCCTAAATATGCACAATATGCTAATATATAATAATATTAATTTATGTTGACCAAACCACACATTAGAAAGTGAAGGGACGACGACGTTTCGGTTCGTCCTGGACCATTCTCAAGTCGATTGTGTGGGCGGAGTCCATTCTGCTCACTATTGCACCCCAATCGACTTGAGAATAGTCCAGGACAGACCGAAACGTCGTCGTCCCTTCACTTTCTAATGTGTGGTTTGGTCAACTTATTTCAGCCATGTTATTGTGACTCCTCATCTAAATATTAATTTATATTTGAGACAAGTTCTGTTATGAATTAACAGAATGTTAAAATTGATGAATGCGTGTTTGGGGTCGACTGCTGGATAGAATTGACTTGGTCTGAGGAATGGTTGAGATTACATTTTAGTTAATTTTTCTTAATTTAGTGTTAACATACCAAAGTGTATCAGAAAACACTGTTATGTTACAGGATTGTTGAGATAATGGGGGATACTTTTCAGCAAACATAAGCATTAGAGATGCATTGACTATTGGATTCACACAAATTGGGACTTAGTGTCATCATGCTATTTTACACTTCCTTGGTGAGCTATAAAGGTAGCATGGGTTTTAACTATACACAAAATCCTGGCACTTAAACACTTCATAAATATAGACCACGTGTCACAGAAATTTTAGTTTATGAATCAAAATAATAAAACACCACCTACATGCAGGGTTCTATAAACAAACTTAGTTTAAGACTGCCTATCCCTAACTTATACAGAGAAGGAGCATCGTTTTAGTACGTCTTGAGATACAATGCACTTATCATTATTGTAGGAGACCGCTGCACACCACACAAGTGATGAATGCCTTCTTGCTGCTGCTGCAAACCAAGTGAACAAGACAACTAGCACATTTGTATCCAACCGCCCGGTTCCAATAATGTTTCATTCACATTTGTGTCTCCCAATAGTTCACTTATATGCCCTATAAAGTTCCAGGCTGTTCATCAATATTTAACACTTGTTTCTATATATTTTCCAGCATTGAATATACTTTTTGAACATGTATTTTCTTTGCTGTTTACACTCTTTTTAGGGATGACGCTTTCCTGCTATGACAATGTCCTGCGCATGTGCAGAACTGACTATTGTACTGGTGGGGATTCCAAATGCAAGAGTTCCAAACTGTTTTTCAACATTTAACACTGCAGTTTATATGTCTCTCACCTGGGTTATACACTTCACAAGGGTCTTTCTTACAATTCAATGCTGTTTTTTTTTTTTTTTGGTCATTAATCACCAAAATTGTCATGGGAATGCAGAATAGACACAGTGAAGAGTTGAGATACCATATAGACACAATCAGAGAATACCAGCATAAAATATGGTCTTTCTTGACATCTCGTATGGGGTCATATAGGAACTTGTCAAAGGAAATTAAGTGTTCTACTCAGTAAGGTGCTTTTCATATTCACCCAATGGCTTATTCTTTTATTGGTCAAGTTAGCCAGGCTTAGTTTACAAAAAATAAAAGAATTTTGTCACACCAGACTTATAGACACAGGAAATATAAAACACCATTCTACCTCATCACTAATTTAATTTCCTTTGCAGGTCAAGGTTGGCCCATACTTTTACTTGCTGCATTTTCAGTAGATTGGTTGGGTCAAGACCGGGATGAGGGTTATGCCGCATTTCGCTTGTCTACTACAGGTAAAACTTTTCAGTGCATGTGCATGTGTTTTGTGTAATTACCTTAGTGAAGCTACAAGATAAGAGCTATGCTTGTGGTGTTCCTCTGTATTGTGTATAATCTTTGTTATATGACATTTTGAAACTGCTGATGGTTTTGGCATCCACCACTTAAATTATTCTAGCAGTTTACTGTTCTGTTCACAAAAGAGAATTTTTGTATGTGTTCTGTGGGGGAGCCCCGTCGGCTCCCTGGAGCTATTGGACTGATATTAGCTAATATTTATACAGGGCTTCATTCATATGGAGTTGTCATGCTTACCAGGGACCACTAGCCAGGACATAGTCCCCTCAGAGAGGCAAAGAGAGCAATGGCCTATGAAACTCACATGTATGAAAGTACAGTACTGTATTCATGTCTGCCATCGACCGGGGTTGAGCACCCAGGAAAATAGGAGCTTCAAAACAAACCTCTTCTGGTAGACATATTGGAACCTGAGACCAAACAGAGGCCTTGGGTCAGCGGTTGCAGTCAGTTGTCTTGTCTTCGTTATGAACTGTGCAGTGCAGCCATCTCCAGGGTGAGTCCCTCTTATTCTTTCTTTTAGAGTAGGAACCGATGGGGCTTCCCCACAGAAAACCAGCATTGAATGTAATGAAACACTATTATCTGGGTAGAGCCCCAGAGGCTCCCTGCATCCCCTTGGTCGGCTGTTTTTATTTTCATTTTTCAGCCTCCAAACTGGTTGGCGCGAACGAGAGGCGTGCGGTATGATGACATGTTGCTGGTTCGCTTGTTTTTCTTTGGGAGAGTTTCTCGCTTCTGTTCCATCTCAGATTGCAATATTTCTACCAGGAGTCTGTTTTGGAGCACCTAACTTTCTAGGTGCTCAACCCCGGTTGAGGCAGACATGAATACTTTCATCCATGTGAGTTTCATAGGCCATTGCATCCTTCGTTTCTCTAAGGGAATCATGTTCTGGCTAGTGGTCCCTGGTAGGCATGACAACTCCTTATGACTGAAGCCTTGTACTAATACAGTATTAGCTAATATCAGTCCAATAGCTTCAGGGGAGCCTCTGGGGCTCTACCCAGAAATAGCATTTCATTACATTTAATGCTGGTTTCTTCGACACTTGTCTCCTTAGCAAGAATTTATGGCCCTCTTTTTTTTTTTTCATTATCTCCTCATTTTGTAGCTCATGTTTCTCGGTTTCAGAAGTAATTTACAGTAGTATCATTTTTTAGCACCCTGTATAGTTTATAAGGTGTGTGTCTTGAGATATGAGCACCATACAACTGCTACATATTCCAATTTTGGTTTTACAAATGCATGAACAATTTCTTTAGCACTTCTCCATCGACATGTTTATAAGTAAGTAATTTTTGAAAGAAGGCACCAATCTGGGAAGACTTATGTAGCACTGTCCCACATATATAACAGCGGTTCTGATGTTTACAAGCATAGATTGCTCCATTCACTTATTTTGTCCAAGTCATCTTGATGGATATGACAGTCATTAGTCTTCTTTCTCCTAGTAATTTATCTGCAAACATGCTCATATAATTCTGTATCTTCTCTGGTAGATCATTTATATAAACAATGTACATTACTTGGGCTAGTACTGAACCTTGTTGTAGTACTGAACCTTGATGTAGTACTGAACCTTGATGTAGTACTGAACCTTGATATAGTACTGAACCTTCAGCTAGTACTGAACCTTCAGCTAGTACTGAACCTTCAGCTAGTACTGAACCTTGTAGTACTGAACCATCAGCTAGTACTGAACAAATTTTCTCCAGTCCCTCTAATTACTGCCCTGTCACTATTTTTCAGCCATGTCAGAAGTCTGCCTGTCACCCCCTCCAGCATGATGTAGCTTCTAGAACGTTCTCTTGTATGCGACTTTTGTCAAAAGACTTTTTAAGGTCTAGACAGATGCAGTTAATCCAACCATCTATTTCTTGAAAAGATTCATGGAAAAAATTAATAGATTTTGTACACATGATTTTCCTGTTAATAAGTCAGTATGGCTTTCTATGTACAGTACAATAATTTCTTCCCAGGTTCCCTTCCCATTTGCTTTGAATTATTTTTTCTAGTGATTTGACTACCATGCTTTTTATTGTACAGGTCTATAATTTAGTCTTTTTTTGTTACCACTTTTGCAGATTGGAACCGTTTACCTTTTTCCATAAACAGTATCTGCTAGGTTCCCTATATGTAAGGATGTCTGAAAGATAATTTGTAGCAGAGTGCTAAGCTCTGGTGCACATTTCTTCAGAACCCAAGGTGAGACTCCATCTGGCCCAACTACATTGCCTGCCTAATTTTTTGAACAGTTTTTCTACCTGCTCTCTTGTCACATCTAGTTGCTTTGTTATGCTCAATATTACTATCATATAGCCCCACTGCTGATTAACTCCCCCCCTCACCCTGGCCAAACTTGTCTATTGAAAACCCTGGCAAGTTTTGTTCTAATATACATGTTGTATATCTAGCCAGCTTATTTTTGTTACAGAAAATGTTGCCAATGATTGCTGCAGAGAAGACATGGTTAGCAAGGTACATTCTGTGGCTACCTGGCGTCCCGCACAACTGTCTCCATTATCACTAATGCGAAGGTTCTTCATTGGAGGTTGTCAACTTATGGCAGACCCTTCATATCTTGCTGTTGGGAGCAATACTGAGGCATGTAGGAGCAGGCTATTTTATAGCAACTTTTAATGGAAAGTTTATAATTAATAAGTTTTCCTTACTGAATCTGTATTATAGCAGATTCTGCTACAGGTATTATTTTATATTATATATAGCAGAATCTGCATTATATTATAGGGGCCTGACAGTTAGTGGACAGTGCTTGGGATTCATAATCCTAAGGTTCCGGGTTTGATCCCCAGTGGAAGCAGAAACAAATGGCTCCTGTTCACCTAGCAGTAAATAGGTACCTGGGAGTTAGACAGCTGGTACGGGCTGCTTCCTGGGGGTGTGTAACAAAAAGGAGGCCTGGTCGAGGACTGGGCTGCAGGGACGCTAAGCCCCAAAATCATCTCAAGATAACCTCAAGATAGCTATAACTTCATTTTTTCTATATACTAAGACATTATTTTAAGATAAGCTATACTAACTTTAAAAATTCACCAAGATACTCTTTAAAAAAATTAAACAAATAATATAATATATTTTACATAAAACTTAACAGTTTATTAATGAAACCAGTGTTTAAAATTGTGGCAGCATTCCAAAGATAATTAATAAAATCAATTACATGTAGCCACTGAATGATTATGAAACAACATACTGTACTATACAATACACATTATCTTAGTTTAGGAGAAAAAACAATTAAGTCTTCCAAAAAAGATCTAGTGTGTTGGCTGAGGCTTGATTTAATCTAAGTTAAGCTCAGAACTGCTGCACACACACCAATAAAGGGAAATACATTACATTCAATTCTTGATCTTTTTTCAGATGAAACGTGTAAGTCGTCTAGGTTTCAGTACCCTGAGCAGTGGAATTCTAGAACTGAGAACCAATACAGTGATACAAGGAGACTTGTCTGAGACAGGTACAGTATTATGTGTATTTGTTATTGTTCCAGTAACCCAGTGAACCCCTAAATTGTCATGTAATGAATTATGATGTCTGGAATATATCTCCATGTGGGTTATTCATATAATGACCCTGTATAATGCCAATTTATTTAGTGCTCCCATTTCTAGGAACGTATCTTTCATGCTAAACATAGTATGCTTGTGTCACTTGATAGCAGGGACATTTGAGGTACTAGTGCCAGGAGGAAATTTTTAAATGTTGTACTGCTCAACTTAGGACACTCTTCCTATGACAGCTGTATCTTGTGGGAGAAAAAACTTGAATGTAACAACACACACATTTCTGGGTGAGCCCCAGTAGCTTCCTAATGATACTGTATTTGATAATGCCAACTACTACGTACCATTAGTCACAAAGTTCTACTTTAGTTACTGGGGACCCCGAGCCAGAACCTGGCTCGGGGTCAAATATGCCAGGCTGGCCAACATAAGAACGACATTCAGAAACTTGTGTAAAGAATCATTCAGAACTTTGTATACCACATATATCAGGCCAATCCTGGAGTATGCAGCCCCAGCATGGAGTCCATATCTAGTCAAGGATAAGACCAAACTGGAAAAGGTTCAAAGGTTTGCTACCAGACTAGTACCCGAGCTGAGAGGTATGAGCTACGAGGAGAGGATACAGGAATTAAACCTTACTTCGCTGGAAGACAGAAGAGTTAAGGGGGACATGATCACCAGGTAGATAGAGACAGGCTATTTAACACAAGGGGCACAAGTGGAAACTGAGTGCCCAAATGAGCCACAGAGATATTAGAAAGAACTTTTTTAGTGTCAGAGTGGTTGACAAATGGAATGCATTAGGAAGTGATGTGGTGGAGGCTGACTCCATACACAGTTTCAAGTGTAGATATGATAGAGCCCAGTAGGCTCAGGAATCTGTACACCTGTTGATTGACGGTTGAGAGGCGGGACCAAAGAGCCAAAGCTCAACCCCTGCAAGCACAATTAGGTGAGTACACACACACCAAGGGGTGGTGGTGTTCTGAAGTGGGTATAGGTCATTTCAGGTGCACCAGTTGTGTAAATTATTGTAGACTCTACCCATCTTAGGAGATAGGTATCCAACTGTGTTGACAAATTGCACATTTTTCACCTTTATCTACTGTTAAATCATTTTAATTTAAAATCATTTGATAGTGAAGCCCTATAATGAATGAAAATTCTTTTCAAACTTCAGATTTCACTTCACAAATGGAGAATCAATCTGGCTGGCAGCTGTCTACCGTAGCTGTAATCGATGCTTTTAATAAGTCAAGGCAAAAACTTAGAGCAGCTAAACAAGGCCTTTTGTGAAGTCGAGACAAAATGTAATTTACTACTGCATGGTTAGATCTATTTAAGAATAAAATAATGATCAAAAATTTGTTTTAATTAAAAAAATTATAATACCAATTACACTAAAATCAACTGGCACTGTGTATTAAACAATAGCTTGATTAGAGGACACTGTGCCCAGCCATAAAATTATCAAAAGAATTACAGTTGAGTTTGTACACGTGCCGATGGCAGTCACAGAATGATGAGTGTAGTTATCAAAGCTGCAAAGCCTTGATCATCAAGAACTGTCTTACAAACATTCTGTAGACTACCGTCATTCAAAGAATGTTTGGTTAACATAGGATATTTTAGTTGGAAAATGGTTTTGCAATTATTTTTGCAGTCAGACAAAACATTGGAATGTAGTACACAAAGTTTAGGAACTATTAATTTTAGATAATGCCTTACCTCCAATGCATATTAATAATGAGGTAAGTAATTATCAAGAGAAGGCAGCAAACTGGGAAGGCTATGTAGCACCATCAAATGTGCAGAATAATCAGAGGGCGCTAAATATCATCAAGGATGCCAATACGAGAACCTCCCTCCCCCCACCCACACACACAGAACTTTTTCAGTGTCAAGAGTAGATAGTAAATGGAATGCATTAGGAAGTGATGTGGTGGAGGCTGACTCCATACACAGTTTCAAATGTAGATATGATAGAGCCCAGTAGGCTCGGGAATCTGTACACCAGTTGATTGATGGTTGAGAGGCAGGACCAAAGAGCCAAAGCTCAACCCCCGCAAGCACAATTAGGTGAGTACACACACACACACACGGGAAGACGGGACACCACGAGCGTAGCTCTCATCCTGTAACTACACTTGGGTAAGTACACACACACACACACACACACACACATACATATATATATAGACTGACTAAAAATAATAATGCAAACAAAAATATGAAAAATTTAATTTGTTCATTTACCTTTTTTGTGGCACATTGGCTGGTCTTCAGAAGAGCCAACAAAATGAAAAAAAAAATTTTGTCATGCCATCTGTCAAACTTGTAGTTACACTGAACTGGCATTGAAGTCGTCAATGCCCTTGGTTAATACCACTCTCTCGGCTACAACTAATTGTCCACCCCAGAATAACCCTGCTGCATTAATTATTATTAAACACCATCTAAATCCTCATGCTTTTTATTGTTTTAGGTCACTCCCCTTTCCGTGGTGGTGTACGAAGCCAACATGTACTTAATGTATAAATTGAAGTGTTGATGTAGAGCAACATATGTATACATCTGATCACTGGCAAATATGTTACAACTGCTCATCCATTTAATAAAGCACCATATTTTGCCATTTGAATCCACTGGCAACAACTTGGGCATTCCAGGTGGAGAGTGTGATTCTTACCAGCTACTGCTCTGATTCTACTGCTACCGATTCTTACCACACACAGTGGCTCTCAGAACTGAAAGGCAAGAGCTACGAGGAAAGGTTAGAGGCATTAAATATGCCAAAACTAGAGGACAGAAGAAAAAGAGGTGATATGATCACTACGTACAAAATAGTAACAGGAATTGATAAAATCGATAAGGAAGATTTCCCCAAGACCTGGAACTTCAAGAACAAGAGGTCATAGATTTAAACTAACTAAACAAAGATGCCGGAAAAATATAAGAAAATTCACTTTCGCAAACAGAGTGGTAGACGGTTGGAACAAGTTAAGTGAGGTGGTGGTGGAGACCAAAACCGTCAGTAGTTTCAAAGTGTTATATGACAAAAAGTCCTGGGTAGACGGGACACCACGAGTGTAGTTCTCATCCTGTAACTACACTTAGGTAATTACACCAGTACAGTACTGTATTATATCAATACATCAGACATTAATAACATAAGATGGAAGAGTGACCATACTTTTGGTGTTGTTGCATTTTTGTCAATGTGCCTTGCTTAATGGTATAATTACCTTTTTCTTTTATTTTATACTTTTTCATTGGCTAATCAGTTTTCTGTATACAGTACAGTACTATAACTTTTTTTTTATAAAAGTTTATTCAAAATACTTTCACTTTGGGGTATAATCATGATTAACTTTTATATTTTTGAAGGCATTATGGCAGAGGGGAACATTCCCGTAAGTCATTACATGCTTTCCTTTCTCCCTCTTATCTTGGCATAATTATTCTTTCTTCCTTCCTTATTACCATCGTGCACTTTCAGTCCAACAACTTGCCAGCAAAATATGAGAATTTAATAGAAAATTAAATGTCCCATTCATGTAAATTAAATTGCATGTTAATTGTAATTTTGTTGTATTTATACATTAAATGTGGCACCTTAATATATTTTCATTTATGTAAATTTACAAATATTTTGT